>NC_143046.1:34500000-35100000 GCF_057628025.1 Oncorhynchus mykiss | reverse complement strand
GCTGTTCAGGGTCCTGTAGGTTCCAGACTTGGTGCACTAATACAGCTTGATGTGCTGTAGCAGAGATAATAGACTATGGCTTGGGTGGCTGGAGTCTTTGACCATTTTTTGTGTAGAGGTCCTGAATGGCAGGGAGTTCAGCCCCAGTGATGTTCTGGGCCATACTTGTTAACCTCTGTAATGCCTTGTGGTCAGGTACCTTGCATTAGCCTTACCAAGCGGTGATGCAGCCAGTCAAGATGCTCTCTAAATGGTGCAGCTGTAGAACTTTCTGAGGATCTGAGTGCCCATGCCAAATCTGTTCAGCCTCCTGAGCGGGAAGGGGCGCTGATGTGCCCTCTTCACAACTGTGTGTGGACTATGTTAATTCCTTAGTGATGTGGACACCTAGGAACTTGAAGCTCTCGACCCGCTCCACTACAGCCCCATCAATGTGGATGGGGGCCTGCTCCGTTTCCTGTAGTCCATGATCAGCTCCTTTGTTTTGCTTATGTTGAGGGAGATGTTGTTGTCCCGACACCACACTGCCACATCTCTGACCTTCTCCTTAGACGCTGCCTCGTCGTCGGTGATCAGTCTTGCCACCGTTGTGTCGTCAACAAACTTGATGAAGGTGTTGGAGCCGTGTGCAGCCATACAGGGAGTACAGGAGGGGACTGAGCACACACCCCTGAGGGGCCCCCTTGTTGATGGTCAGTGTGGCGGAGGTGTTTTGTTGTGGCGGATGTGTCTGGTTTCTATTCTGAGGCTGGTTGGTTACAAGGAAAACTTGTAACACTAAAATTTACTTCAGTGACCTTTTTATAATTCACATATTAGTAATAAACAATGTTTTATCAGGTGCTGGGACTACTTTGGCAGAGGTGTTCCTTTGGAACCAAGCCTCTTTGCATTTGCTCCTTGGTTTCGCACAGGGCCAGAGTGTAAACCCTTCACACATTGTCCCCAAGTGCTGTGTGCCTATGCAGCGTTACTGCCATCTGATATCACACATTATTCCCAAGCCCCTCTTCCTGTCTGTCTTTGTCTGCCATTTTATGGACAAAGGCCAGTAGGGTATAGGGAGGAGAAGGCGGGGGTTGAGTGAGAGGGTCAATAACCAAGCCTTGGCAATCATTCAGAGGGATCCTATTGTAATGAATGGCCAGGCACGTTTGAGAGATGAGCTTTGCGCTAGATCAATAGCTTTTATTTCATCACCGGGATTGATTCATCAGCATCCAGAAGGCCACTTCCTCCCAGACTGATCACAAAGTCATGGCTAATACCTTCTAACCAACGATAAGTGTGTGTCCTACTAATGCCAAATTCAATCAAATCCAAGTGGCCGATGCGTTAATCTAACAAATGTAACAAGAAGTGAAGACGGTTTGATAATTCTGTCAAGAAATGCTCATTTGGGTCTGGGAAGGTGTAGAAAAGAGAATTACATCTAGATATTTTAAAGCAACAGTTTGATGGCTAAGTGTTCTGAAAAAATACACCAACAAAATCTCCATCTATTTTCTCAAACCTTGTATGCTACAGAGTTACAGTGAAGTGTACTTAATGAGCCACAGTATATTAGCTATGTATACTGCTCTTCCTTCTGGCCAGATGGGCCCACATTGATAAGATCATGTCCTTGCTCCTTCCTTAACACCCCCAGAGCTACAGTGGGGCAAAAAAATATTTAGTCAGCCACCAATTGTGCAAGTTCTCCCACTTAAAAAGATGAGAGAGGCCTGTAATTTTCATCATAGGTACACGTCAACTAAGACAGACAAAATGAGATTAAAAAATCCAGAAAATCACATTGTAGGATTTTTTATGAATTTATTTGCAAATGATGGTGGAAAATAAGTATTTGGTCACCTATAAACAAGCAAGATTTCTGGCTCTCACAGACCTGTAACTTCTTCTTTAAGAGGCTCCTCTGTCCTCCACTCGTTACCTGTATTAATGGCACCTGTTTGAACTTGTTATCAGTATAAAATACACCTGTCCACAACCTCAAACAGTCACACTCCAAACTCCACTATGGCCAAGACCAAAGAGCTGTCAAAGGACACCAGAAACAAAATTGTAGACCTGCACCAGGCTGGGAAGACTGAATCTGCATTAGGTAAGCAGCTTGTTTTGAATAAATCAACTGTGGGAGCAATTATTAGGAAATGGAAGACATACAAGACCACTGATAATCTCCCTCGATCTGGGGCTCCACGCAAGATCTCACCCCGTGGGGTCCAAAAAAATCCCAGAACCACACGGGGGGGACCTAGTGAATGACCTGCAGAGAGCTGGGACCAAAGTAGCAACGCCTACCATCAGTAACACACTACGCCGCCAGGGACTCAAATCCTGCAGTGCCAGACGTGTCTCCCTGCTTAAGCCAGTACATGTCCAGGCCCGTCTGAAGTTTGCTAGAGAGCATTTGGATGACCAGAAGAAGATTGGGAGAATGTCATATGGTCAGATGAAACCAAAATATAACTTTTTGGTAAAAACTCAACTCATCGTGTTTGGAGGACAAAGAATGCTGAGTTTTATCCAAAGAACACCATACCTACTGTGAAGCATGGTGGTGGAAACATCATGCTTTGGGGCTGTTTTTCTGCAAAGGGACCAGGATGACTGATCCGTGTAAAGGAAAGAATGAATGGGGCCATGTATCGTGATATTTTGAGTGAAAATCTCCTTCCATCAGCAAGGGCATTGAAGATGAAACGTGGCTGGGTCTTTCAGCATGACAACGATCCCAAACACACCGCCCGGGCAATGAAGGAGTGGCTTCGTAAGAAGCATTTCAAGGTCCTGGAGTGGCCTAGTCAGTCTCCAGATCTCAACCCCATAGAAAATCTTTGGAGGGAGTTGAAAGTCCGTGTTGCCCAGCAACAGCCCCAAAACATCACTGCTCTAGATGAGATCTGCATGGAGGAATGGGCCAAAATACCAGCAACAGTGTGTGAAAACTTACAGAAAACGTTTGACCTCTGTCATTGCCAACAAAGGGTATATAACAAAGTATTGAGATAAGTATTTGGTCAATAACAAAAGTTTATTTTCCACCATAATTTGCAAATAAATAAATTAAAAATCCTACAATGTGATTTTCTGGATTTTTTTTCTCATTTTGTCTGTCATAGTTTAAGTGTACCTATGATGAAAATTACAGGCCTCTCTCATCTTTTTAAGTGGGAGAACTTGCACAATTGGTGGCTGACTAAATTTTGCCCCACTGTATGTACAACCCCCCTCCTTCTCCTTTCCTTTTTTCCTTGATATCTCAACCAAGGAAAAAAAATGCCTCCCAAAACTTCAAAAAATAAAACAGCTTAAATCATTCTTTGGAGGCAATGGCCCCTTTCAGAGTGTGTGTGGGTGTGTTTGTGTTTGGTAGGGGGTTGCTCCCCCCTTCTCTTTTCACCCTTTTTTTAAAAGATTAGACTATGCATCCAGCCAGAAGGTTCCCGTCTGCTGACTTTTTTCAATTCACTTCCTCTCCTTACAGACAGTCTGTGCCCCTCCCCCACTCTCTCTCTCTCCTTGCCTTCCCTCCCTCCCCCTCCCTCCCTCCCCAATGGCTCCTCTGTTTTGCGACTGGAAATAATCTTTTATTGCCCAGTTGTTCGGAAGTGACCTCCTGCCCTTGATTAGATAGGGCCAAGTCCTATCACACAATTGTGTTTGAGCTGGCAGCCCCCCCCCCCCCCCCCCCCTCCCACCTCTCCTCCCCCTTTTCACTGGCAGGCTTGGTGATCCTGTGTAAGGGACAACAATGGGGGGCTTTAGTCCGTCCGACTCTCGGCTGGGGGGATCGGGTGGGGGTCATGTCATTTTTTTTTTATTGTGACGGGAGGGAGATGGTTTGCCCTTCCTCCCTTCCTTTCCTCCCTCCTTCTTGATGACCCTCAATAGGGGCCTCAAATGTTCCCTTTTAATCTCTACTATTAGTGGACCCTTGAGTCAACTGAGAGTGGTCAACAGGTGAGCAACAGTTCAGTGATGGCTGCTCAGCTATTTGGCCTTTGACGGGTCCCTATTTGGTTACCTACTTTAATTGATCTGCGTTTGCGCCTTGTTAAGAATTCACATTTCCAAAAACTTCAGCATTGATCACAGGGAATCCGTTTCACTGCTCTGTCAAAAGTGGAATTCCAAATACCTAAGCATTTCTTTAGAGGATCAAGATAGAGGTTTAAACAGTTAGGCATTCACTTGTTTGTTCAAAATGACCAATTCGTTTTTTAGCTTCCTTCTAAACCAGATCAAATCAATAGTTTCTCCAATGACAAAGATACCTAATATTATGGATAACCACCATATGAAACCCAAGAATCTCCAACTAAATGTGTACCCGAACCACAGCGTAGCATTGCAAGAAAAACATCAGCTGACAAAAAGTTACAAAATAGGTTTGGTGGAATGTTGTGTATTCTCGTTGTCACAAAACATAGTATTTGGCAGTTAGAAAGCATTTTTATTTTTTATTAACCCTTATTTTACCAGGGCCTCATACTGAGACCAATGTCTCTGTTACAGATGAGCCCTGAATTACATAAATTACAGAAAATACACACATCCAAATACAAACTGCAAGTAGAAAGAGAAACACGGTCATAAAAAAACATGAATCAGTAATAAGGTCCTTAAATCAGTTTTCTGAATTGCTCTAGAGGCACCAGAACATAACAGGTAAGAACATTTTGAAGATTTTTCCATAAATAAGGTGCCAGAAAACTAAAACCTGATTTGCATACTGTAACTCAGTAGAGACCAAAGGAATTTCCAGAGTTAGCCATCCCTGAGACCAGGTGTGGTAACTCCTACGTCTTAAATTTAGTAATCATGTTAGGTAAAAGTGGGATTTTTTTTGTAAAAGGGCTTTATAAATGAAAACATAGCAATGTATCAGCCTATTGTATGTGACATCAGAGGTCCAACCAACTTCCTGGTAGAGAATGCCGTGATGAGTACTAAAACTGTACCCGTAATAAAGCACAGTGCCCTATGATAAACGGCATCTAACGGGTTTAAATGAAGTGGCAGCGGCGTGAACATAGATGATGTCACCATAGTTTAGGACCCGATATGAACGTCGGCTGAACAATCTGCTTTCTACTGTTTTAGCGAGAGGCAGGACCTATTTCTTAACTAACTCATCAATATGCTTTTTTAAAAGACAGCTTTTAATCTATCCAGATGCCCAGATATGTGTAAGCAGGGACACAATCAATATTAAATCAAATCAAATCCATTTTCATTAGTCACATGCACCGAATACAACAGGTAGACCTTACAGTGAAATGCTTACTTACAAGCCCTTAACCAACAATGCAGTTTTAAGAAAAATACCCCCCAAAAATAACAAATAAAAGCAACAAATAATTAAAGAGCAGCAGTAAAATAACAATAGCGAGGCTATATACAGGGGGTACCGGTACAGAGTCAATGTGTGGGAGCACATAGCCGAGGTAATTGAGGTAATATGTACATGTACGTAGAGTTATTAAGGTGACTATGCATAGATAATAACAGAGAGTAGCAGCAGTGTACTGTCTACAGTCTGTTATTAATACAAATAGTCTGGGTAGCCATTTGATTAGATGTTCAGGAGTCTTACGGCTTGGGGGTAGAAGCTGTGAACTCTAGGGGCAGTATTTTCATTTTTGGGAAAAAAAAAACATTCCCGTTTTAAACGGGATATTTTGTCTGGAAAAGATTCTAGAATATGAATATAATTGACAGCTTTCGATAGAAAACACTCTAACGTTTCCAAAACTGTAAAGATATTGTATGTGAGTATAACAGAACTGATGTTGCAAGCGAAAGCCTGAGAAAAATCCAATCCGGAAGTGCCCCAGGTTTTGAAAGCGCTGCGTTCCAATGACTCCCTATTTGGCTGTGAATGTACCATCAACGAGCTTACGCTTTCTACGTATTCCCCAAGGTGTCTACAGCATTGTGACGTAGTTTTACGCATTTCTGTTGAAGAATAGCCGCAGGCGGCCACATTGCGTAAGTGGTCACATGGTGGCTCCGAGAGAGATTCTCGATTGAGGTCCTGGATGGCAGGAAGCTTGGCAGGAAGCTTGGCCCCAGTGATGTACAGGGTCGTACGCACTACCCTCTGTAGTACCTTGCAGTCGGGGGGCCGAACAGTTGCCATACCAGGCAGTGATGCAACCCATCAGAATGCTCTCAATGGTGCAGCTGTAGAACCTCTTGAGGATCTGAGATCCATGACAAATCTTGTCAGTCTCCTGAGGGGGAATAGGTTTTGTTGTGCCCTCTTCACGACTGTCTTGGTGTGCTTGGACCATGTTAGTTTGTTGGTAATGTGGACACCAAGCAACTTGCAGCTTTCAACCTCCTCCACTACAGCCCCGTCGATGAGAATGGGGATGTGCTCAGTCCTCCTTTTCCTGTAGTCCACAATCATCTCCTTTGTCTTGATCACCTTAAGGGAGAAGTTGTTGTCCTGGCACCACACAGCCAGGTCTCTGAGCTCCTCCCTATAGGCTGTCTGGTCGTTGTCGGTAATCAGGCCTACCACTGTTGTGTCATCGGCAAACTTAGTGATGGTGTTAGTCATGCCTGGCCGTGCAGTCATGAGTGAACAGGGAGTACAGGAGGGGACTGAGCATGCACCCTTGAGGGGCCCCAGTGTTGAGGATCAGCGTGGCAGATGTGTTGTTACCTACTCTTACCACCTGGGGGCAGCCCCTCATGAAGTCCAGGATCCAGTTGCAGAGGGAGGTGTTTAGTCCCAGGGTCCTTAGCTTAGTGATGAGCTTTGAGGGCACTATGGTGTTGAACTCTTGAGTTGTAGTCAATGAATAGCACTCTCAAATAGGTGTTCCCTTTGTGCAGGTGTGAAAGGGCAGTGTGGAGTGCAATAGAGATTGCATCATCTGTGGATCTGTTGGGGCGGTATGCAAATTGAAGTGGGTCTAGGGTTTCTGGGATAAGGGTGTTGATGTGTACACCAGCCAATATGGACACCATCCACAGTACATATGCTTAAATAATCAGACCTATTTTTATGCCCTCTAGAAAATAACAAATAATCAGTTTGACCTGCATTCAGTAATAATTTCAGGTCAATAAAGTGTTTCTGTAACACAATGAAAGCAGACTGTAGTTCAGATAGAGCTTGGTCAACCGTGGGAGCAATAGCATACACAACAGTATCATTTGCATAGAATTGCAGGTTACAATTGTTTTACGGACAAGTCAATATTGTTAATTTAATATAGTACAGAACCCAGAATCGACCCCTGTGGCACACCTTTCATAATATCCAGGAAATGTGATGTAACACCATCAGTAGATATACTGTACATTGAGTTAAATCTGTCAAGTAATTTTTAAATCAGTTACATGCAGCCTGGTCAAGGCCAACCGAGGAAAGCCTCTGAATTAGCATTGGGTGATCAAAAGTATGGAAAGCCTTTGACAGGTCAATGAAGAGGGCAGCACAATGTTGCCTTTTATCCATACAGTTAGCCACATCTATAACTATGGATGCAGCAGAGATAGTGCTATGACCTGGTCCAAAACCTGGCTTGATGTACATTTGGAATACATTTCAAAGATAAGAAATATCTTAGCTGAGAATTAATCAAGGATTCTAACGTTTTAGCTTGGCAAGAACGTTTAGAAATAGGCCAACAATTATTTAGGTCACAACAGTCACCACCTTTGTGAAGTGGGAGTACATGGGCCACCTTCCAAACCTTGTGGATAGTACCAGATATATTTGCCAGGTTAAAAATATGGGTTAATGATTCAGCAATCGGGGGGCAGAGAGCTACAGCAAAAATAGAATAAGCATATCAGCTTCAGTGGATGTTTTTACATACGTTTTAAGCAAGGCATCTATCAAATCACATACATTGTTGAAATGAAAACAAATGTTGACAGGTTAACCATCGTGTCAGCTAGAGGCCGGCAGTGGAAAGAATAGCTGATTGACTGACCAGCGGCAACTACACCACCATTGCTCTCAAATAAAAAGCCTGCTGTGGTATAATTATGATTAAAAGCATCACTTATCCCGTTCTTCTCAGTTATGATGCCAGAGTCAGGCAGAAGAGAAGAAGAAGAAGAGAAATTTGTACGCTTCAGTGCATTTACTGTTCTCAAATATTTAGAAGGATCACCAGCAGAGATAGAGCTTAAAAAGTAGCTTGATTTAGCTTTCTTAAATCGAGATAGTACATCTGTTCCTCAGTTGTCTGAAAGATTGCCAGTCCGCAACAGAGTCAGTTTTCCTTGCTTTGGCCCAGGCCTGACTTCTCATCTGAATGAGCTCAGATAACACAGAAGAAAACCAAGGGTTCGATCTATCTTTGACTCTGAATTGTTTAAATGGGGCGTGTTTATCTGCCAGAGGAATAAATATGGAGGAGACATTTTCTAGAGCCAACTCAGGGTCAGGAATACAGGAGACAGTGGCTAAATCAGAGCAGAACATGTCATGTAGAAACCCCTTGCGCAGATAACTTTAAAAAATGTATCTTCATAATTAAGCCAGGATTAGTGCTTTGCTGTTTCATATCTCTAATACATACTATGGGACAATGATCACTGAGATCATATGCAAATACTCCACTAGACAAATATTTATAGGGGTAAGAATTGAATCAATCAATGAAGGGTAACAATTGCTGATGGTTATAGTCCACACACACCTAAAATCAATTGAGTCAGATTAAAATATGTGCTCTTAAATTGAGGCCGGGGAGAGCCAATCCAGATTCAAATCCCCTATAATGACCAACTCCAAGGACAGAAAATGATGACTTTGTAGTTTAACATAGGAGACGCGAGTAATTTATCGCTAGTCTCCTTCTCTTTATGTTACTATAAACCTATAACAAAACCCCTGTTAAACCCTGGTAATGAAGGCCAGCCATTTGAATAGGTGAGAATGGACAGCAACAGCACTCTGATAACAGCACTCCTACTTCCATTGAGGAACTGAGCTCATGTTGTTGTTTCCCCTCCCCCCCCAAAAAAATCCTTGTAAATGTAAACGCTAATATGCATTTGCTAGTCTAACTGGCTAGTTATCTCTTGAAATGCAATGTAGACAAAATGTTGCTATGTAAATCTACCTACTGGTAAGTTAGAGATTGTTTTGCTTAGTGGATAGCCCTTCTAACTCCCTACAGGGGTTCTGGAGCAGGGGGGTCCCCGAACAGGAAGCATTGAGTCCCCCTCTTCTCTATGCGCTTGAGGGGACCCCCAGATCAAAGTCGAGGCACACAGAAAAGGCTTATCTGTTGTTGATTTTGGGCTTTTAGTGAAGCACAGGGTTCTAGAAATGTGTCTAGGAATTACAGGGCCAGATCATAGAATCCCTCTTTACATCTTGTTATGCTTTTGTTCTTCGGACGCTTTGAAATGGGGGGCTCCGCTCACTCTTCGGCGCCTTTAAAGTGTACGGGAAAAAATTACCGAGAGACGATAAGTAAAAAGCCTTTCTTCTAGGCGACAAGGAAGTGACTTAACAAAAAAAAAAAAAAAATCACATCCTAGAGACATTTCGATGAAGCCGGGTTCCTTTAAACTTTTTCTTCTGGAATTCCTCAATATCGAGCACAGTTTACACGGTGGCTGGTGTGTAGGCTAGGTGCAACAGGGTCCAGTTCCATATCTTTCTCCTCTCTGTAAAAGTTGCATTAACATTTCAATTTCGAACTCTGCAAGAAGCTCGATTCGATCTCCATTGTGTTCAATAGTGGCATTATGCTAGAGGGGTAACAGAAGCTGGAGGGCAGCCTTTCTTCCAGCTGTAAGATCTTATTAACGTTGTCCCCTCTATAATATGCCCCAGCTCGATTTGTTGAGATCACATCCGCTTCATTGAAACAGCCATGTCAATCAAAGCCGGGGCTCCACTTGGTCGAAGTACACTGCCAGAAGATTGAAACCTCAGACTGTGTGTGTGGATTCTATAGAGCCTGTTGTTAGCCCACCACCAGGACAAATTATTTTAAACCTGTGTGTTTTGTTTATCTCCATTGGAGATGCTGAATATTGCAGGTAGAACAAACGTGTGACACGTTGAATACCTAACTCCGGATCCTGATTTGCCTTCTTGTGTCGAGAAAAAATATCTTACATTTCAAGTTGTATTGTTTTAACCATTTTTCGAGGAAGAGTCCGTTTGTCTTCAAGCTTATTACAGTTTTGTCATAACTTAAGACAGAGTTATAACAGGGTTATAGGTTACAGTAGGCTAGTTTATTATTCTTGTTCTATTATGTAGCAGGGGGACAATTCTTCAATAACTTTATATCTGAGCTTAACACAGTATGTCTTCTGTGCCTCTTATGTTCAGGCTTCAAATCTAGTAGGCTTCAAATATGGCGGAGAGCATAACGCCTTCCCAGACAGGCCCTTTTCTCTGCATCTGTTTCGGTGTGCTCTTGAGGAATAGCTGGGTGGGTTATGTGTGGGTGAGAAGTTGAAAGGAAACTCCAGCCACCCTCGCCTGCGAATCTCACACCATCCCTCAGGATGAATCGAACGGCAACGCTTTGGAGAAACAAAAGGAAAGAGAGAGAGGGATAGAACGTGAGGGAAAAAAAGTGAAACCAGCTGTTTGGAAGTGCCTCATCTTTACGACGTTGCAGCGACGCGGGCTCATAACCGAGTCCAAGTTTTGCCACAATCAAACGCTCCATTTGCCTTTACCGGAATGTTACAGAAGTTATGTGGTGGTCTTTTTCGGGGGGGGGGGGGGGGGGGGGTTCTCGTGTATTTACACCCTCCAATATATATACGCTATATGGCATGTACGTAATGTAGCATAGATGTAGACAACAAAGGGTTCTCTAATGTTTTCCTGCCTGAGGGAATAGTACACACTAGACCCACATCAAGCCTCCAGTCTGCTCCGCTATGTCATGCTACCAGGTGCACACTTAAAAGACCTTTGGTGGGCGAGCCCAGAGCCCAGCCCGTACTAAAACAGCCCCCACATAATCACCAGTGGTGCTTGAATGGATGGGCTTTGGGATTGGGAGGTTCAAATTTTGGCTATATGTTAAAATAGTGATCTTTTAAAGTATTCTTGCACTGCTAAAAGGTGACTTTGTGTTACAGCTCCTTAAAGATATAATGTGTGGAGAAATGTGTAACTGTGACGTATGAGTTGCCAACCTTAGGTACACATGGGGTACCTAAGGTTGGTACATCTTCTGACCAGTCCAAAGTTTGGACATACATTTTCTTTATTTTTACTATTTTCTACATTGCATTCCAGATGGAGCTGGTTGAGAGAAAGCCAAGAGTGTGCAAAGCTGTCATCAAGGCAAAGGGTGGCTACTTTGAAGAATCTCAAATAGACAATATATTTTGTTTTGTTTAACACTTTTTTGGTTACTACATGATTCCATATGTGTTATTTCATAGTTTTGATGTCCTCACTATCATTCTACAATGTAGAAAATAGTACAAATAAAGAAAACCCCTTGAATGAGTAGGTGTGTCCAAAGTTTTGACTGGTACTGTAAACTCATAGAGATAAGAAAGCTGTCAAGACTTGTAAAATGGCAATAAATCGGCTTCCTGATTATGGAAAATTATTTGCATTCATACTAAAGGTAATTTCCTGCTTACAGGCTTATATAAGTAGGCATTGCATATCTGGAAACAACATCTCAACTGTGGATGTTCCCTATGTGTTAATGAGTCAAATTGAACTACATAAATCAACTTTCATTCTGCCAAAATTCACGCTCTTGCAAAGGAAGTGCACTGCATCGTCAATCTGGTGAAAAGCCTGGAGGTCGTGAGTGGGGTTGAAAGTTTAGAGCACTGTAGGTGCTGATGAGTACTTCCCCCAACACCCCCATCATCTACATGTGAATAGAACCTGCTCGTTGACTTGGTATACCCCACCACCATGGAGGCCCCTGGGTATAAGAGTGTAAGCTTTGTTGTTTTCATTTGTTTTTCCTTTCTCCCCTCCTCAGTTCTGATCAAGTCGGCTGGGCTCTTTTAGGAGGGGGCCCCTTGGTCGGTGGGAGGAGAGGTGAGGGGGAAGGAGGGGATTGACTGGGACACATTGAGTTTGCTAAATCAGGCAGAACACTCGACAGGAAGGAAGGAAGTAAGGAAGGAAGAAGAAACTCTCTCCTAAGTGCCATTGTTTAGGTGACATGGCTTGAGCAGCCAAAATGACCATTTCAGACCGGAGGGGTCCTCTTCAGGAGTGACCCACTCCTCAGAGGCGGATAAAGGCAAAAAACACTCTCAGGCTGGAGAGGGATGTCGTGTCTGTGATTCTTTCATAATGCCGTTTAGAATACAAAATGCCTCACATTTGGCTTATTAGGCAGACGCATAGGTTTAAAGATGAAAAAAATGTACAAGTTAATAATAGATACAAGCGTTGCACTGGAGAAAATGCAAATCTTTATTAGTGCACGTGATAAGAAAATAACATTAATACAGTTTGAATTAATCAACAATTTCCAACATATTCTCAGTGATCTGGTTTGGTGTGCTTCGTCTAGAGCAGTGCTCCCCAACCCAGTTCCTGGAGAGCTACCCTCCTGTAGGTTGTCACTCCAACCCCAGTTGTAAAACTAACATGATTCAGCTTATCAACCAGCAAATTATTAGAATCAGGTGTGCCAGACAGGACAGTAGCTCTCCAGGAACAGGGTTAGAGAGCCCTGGTTTAGAGAGTCTGTGTGGACTTCTGGATGACACGGGGGCAGTGTTGGGGAAGTTACTTTGAAAATACAGTTTACCAAGCTACCAATTACTTCACACTGGAATAAAGTTAAGTTACACTAAAGCTCCCCTTAAGCAAAATATACTTTTTCACAAAGTAGTAAACTATCAAATGTAAATCTGAAATGCCATTGATTACAATTTGCATGAATAGATCACTTGGGATCAAATGCTACCCGAATGTGTAATTTAACCTATTTAACACAAAAACTGTTTCAAGTGAGAATTAGGCATGTCTGATGCCAAAAAAGTGTCTTTACTTTTTGCAAAAAAAAAAGTAGACAGCTACATGGCTACATGGCAAAAAAACACAGCCTAGATTTTAATTTAGTTCAGCTACCAACAAGCTCAAGTTCAATTATTCTCTAACACTGGACAGAGGCTGTAGACTTCGCCAGCTAGGCTACATCTGCACACCAGTCCACTTATGGAACAATTTCTGTCCCCAGTGCGCTTTTGGCCGTGTCCTCTGTGATTAAATATCAGCCAGATAACATTATTGTAACGGCATTCTTCCTCCTCTTCTGAGGAGGAGTAGCGAGAAGGATTGGAGGACCAATGCGCAGCGTGGTAAGTGTCCATAACATTTATTTTAAGATATAAACAGAACACTATGAATAACAAAACAATAACCATGAACGAAAACCGAAACAGTACCGTGTGGCAACAAACACTCACACGGAAACAAACACCCACAACTCAAAAGTGAAACCCAGGCTACCTAAGTATGATTCTCAATCAGAGATAACTAACGACACCTGCCTCTAATTGAGAACCAACTAGGCTGAACTCAAAACCCCAACATAGAAAAACACACAGACTGCCCACCCAAACTCACGCCCTGACCATACTAAATAAAGACAAAACAAAGGAAATAAAGGTCAGAACGTGACAATTATCTGGTAACCAATCAAAGGCTGGGATACCTACCTAATCCCACAGGTGGATCTTCCAAGACGCTGCTGGAGGAAATAGTGCTTTAATTATAAGCCAACCAATCAAAAGTCCCAGAGATGATCCAGTCCTACAGTGGGCCAACCTACAGCTGTGGTGTTTGAGTGGTTGCTTGGAGGGGGATATTGCCATTATTATTTCTACAGTTTCTGGACAGACTGAAATTCACATCACCTTCACAAAGATTGCCAAAACATATTTTTTTTGTGAAATTAATAATCAATATACAGTTCACAAACCATCCAAATATTCAGACTACACTATTGGAACTAAATAATGTTCTTCAGAGCAATGCCATTGGAGAACCATTTCAGGTTCTCTAAGAACTTTAAACGGGATGGTTCTTTGAAAAACCATACAAAATAATTGATAAATGCAATTGGTTGTTGTTTTAAAGGAAAATTCCAACCCCAAAAACTATATTTTGGTATTTGTTTCTTTAGTCCATTGTTGATATAGTCCCAACTTGTTTTGCATGTCATCAATCATGTTCTCAAGATACATAACTTTCAGAATACAGAAATATAGCAAAATGCATCATACCGGCTGTATTTCTGTATTTCGAAAGTGATATAGCTTGATAACTTGACATGCAAGACATTTTGGGACTATATCAACAATGGACTAATGAAACAAATACCAAAAGAGAGTTTTTGGGTAGAGTTTTCCTTTAACACTGTAGGGCGATGAGCCTTATTTGCATATTTCCCAGTGTGCCATTCAAGTGATTTATTTTGTTACCAGTACCATGCATGACTGTGTTTGCTAGTGACAGAGACCTGGTTGTTGCGTTCATTCATTCCCACCAAGTGAGATCCTAAGTGAATATGTAATAATTAAAATACAATTATTTAAGACAATACAATACATATTTTAGAAGGCTTTATTTTGAGGGCCTAGTTATACCTAATCAGGCCTGCAAGTCACATTATGGTTTGTAAAGCGATGTATAATTCCTAACGGAATGCACCCTGTGTGGAACTATGCAATTATTTAATACGATGTATTTACCCACAGAAAATAAGAATTTGTTCTTAACTGACTTGCCTAGTTAAATGAAGGTAAAAAATAAAAAAATTAAAATGTAGTGGGCGCTCATGGTGGGTGTATTTTTTTAGGATGAAGTTGTTGCTCGACACCCCCACGAGTCTTTCAAAACCCCACGTTTTGGTGGTTGGTCAGTGACTATTAGTTCCCCCTTCTGCTTGAGCAACATTTTTGGTATTCTTGCTGGGGAATGTAACAGTTCTACTTAAAGTCGTTCTCAGAACGTTGAAAAAAACATTTCAGTACTTCAGTGTGTTTTTCTGCAGGTTTCCTCATGGTTCTATTTAAAGTCCATGCTCTCAGTACATTAAGAGAAGTTTTCATAAAAACCACAGCATTAATAGCATTCAAAGAAAGTTATATAAAAACATGCATTCTGTTATCAAAATCAATAAAACTCTTGTTTAGTGTGTTCCACGCCCTCTAATTGGCCACACCTGATCTTAATGAGTGCTTATTTCCTTTTGAAGTGGGGTCTGTTTAGTGACCTCCCAAGTGGCACAGCAGTGCTTGAGGCGTTACTACAGGCCCGGGTTCCATCACAGGCTGTGTCACAACTGGCCTTGAACGGGAGTCCCATAGGGTGGTGCACAATTGGCCCAGCGTCCAGGTTAGGAGAGGGTTTGGTCGGGGGGGACTTTACTTGGCTAATCGCGCTCTAGCGACTCCTTGTGGTGGGCTGGGCACCTGCAGGCTGACTTGAACGGGATTTCCTCTGACACATTGGTGCTACTGGCTTCCGGGTTAAGCGGGTGAGTTTTAAGGAGCGCGGTTTGGCGGGTCATGTTTCAGAGGACACATGACTTGACCTTCGCCTCTCCCTAGCCCGTTGGGGAGTTGCAGGGATGAGACAAGATCGCAATTGGATATTTTGAAAAAGTGGGTAAAATACAAAAAATTCACATCTTCGTATGAGATAGAAAAACATTGCATGCTACGTCCATCCTGGTGGCGCAGTGGGCTAATTCCATGTATGGGTCTTTCAATAAAAAAAGGGGCCAATGTGTGACATCAGGGTCAATTTCAGAATGGTTTGATATATATTTAAATGTGATTTTCTTGTAGCTTCACATGTGTTGTTACAGGAATAAAAGTATAGGTAGGCACAATGAGACCATAACTCCACCTAGCAACTACATAACACCTACTGTACATGTCATTCAAAACGTCACAAGAAACATGGACACTGCATGTTTCTTTGTCATACCAAGTTGCCAGGTCTTTTGTGCTTTAGTCAACTTGTCTGTCATTTATAGCCACGCTAAACATTCATGAAGAAGGAAAAAGATAAACAGCATTTCTGTTTTAATAGTTATTAATATAATACAATAATATAATACAATGGTTTCTGTCAACTAAATCGTTGATAATAATAATAATGAAATCATTATCGGTAAAGTCTTCAAGCATTGTATGCGTGCGAGAGTCTGTGTCTGAAAACTAGCTGTCAAATTCTTGCCAATGTTCTTGTTTCCTTCACTCCTTGCCTCTCCTTGATAGTGAATTGTAGCCCCAAGGGAGGAACCTTCACTCCTCTCTCCCAATTTGCTTTGAGGGAGGTGAGGAGTAGGGGAAACTAAGGGTGACTCTCACTTGAATTTCCTTGATTCCTCACGTCCTCTCTCCTCGCCTCCTTTTCAAAACCCATAGGATGAGAAGGTGAGAGGGGAAGGACCTCTGACCTTGTCATCCAAATGTTTTTGAGAAGGAGATGAGGAGAGAGGATGTGACAAATTAAGGAAATGCAATTAAGATTCTCCCAAGGACAGAGGAAGCAAGTATTTGACAGCTATGAACCTTTTACTGCAGTGGGCTAAATCAAGTGTTTCTTGTTAGTTTTAAGCAAACTTACTTTGAAACAAATGTATATACCTCACATACATAGTTATGGGCTTAAAAAAAAGATGACACCTGTACCATGTCAGATATAGAGTTGAAATGTATTTAATTATTGGCCTATTATAATCAGATCACATTGTGATGTCATGATGTCTGCCAAAAGTTCCACCCCACTTGAACAGGCTGAAATTCCAAGTATTTTTTTCAAACAGCTCTTTTTATTTTTTTTATTATAGTTCTTTTTTATTTATTGAATATTCGAAACATACAATATATTTGCAATGAAGCCGCTTAACAACTACATCATACCAGTCATCCAACAGATTCCTATTCAGAGCGACACATAGAAGCATCCAGGGTCACCAGGCCAAAAAATGTGATCCCAAACCCTCCAAGATCCCCCCACAGTTCCCCAAACCCTCCCACAGTCCCCCCAGGAAGAAAAATAAAAAATACAACGAATTCCATTCCCCACCCCAAGAACCCCCCAATGCACCGACAACCAAGAGAATGAACTAAAGAGAAAATAGGAAAAGACGAAAGAAAACAGCAAACAACAATGCAAAAAAAGAATAAAACAAAATAATACATTTAAAACAAAGGACATCAAGGACAACTAAAATCAACAGCAATGCCAACTGTATATTCAAACAGCTCTTACACAAAAAGGGCATTCTCCTCATTTTCACAATTTTAGAGTGATATTTCGACCTTATAGTAGGGCCGTGAAGATACCAGTATCGCGATACTCATTAGTATTGTGATAAGGAAACCAAACACTTAGCGGGTTTCACTTCTTTAGGAAAACAGCCCTAAGCAACAAATATCATTATGTTGTCATCCAGAGTCACTTATATTTATTTCCCATGCTATAGCACACAATATTTTACATACAGCAGGTTTTTAAAGGACCAAAGATTTTGGTCTGTTTCGTGTTTTTATTTTTCCGGCCAAAACAGAGAATCTTGTGTTTAACTGCACTGCCCCTTTAAACATTTACTTTAGCTTTTATTTCTTTCATTACATTCTCAGTGGGTGAGAAGTTGACACACACTCAATAGGTATGTGGTAGCATTGCCTTTAAATTGTTTAACTTGGGTCAAATGTTTTGGTTAGCCTTCCACAATTCCTACAATAAGTTGGATGAATTTTGGCCCATTACTGCTGACAGGGCTGGTGTAACTGAGTCAGGTTTGTAGGCCTCCTTGCTCACACACGCTTTTTCAGTTCTGCCCACAAATGTTCTATAGGATTGAGGTCAGGGCTTTGTGATGGCCACTCCAGTACCTTGACTTCATTGTCCATTTGGAAGACCCATTTGCGACCAAGCTTTAACTTCCTGACTGATGCCTTGAGATGTTGCTTCAATATATGCACATAATTTTCCACCCTCATGGTGCCATCTATTTTGTGACGTGCACCAGTCCCTCCTGCAGCAAAGCACCCCCACAACATGATGCTGCTACCCCGTGCTTCACAGTTGGGATGGTGTTCTTCGGCTTGCAATGCCTCCCCTTTTCCCACCAAACATAACGATGGTCATTATGGCCAAACAGTTATTTTCTGTTTCATCAGACCAGAGGACAGTTCTCCAAAAAGTACGATCTTTGTCCCCATGTGCAGTTGCAAACTGTAGTCTGGCTTTTTTATGGAGGTTTTGGAGCAGTGGCTTCTTCCTTGCTGAGCGACCTTTCAGGTTATGTTGATATAGGACTTGTTTTCCTGTGGATATAGATACTTTTGTACCTGTTTCCTCCAGCATCTTCACAAGGTCCTTTACTCTTGTTCTGGGAATGATTTTCACTTTTCGCACCAGACAGAACGCGTCTCCTTCCTGAGCGGTATGACGGCTGCATCGTTCCATGGTGTTTATACTTGCATACTATTGTTTGTACAGATTAACGTGGTACCCTCAGGCATTTGGAAATTGCTCCCAAGGATGAACCAGACTTGTGGAGGTCAACAAAAACATTCTGAGGTCTTGGTTGATTTCTTTTGATTTTCCCATAATGTCAAGCAAAGAGGCCCTGAGTTTGAAGGTAGGCTTTGAAATACATCCACAGGTACACCTCCAATTGACTCAAATTATGTCAATTTGCCTATCAGAAGCTTCTAAAGCCATGACATAATTTTCTGGAATTTTCCAAGCTGTTTAAAGGCAGTGTCAATTTAGTGTAGGTAAACTTCTGACCCACTGGAATTGTGATACAATGAATTATAATTGAAATAATCTGTCTGTAAACAATTGTTTAAAATTACTTGTGTCATGCACAAAGTAGATGTCCTAACCGACATGCCCAAATTTTAGTTTGTTAACAAGACATTTGTGGAGTTGTTGAGAAACAAGTTTTAATGACTCCAACGTATACTTTCGACTTCAACTGTAGTTATATATACACTAACTATATAGGTAGTGTATTAGTTATATACATGAACTATATAGTTAGTTTATTAGTTATATATATTAACTATAAAGTTAGTGTATGAGTTAATATATATATATATATATATATATATATATATATATATATATATATATATATATATATATATATATATATATATATATGAACTAATACACTATTAACCATCCATAATCTCTAATGGAGCAGCAGCAGAAGCATGCCTCTTGCGAGTTGACTGAATGGACAGTAGTTATATATACACTAACTATATAGGTAGTGTATTAGTTATATACATGAACTATATAGTTAGTTTATTAGTTATATATATTAACTATAAAGTTAGTGTATGAGTTAATATATATATATATATATATATATATATATATATATATATATATATATATATATATATATATGAACTAATACACTATTAACCATCCATAATCTCTAATGGAGCAGCAGCAGAAGCATGCCTCTTGCGAGTTGACTGAATGGACAGTTTGCATTTGTTCCCCCCTGATCATTCCTGATTGCACGACCATGCAAATTCCGTCCTCCCTCTAATCTAGCCCATTTCAAGACAGCCCCAAATAAACGAGAAACCCATTTGACACATGCTTCCACTTTCCGTGCTTTCTCGTTCTTGTTCGCTTAATTCGCACAATTTTGCCTTCATTAGGCTAGGTTTCAGGCTGCAGGGTACAGGTAATGTAAAGCATTTCCCCCAAAATTGTGGGCCCAAGCTCCGGTTGCTAGGAAGTGGAAGAGCTTAAATTGCAGCCATTTCCTCGCCATTGTACTGAGAGGTCTTATTACAGCATTTAGGTCGGCAATTGGCGTCATTACTTACAGCCAACTTCCTCTGCGAGTAAGGAATTAGCTGGAGCTATTTGGCTGTATGAGTGCAGTTGCCAGGGGAGATGAGTATGAAGGGGATAATTATGGCATGTATTGTGGAGCGGATGTGTGCTAGCTAGGGCTGTCGGCCGGGTGGCTCAGAACTTTGTAATCTGTAATGTTGCCAATGCTGACTGAGGCGGCTAATGTCAAAAGGTGCCAAAGTGTTGTGTCCCTGGACTGTGACGAGTCATGCTAACACATTTCCACCTGGGTTTAAGTGCATAACTTAATGATTGGGTCTGAAACAGTACATTGTCAAGACAACAACAAACACTCTGACTGATGAGAGGCCTGTGTGTTCATCGAATGCATCTTCAGGCAGCCACGGATCTCTTCTGTTTGCACTCGAATAGTTGGCAAAAAAAAAAAAAAAAAAATCTAAATAGCAGTTCAAATAGGAAGTGAGACATCCATAACTTTCAGACTGGCATTAATTTACCCACAATAAAACAATTGGGAACTTTACTTATACAGACAAATCATAAAACAAAAACAATAATCAAAAACAGTGATGCAACCAGTAAACAGCTGTTATAACGTATTTAACAGCTTCAATCAACCTGAGGGGAAGCCCTAAAGGAACCTCAATGTGGATTGATTTGTGTTTGTACTCTACCTACAACAGGTTTAATTTTGAGCACCAAGAGAAATGACTATGGGCAGAAAATAGTTGTGACTAGTTTCCCGAGGAAAAACAGGGCCAAAAAACCAAGGCAACCGAGGCATCTTAGCAGTCATTGCTAGTCGAGCAGAAAGATGAGTGCCATGCTTGACGACGGAGGAGCCTGTATGTTTTCTCAATGGGGAGTTCAGCCTACAATAGGAACTCTGCCAAAAAAAACATTTACCAAACAGAGGCCAGTAGGAAATAATACTGGTTGAGGCTTGTTTGTCTCTCTACGGGCTAAATTCCAAGCTGCTGTAACCATCTATAAGTCTTTTTATAGGGACACCCCCAAACAGCGGGCCCCAAGGAGGAGAGAGGAACTTTTTACATTTCTGTTTGAATGGGAGCTCTGCCAGTGGCTGAGTTCAAAGTGCAGTTTCCAGTCACTTGATTGAACTACTTTGTGTATTTGATAGGCCAAGGTAGAACAAATGACCTGAAGTAATATTTAGATCATTTTTCTGAGGCTTGCACCAAAGGGGGAACGTAGGACAAATCAGCAAGAACCCCCCCCCCCACTCCAACTACTCTTCTTTTTCACTCTCTCACACACACTCTCACAAATTCACCCGAGCGAACACACATTACATTTTTTTGGCACTCAAACCTTCTGGTTTTCTTCTCCATTCTGCAGATCATTATCTCATGTCACTGAGATCTGAAAAAATGCATGGCGATTATTTCTCAGTACAAATGCTGTGTGTCTGCAGGAGCGTAAGGAACTTATCTGCACTGTCCCCTGTTTCCTCCAAATATTTAGCAGTATACACACCAACCATCAGCCCTTCCATCAACTTTTAGCACACCTTATTAGGCTAATTGCAGACATACTTCAATAACATTAGAACAGAAACTCACTTGCTAAGATATTGATGTTATGTTGTTGGATCTCTGGATTGCACAAAATGTAACTCAAATCCTACTCTACTGCATATATTGTTACCCACTATTGTTTTCTCAAATCCCACGCATGGGATCAGTTTTGTTCTGGATGTGCACATACCATTCCTTTAAACCTCCTGTCTTGCCAGTCCAGACTGAATCATTGTGAGCCAAGTTTTTCCCTCTCACCTCTTTGGTGTGCTTTTGAGTCTTCATTTAAGGTTAGGGTTAGGCATAAGGTTAGCAGTGTCGTTAAGGTTAGGGTTAGATTTAAAATAACATTTGAAGAACAGAAATTGTAGAAATGGGCAGGGTTTATGACTTTGTGGCTCTGGAAGCAAGTAATGACCAGGTCAAATGGATCCTGTTGAGCGCCACCTGGTGGTTCCTGCCTGGTTTGGTGCAGGTTGGGGAACTGAAAAACACCTGTTGATTTAATTTCCTGTAGATTTAATTTACCTGTAGATGTGAAACATAAGGTCATTTGCAAGTTAAAGGGACAATGATTCTTGAAGAACTTAATTATAAGTGCCTCATGAGCTTAGTTCAACTGTCACACTCCATGAGAACCCACAGTATAAGCTTTTTTTGCTCCAATGTCAGTAAACAGCACAAATGTTTACACATTGTATAGCCTAACATGGTTAAAACTATAATTTTGATATCCTGGATGGTCAGTATTTGCATCCATAATTCTGTCTATGAATTTGAGAGTGGTTCCATTTCTCCAGCCCCATCCCTCAGCTTTTTAGTGAAACAAGGGCAGGGAGTACGCTTTGTTATCGTTCCAGCTGCTGATTGCCACTTAAGAACATTTCATATTTTGGGGCTGGACTGCATTTAATTGAGCTTTTCTGGAATATTGATTGAACTACTGATTGAACGTACTAATGACAGAAGGCCTTATTGCAAATACATGTTTAGTTTGGTTTCTGTTTCTGTTGCTGCTGCACTATTGCGGCCATTTCGTTGCTAATGAAAGCTTTCAAAATATATACTACATGATTTTTTTATGAAGCACCTCTTGTTCAGGAAAAGGACAGATTGATTGTCATACGGCTACAGATGAAATCAATGTGAACCTTTTGGTTTGTCTCATTAATTAAACTACTGTACAACTAGGCCCATCTGGAGACAAATGTTTCCATAAGGTTTGCAGTGTAAATAGGGCCATCCACGGCCATTTATTGGTGAATTAGACAGTGGTTTAATTCATACTGCATTCTGCATACTCATGCAGCTGATTCACAACTCTCATAAGCCAAATCCTGACTTGATATTGGTGTGTACAACAAACTGTACAACTATTCAAGCAACAGTTTGACCTCCATGGCTTTCAGACCAGTACTTCAGCCATAATATTTCCACAGCATCATACCTTGGAGAGGGGCGGATGTTATCCTGACAGTATAATGGATTGCCTGTTGTGTACAGGCGGCTTGTGGAACAGGATGATTTGATGTGATCGTGAGGCCACAGTGTTCTGACAGCTTCACACTAATTAGAACAATCACTGATTACATGCACCATGTCATAGAGCCTGTCTAGCTGTGTGTGTGGTGAACCTCAGGAAATGTTTTGTTTCCATGGCCACACTCAGCCAGGTTGGCAAGACTACATCAAATGTACTCAACCTATATAACTAAAATAAATACATTTAAAAAGCTGATAGATAACATGTTTGTATTTGTGCCATGTGAGATAATCGAAAAACGACTTATTTGAAAGAGATTATTTCTATTGAAACCTCATTATACTCCCTCATAATAAGAATTTAAACCTCCTTTAAGTTGAATAACTATCAGTTTAACATCAACAACATCCACTGTGAGTGTGGTGGCCCTCTCTCCTCTTCTCGGTCTATGTCCAAGGGGGTTCCAGCCGACTGGATTTTTGGCACAGGCAGCGCTCCACCTATCCTTCAGTCATTTGACACTGCAGGAGACGCCAGGCATTCAGGACATTCTTTGTCCCGGAGAAAGAGGGGGGACAATACAAGAGGTTCCACTCCGTTCACTTTCAATAAGCGCTCGCCCCCTCCGACTGCCTCACCGCGCACGGAAAGGGGCGGAGCCGAGTCAGAGGGCCGGCCAGCAGTGAAGTGCTGTGAAGTGAGAGGGCTAAGAAAAAAATATGCCCCTCTTCTGTTCTGTGGGATGCCAAAGTATCCCAAGTTTTTTTTTCCCACAGGAAGAAAAGTAACCCTCCTCCCAACCCACCCCTGCCCCTTCCCCGAAACCACCTCCTTCCCTTTCCTTCATTGACTGAGATTGACTTTGCCATCAAAGTGTTTAATTTGAGTAATAGGGGCAAAATTCGCCACTGTTCCCTCTCAATGGTTATTTACTTGCTGTACTTCATGACTCGGGATGATTTCGTATTGTATAATTTTCCTCACTAAAGGCAACTATATCCTTATTCCCTTTGTGTTGAATAGCTAAAGGTTACAAGACACTAACATTTATTCAAAACATTATGAAGAAACTTGGAGCAATGGAACAAAATGGACGGTGTAAATGCCGTGTGAGTACTCCGAAATGACCAGATCCTCAACTGCACTATAAAAATAGTCAAACATGAAATAATCTCCTCTAAATGGACTTTTAAAGATATTGTGAAAGCAGTAATCATGAATACTAGTGGTACGTTGAGCTTTACTTCTACGGGGATATCCATAGTCGCTTACCCCCGGTTTTGTGGTGCAAAACTACGTGGTCGGAATCTGAGGGTCACATTTTTATCTGACATAAATATAAAAATGTACCTGGGGCTTTTGGCACAAACATTAAGCCTATTTTTAACACATATGTTCCAAGGCTACTGAGAGGCAGGGATCTCATAAACGACCCTGTGTAACATTTAGGTTTGTGATTCATACCTCTTCACATGAGTTGGGCTTTTGTTGACCTTGACAACCGTTTTAGCCACTGCTCACCTTTTGTGGCTTGCCTGATATGTCTGAAATTCCCCATGGCTATGGAAGCCTTTTTGAAGGCACAGTTGAAGGAATTGCATGCAGGTACAAGTTTTGTGCTCAGTATTTAAACATCCAAAAATGGTAACCACAGAATACTTTCTAAGATGATATATGGGATAATGCTGGCTAGATTCATATTTCATATTGACTTCAAAAGAGTAAAACAACCTTTTTAGCTAATTTAAGAAATGTTCGAGGTTATATTTCAGCTACAAACTTTTTTAGCTCATTTATGAAATGTTTGAGGTTATATTTCAGCTATCTGTAAATTGGCAACACAGTAAATACCTTTTGATTAGCTAGCATGCAACCACACTCAATCAGCTCAGAAAAGAAATACGACATAGTGTACAAGAACCTCACTCCTTATTAGACAATGTATGTTTCTTACTTTTCAGCTCACTAGCAAACTTTTCTTTTGCTTAATAAAATAGTAGCTTAGAGTAAAGTTCAGTTCTTTAAATGTTATGGTACACATTTTTCTACAGCAACTTCAGCATTTGAAGGGTCAACAACAAACTCGTCTAAAGATAAACCACCATCAGAAACTAGCTTCGGTTCTGAATCCCTGCACTTTATTAGATAATCATGTGGTCAAGTGTTCCATTTTCCAGAGAGTGGCTCTGTGTGCTCCAGGCCTAGGTTGAACAGGATGTGTGGGAGAGAGGACTCTAGAATCAGTCCCACAGGCTCTTAGATAACAACTACATTGGAGACCAGGGCCGCCTGCGTTCTGGAACAGTTTATTAGGGGGAAGTCCGCAATTACATATTTCTGGGTAAACATTAACTACCACTGTATCGTGTGGCCCTCGAGAAAATACAGGTTTGCGATCTTGCCTTCCGTTGAGAAAACTACGTTTAGGAAACCAATGAGCGACAAAAGGGTGTATGAAGAGTTTTCATTCAGTGGTAAATAATGACTTCAAGTCATTGCGCTAATTCCAGTTAGCATTGTCTCACAAAACTACCTTCAACTTCCTTCAAACTGCACGCAGAGACATCAAAATGGTATCCACGAGTTCACCTTTTTTTTTTTTTTACCTTTATTTAACTAGGCAAGTCAGTTAAGAACAAATTCTTATTTGCAATGACAGCCTAGGAACAGTGGGTTAACTGCCTGTTCAGGGGCAGAACGACAGATTTGTACCTTGCACAGCTCGGGGGTTTGAACTTGCAACCTTCTGGTTACTAGTCCAACGCTCTAACCACTAGGCTACCCTGCTGGGTAAGTAGCAAAATGTTATTGCCAGAATCTCACATTATCCCTTTAATTGAAAAGTGAATTAGAAAGGCCTAAGACCATAGGCCAGAATAACACATGCCCTGAATGACAAGCTGAACTAGTACATTGCAACAGATCTGAGATGGAATGGCTCGCCTGAAGGGAGGGAGGAAATTAGGAAGAGCCAGTATTGACCGTCTCGGCAGATTTGAATTCTGTTTATGTTGACGTCTATAAACAGGAAGTCACCCAGCTGAACATACCATTAGAACACACGCACGCACACACGCTCAAACAAACTTTTTTGTATGTTCTCCCCTATGGTGCTTTAAGATGCTTAGCAGCACAGATGCATGGGATATTTGGTGTCGCCACATCCTGCATTACCATCAAGAGAGCAGGGAACAGAGAAAAAAAATTATAGTGGTAATAGTTAGCAAATGTGGCTCTTCTCAATGTGCCCATCTGAGGGCAATTTTCAGCCCAGGCAGCCGTGATGGATCTCTGCCTTTCAGGTGTAATTATTTTAAGAGAGATTGAGCATTTAAGCACTCTAAAACATCACAGAGGACTAATGAATGTTTATGTTCCCTTTCCTGTCTCTCTGGCTGTATAGGGCACACTCGACCAGAACATTCACCTTATGTTGTGTTGGAGATGTCAAACTCCTCATCTTGTTGGGTTGGTGTATGTTGAAATCCACATATATATTTATTAATTGGAATAGTTGCCAATTAAATGCAAAATGGTATTTGAATGCATTCTCTCCTCCTGTCTCACCCCCTGTTACCATGGCCCATTACCATGGTTGCCTTGTGTGTATCCTTCCACCCTGAACACTGGGCCTGGGCATTTCCTCGTAAAAAGGACCTATAAGCACTAACATTAAGTTCATGAGAGCACATCCAATTTGGTCAAAAGCAGGTCTAATATTAAATATTAAAAGGCATTAGAAATACATCAAAACACAACGCAGAAGTAACGACCCCTTCCAACTAGTATCGAGACTTACATTAAGTTTTTTAGAAATGATTTGCCTTTAAGTTTAAGGAAAATTGCCTTGTGCCTTGTCATTCCATTAACTGATATCAATTTATGTTTATGAATTATTAAGTGATTAAAACGTACAGTTATGAATATAACTACTGTTCCCTGAATGAGTGAATGGGGTACAGTGAGCTCCAAAAGTATTGGGACAGTGACACATGTTTTGTTGTTTTGGCTCTGTACTCCAGCTCTTTGGATTTTAAATTATACAAGGAGGTTAAAGTGCAGACTGACAGCTTTAATTAGAGGTTATTTTCATCCATATCAAGTGAACTATTTAGAAATAACAGCACTTTTTGTACTTAGTACCCACATTTTAGGGGACCAAAAGTGTTGGGACAAATTTACTTATACACTATGTATACAAAAGTATGTGGATACCCCTTCAAATGAGTGGATTCTGCTATTTCAGCCACACCCGTTGCTGACAGGTGTATAAAATCAAGCATACAGCCATGCAATCTCCATAGACAAACATTGACAGTAGAATGACCTTACTGAAGAGCTCAATGACTTTTGACGTGGCACCATAATAGTCAGTTTGTCAAATTTATGCCCTGCTAGAGCTGCCCCGGTCAACTGTAAGTACTGTCATTGTGAAGTGGAAACATCTAGGAGCAACAACGGCTCAGCTGGAAAGTGGTAGGCCACACAAGCTCACAGAACGGGAACGCCGTGTGCTGAAGTGTGTATTGTGTTAAAAATAGTCTATCCTCAGTTGCAACACTCACTACTGAGTTCCAAACTGCCTCTCCATGCAACGTCAGCACAATAACTGTTTGTTGGAAACTTAATGAAATGGGTTTCCATGACCAAGCAGCCGCACACAATCCTAAGATCACGATGCACAATGCCATGGGTCGGCTGGAGTGGTGTAAAGCTGCCGCCATTGGAGTCTGGAGCAGTGGAAATGCGTTATCTGTATGAATCATGCTTCATCATCTGGCAGACCAACAGATTAATCTGGGTTTTGCAGATGCCAAGAGAACGCTACCTGCCCCAATGCATAGTGCCAACTGTAAAGTTTGATGGAGGAGGAATAATGGTCTGGGACTATTTTTCATGCTTCAGGCTCCTTAGTTCTAGTGTAGGGAAATCTTAACGCTACAGCATACAATGACATTCTAGACGATTCTCTTCTTCCAACTTTGTGGAAGAAGAGTTTGGGGAAGGCCCTTTCCTGTTTCAGCATGACCATGACCCATGCCCCTGAAGAAAACAAAAAAACACACCCAACGGGCCAATGAATGCAGAACCCGCTCTTGGGAGCACCCGCCTTCCTGGCTATGACACTTGGTTTCATTTCCTCAATTCAGTACCGCTCTTCAGTGAGCCCAGACTCCCTGACAGCACAGGCCCAAAATATGTTATACCTTGTTCCTTCCTTCAGGGAACAGTAGTTATATTCATTATAGTTATATGTAGTTATATTATATTCAAAACGCTGCCTAACATTGACCATGGCGGCCCAAGTCCATAGACTTTATTGGTTCCAATAAGGCTCACACAGAGACCTAAGGAGTCTGAAATGTCAAAATTCACACAAGGAACCGCAAGTCCAAAACAACATGCACCTGCTGTGACTTGATATAATGCGCATTTGCACGCCGCCTCATCAACGAATCACGGCAGCCCAAGGCTCAAATCCAGAGGGAAACTGTGGTAACCAGGTTTAACGCACAACCTGCAAGCTGCCTAACAACACCTCCAGGATCCAGCCATAAGAACACTATGAGCCACACTGGGAGCAGTTACAGTACATCCAAGCGCTACGAAGGTATGTGGGGAACCCAACTCGCAGCAGCACAGATATTGCCAATCGTCTTGGCCCTGAACAATGCCCAGGAAGCCACCACATCCCAAGTAGAGTGAGCATGCACACCGCTAGGCAACCCTTGTCCTTTGCTGTCAAATGCTAGGTAGATCACCTCCACATTCCATTGAGTAAGAAGCTGCTTAGAATGCACCTTACCCCGATCTGGATTATCCTTGTTCCTATCCATATACGTGCATGAAGCGCGCACTGGACACAGGCCATGCAACCTCCGTTGTTCACTGGAAGCAAACGGAAGAAGTGAGAAAGGGAAAGCTCGAAAGACATAAGACATAGGCATAACCTTGGGATCAAAATGTATTAGGCACAAACTCCAAACAGGAAGGGTGTACTGGTAGCGTGTGGAGATCCCCAACATGCTTTGCTGACGCCAAGGCCATGAGCAAGGCAGTCTAGTAGGAAAAGACCTTCAGGTCCACAGAGTCTAGTGGTTCAAACAGAGGCTCACGCAGAGCATCCAGGACCAAAGCCAGGTCCCAGGTTGGTGCCATAGGCTTATACACTAGTTTGAGCCGACACACCCCTTACAGGAACCGCATCACAAGTGGATGAGACCCCAGGGTAGAGCCGTCAATCCCTACATGACACGTCGAAATGGCTGCCATATAAACCTTCAATGTGGAAAAAGAAATGCACTGCTAAAAAAAACTCTTGCAAGAACATCAACATGTCCACCAAAGAGCTATGAAAAGGAACAACTCCTTCAACCTGACAGCCTCAAACGCGCGTCACTTTTACATGTAGAATCCTCTCGCTATAGTCGTAATCACATTAGAGGCAGCAGCCTTGGGGCGGCAGGCTAGCCTAGTGGTTAGAGCGTTAGACTAGTAACCGAAAGGATGCAAGTTCAAACCCCTGAGGCTGACAAGGTACAAATCTGTCGTTCTGCCACTGAACAGGCAGTCAACCCACTGTTCCTAGGCCGTCATTGTAAATAAGAATTTGTTCTTAACTGACTTGCCTAGTTAAATAAAGGTAAAATAAAATAAAAAAGAGAGGAAAACCCCTAGCTCAACCTTTCAGCGGCCAAACCTACAGATCCCCTGTCTGCAGTTGTGGGTGCCATATCCTCCAGTCTGCCTGGGACAATAGATCCAGACGACCAGATGATCTCCGGGAGCCAGGGTCGTCTGGGCCAACGGGGAGCTACCAGAATCAACAACAGACCCTCCTGACGGACCCTCTCCAAGGTGGCCTGAATCAGGAACACCGGAGGAGTGCATAGAGCAGGGTCCGAGGCCACTGATACGCTAAAACTTCCGTTCCCAGATCCCCTAATGAGAAGAACAGACGACGATAGAATATGGCTGAGTCATGCCTGTCAATGCAATAAAATCCTACTCTTTCAAGTTTGTATGTTGCATTGAAGTGGCTAATTTTGGCAAATTCCCACAGTATAGGGAAACATTGGTAGTGTTAACTAAAGGGGAAAACTAGAAAGTTGAGTGACGTTCAATGTCGTGATCAATGTCGTGCTTCCCCGAGTGCAGCTTAGAGCATTGCTTGTGAGTATCTGTAATTTTCATAGTTTCATTGTTCATTGCTCTAGTGCACGGTCATCTGGCTGGTTAGCCTTTTTGAACATACTCTTTCCACTGGCCATCTTCCTCAACCAAGGAAGCATCAGCTACACAAACAGATCAGAAACTGGTTAGCTTTTAGCAAACACAAAAACCAATACCAAGACCAAAACTAGCAACGTCTAGGGGGACGAGAACTCTCTCCCCCCCTAACAGACACCTAAGTTGGAGCCAAATCTAGTAGTCTTTGTGTGCTTACAAAAAAAAAGTTAATCGCGTGAAATGTTCTTCTTCAGCTGAGCTGAAGAGCAAAGAATGGAGGAAATTAATGCTAACCCGAGCGTTATAGCCAAGAAGGCAGGGCTTCCGGGGGCGGGCTCTGCATTCATTGGCCCGTTGGGTATTTTTAGTTTTCTTCAGGTGAATATGATTGGTTATGGACTTCCCATAGTATGTTATACCGAGTGACAGACTGAAAGGGAACTCATAATTATTAATATTTTTTTTTTACCCCTTTTTCTCCCCAATTTCATGGTATCCAATTGGTAGTTAGTCTTGTCTCATCGCTGCAACTCCCGTACGGACTTGGGAGAGGTGTCCTCCAAAATACAACCCAACCAAGTTGCACTGCTTCTTGAGACACAATGCCCACTTAACCCGGAACCAGCCACACCAATGTGTCGGAGAAAACACCATGCACCTGGCAAACGTGTCAGTGTGAACTGCGCCCAGTCCGCCACAGGAGTAGTGCGTGATGGGACAAGGACATCCCTGCCAGCCAAACCCTCCCCTAACTCAGATGACGCTGGGTGTGCAGCCCCATGGGTCTGCCGGTCGTGGCCGACTGCGACAGAGCCTGACTCGAACCCAGAATCTCTAGTGGCACAGCTAGCACTGCGACATTGTGCCTTAAACCACTGCTCCATTCGGGAGGCCAGGGAGCTCATAATTCTGTTACCAAGTAATAATGGAATTACTGCAATTGAATTGGCTACAATGGGAAATCCTAGGTATCACAAACCACAGTTGCATCACCTGCTACCGTCTTTCCCTCCACTGGCATACTGTTATGTTCAGCTCATAGCTGTTTTCTTTCTCTTTCTGTCATCTGGTGGTCAAAGCAAGAATGTGAAAACAGTCTGGAAACCCCTCCCTCTCTCTCTGCCTCTCTCTTCAGGTAATGTCACCTCTCCTATATCTTACTGACACCTACCCATGAGCCCCCTCTCTTTCCATTTACTGTAACCAGCCCACCTCAACCACTGATCACTGACCGACATCCATGGATGTTGAACAGTTGTTGAAATTGGGTCATCCAAATTTCAACCAATCATAGATGTCTTTTCCGCTACTTTGTACTGTACAGTAAAGAAAAGTAGAGGTCAGTACAAACACTGAATTTCACCATGGCCTAGTGACTGGGAACATGGACATGTACAAACATACAACCTATGACCTCCGTGAGGCAATCAAAGAGGCAAAAAAAGACAGTACAGGAACATATTCTTATGAACTGAGCCACGTACAGGACCACTACAATTACAGTACTACCGGATGATGAATGATTGCCATCCTAACGAGCGTACCACCCTCCTTGACGCCATGGATGAGGCATGCAATGATTTCAATCGAGACCTTTGTCAGGCTTGGATGCACCATACCAAACCGTTTTTCCCCAAGTGCATGAACAATGAGGATATATACTGCGATTTAATTTGATTACATTTTGAAAGATTTATTCAATGATCGCATCCTTGAACACACATGGGAAAGAAAAAAAAACATTTGATGATCAGTAAATGTTTATAGGTATTCAGAGAGAGAGAGAGAGAGAGAGAGAGAGAGAGAGAGAGAGAGAGAGAGAGAGAGAGAGAGCGTTTTCAAAATACACCACATAATTGTGAAAATATTACCAAACTTTAGATCTGCACTGTTCTTCGATTAAATATGTCTTTGTAAAATGTTTTGTGGAAATTGTTAAAAGTTGTCCTTCTGCATAGAGTTCTATGATTTGTTGTAACTTTGCAATCAATGTTTTTTGTTTGTCATACTTTTAAAGTGAAAAATCAGTATTAGCATCATTTTGACCGGCTGTTACTCCCTGCCGGAGTTACTCTCATTCAACCTGACATAATACGATCCATAAAAGATTTAATTTGGCCGATGTTATCTCTACCAAGAGGAAATTGGCCTTGATGACTTCCAAAACTGAAAGAAGATGTCAGATAAATGTGATATTCTTTCTCCCTCTGCCTCCATAGTTTTATTGGTGGGGCAGCCAGCAGCAGGTATTACATGTGACAGGGCAAATAGACGTGTGATGACGGCCTAATGAGCCTGGCGTGCAGGAGAAGGCTTTCGACTCTGCCATGACTCAGACGTCCTCACAGGCATTTAGTGGGGCCTGCCTCAGCATATGAAATGCACAATAAGCCAAACGTATAACGAAGAGCCTGCGCTGGTCAAAATGTCACTGTTTAATGAGGGGAGTAAGTATGGGTTAACAGAACTCATTATTGTTTAGCTACATGGCTGAGCAAAGTTTTCTTAATGTTTTTTTGTGGTTATTTTTTGTTTTAAAGGTGCAGTTGGTCGTTTGAGCCGGGAGAAGTAAAGGGAGAGGTATCTTTGTGAATGTACTGTGCACTGATTGGTTTGCATGAAACTACGTTTGTTTTCGTGTCTGTGTGCATGTTTTCGTTTTAGACTTGACTGTTTGCGCAATTCATTGCACAGCCACAGGGGACAAATAAATTATGGATTGTGCCTTCAAACATGAGTTTTATGGTGAAATGGAGATTAATTTGCTTGGCAAGTAATTGCCTCTATCATGTTGATGTCCTGGCAGATGCAAAGTGAGAGGAGTCCATGTGCGCAGGTGAAGGGACCACCCATATTAGGTCGTAAACAGAGGCAACGTGTTTGTGCATATCATCATGGCTGCTCATGTTGCATAATGGCAGAAGGATGTGAAATCATTCCAAATCTGACTTTACTGTGGTAGATGCCGTGACGGTATCCATATAGCAAAGTCTGCAGTTCAACAGTCTTTACTAGCTGGTTTCTTGGAAATACGTCTGCCGTTGTATTACCTCCGCAACAATAAGAAATCCCTATAGAATGGCTACTAGAATAGGCTTTAGGCCTTTGTCGTGCTGCATAATTGCTGTTTCCAGCCACCTGAGTCCATCACAGGGGATCAAGGTCGCTCTCATAGAAAGTCAAAATCATTCCATTAATAAGTCACCTCAGCTGTATTTACGGGGAGCCTGGGATTTAAAACTTCCTCTTTGCTCGGTGGAATTCCTGGAGACCTTTTGGAGCTCCCTTTGTATGACTTACGTGCCTCCGGAGGATTAGAAGTACTCAAAAGCCATTTAAATTACAATTTTGAAGTTCCAAACGGACGCGGGAAGTACAATGAACAGCAGCAAAAAAGCTAACAAGTATGTGGCTCCCTGGAATGATAAAGCAGCCATATTTCAATGCAGGCCCATGAATAAATGTGCAAAACCCACTATTAGAGGGATGTGCCTAAACTTGAGCTGGAATGTTTTGGATTCAAAGGGGTCTCGTGTGTGTGTGTAGGCTCTGATGTGATCCCTACTGAATAGGCTGGATAAGAGTGACCCGAGATCAAGATTAGGGAAAAAAAAGGCCTCAACAAATCTCATGCAATATTCACATCCTGATTAATAAGGTTAAACAGTAAGTTTGAAACCCTTGTCAATTGGCAGAATGTGAAACGCAACATCCCCTTAACCCCTTAACTTGGGTTAGTAAAACTGGATTTAGTGAGGATGTTAGTCAAATATTCCCCAATTAAAATGATACAAGTTACCCATACATCATTAAAGTATGTAGGCCTACCCAATTGCACGGATGTGTGTGTTTTCGTTCGTTAGTTTATGCATATCCGTTTTTACCATAAGAGCGTGTTTGTGTGTTTCACAAGACCGTGTTTGTGTGCGAAAATGTACGTGTGGACACAGTTTACATCTGAACTGCCCGAGATGGACATAAATCTCGTCAGGCCCCCTGTGAGACAGATGGGAAAACTAGACCTAAAGGCACCGAGGGTATTGCAAATATCAATCGTCCAATCCAAACGTGGCTGTGTCCTGTCGGATGCTAAGCCAGGCAGGAAGTATGGGGCTCCTTTAAAATACTTACCAAGCTCCCTCTGGGTGGAAACGGGCAATAAATAGCAGGGTATCTCTTGGCCGCATTCCAGCTACCGGGCTTGGCAAGGAAGTGACTCATTTCATTGGAAAAAGAAACGGATACAAGGATTTTTGTGTCTGTTATTATCAGTCAGCCAAGGGAAACCAACATGCCACTCGGACAATTGAAGAAGCCAGAGAGTTCTTACTATTTATACGGCTGCTGGTTTGCTCTTAAAGATGCAGTGGCCATTATCATGTAAAGTATGTTATGTAGCCTTTTAAGGAACACAAATTCCCCCCTTTGGTTCCCCCTGCCATAAAACAACGCAAACAGAGTTTGCACCTGAGTGATATATTCTTCACATGTACAGGTAACTGCCAAAATAAAGGAAACACTAACATAAAGTGCCTTAATAGGGTATTGGGCCACAACAAGCCTCGAGAACAGCTTCAATGCACCTTGGCATAGATTCTACAAGTGTCTGGAACTCTATTGGAGGGATGCAACACCCTTCTTCCACCAGAAATTCTATAATTTGTTGTTTTGTTTATGGTGCTGAAAAACTCGGTCTCAGGCGCCAGTCCAGAATCTCCCATAAGTGTACAATTGGGTTGAGATTTGATGACTGACACACACGCACGCACGCACGCATACACACACACACACACACACACACACACACACACACACACACACACACACACACACACACACACACACATACACACACGCATGATCGCACACACACACACAGACACACATACACACACACATACACACACACACACACACACACGCATGATCGCACACACACACACAGACACACACACACACAGACACACACACACACACACACACACACACACACACACACACACACACACACACACACACACACACACACACACACACACACACACACACACACACACACACACACACACACACACACACACACACACACACACACACACAGACACACACACATCCTTTAAACCCCTATGCCCTTTTTCAGTCACCAACCAGGTTTCCATCAAACCTTTTTATGAGTAAAACACATGTTGGATAAAAATTGTCATGACAGTCCTGACAATTTTGTTTATATAAAGAATAATAATACAATTTAAAAAAATGGTAAACTTTACAAACGTTTATAAAACTAAATACACTCGACAAAGTGGGATCTTTTTGTGTGAGAAAAGTTGGTGGAAACGCTTTTATGCTCAAATGTTGATATAATAACCATTTACATCTAAGTAAACTTGGAGTCAGGCTATGACGTGTGGTTCTCCTATTACGACTCATCAGAAAAGCATGCAGGGTATTAGGCTACAGATGAAAAGAGTTACGATGAACTTCACAGGGGGGTGAAAGTGCAAAGTGAAGAGCTTGATGCTCCGTTCCATTTAATATTGAGGGTCTTATTCTGGTTAAATGATCATCGATTCTTGGCTGCTGTTTGACAAAATAATCTGTCTCTATTGTCCATAATAATCTCATCATGTAGGCTATACAGCGCAATCGGAAAGTATTCAGACCCCTTGACTTTTTTCATACTTTCTTACATCACAGCCTAATTCTAAAATTGTTTTTTTTTTTTTCCTCATCAATCTACACAAAATACCCCATACAAAGCAAAAATAGTTTTTTCTTTGTTGCAAAATTATTTAAAAAATATATAAATATGAAATATAACATTTACATAAGTATGTACAGTTGAAGTCGGAAGTTTACACATACTTAACTTGATGTCTTTAAAACAAATTTTTCAACCACTCCACACATTTCTTGTCAACAAACTATAGTTTTGGTAAGTCGGTTAGGACATCTACTTTGTGCATGACGCAGTAATTTTTCCAACAATTGTTTACAGACAGATTATTTCAATTATAATTAATTCACTGTATCAAAATTCCAGTGGGTCAGAAGTTTACATACACTAAGTTGACTGTGCCTTTAAACAGCTTGGAAAATTCCAGAAAATTATGTTATGGCTTTAGAAGCTTCTGATAGGCTAATTGACATCATTTGAGTCATTTTGGGCGCCTTTCCTTCCAGTTCTCTGCTGCCAATGACTGGAACGAACTGCAAAAATCGCTGGAGCTGGAGACTTATATTTCCCTCACTAACTTTAAACATCAGCTATCCGAGCAGCTAACTGATCACTGCAGCTGTACATAGCCCATCTGTAAATAGCCCACCCAATCTACCTACCTCATCCCCATATTTTTTTATTTACTTTTTTGCTCTTTTGCACAGTATTTTTTTTTTTGCACAGTATTTCTATAGTACTTGCACATCACCATCTGCTCATCTATCACTCCAGTGTTAATTTGCTAAATTGTAATTACTTAGCTGCTATGGCCTATTTATTGCCTTACCTCCTCACACCATTTGCACACACTGTATATAGACTTATTTTTTTCTATTGTGTTATTGACTGTATGCTTGTTTATTCCATGTGTAACTCGGTGTTGTTGTTTGTGTCGCACTGCTTTGCTTTATCTTGGCCAGGTCGCAGTTGTAAATGAGAACTTGTTCTCAACTTGCCTACCTGATTAAATAAAGGTGAAACAAAATAAATAAAAAATAAAAATAAAAATTGGAGGTGTACCTGTGGTTGTATTTCAAGGCCTACCTTCAAACTCAGTGCTTATTTGCTTGACATCATGGGAAAATCAAAAGAAATCAGCCAAGACCTCAGAAATAAATTGTAGACCTCCAAGTCTGGTTCATCCTTGGGATCAATTTCCAAATACCTAAAGGTACCAAGTTCATCTGTACAAACAATAGTACGCAAGTATAAACACCATGGGACCACGCAGCCATCATACCACTCAGGAAGGAGACGCGTTCTGTCTCTTAGAGATGAACGTACTTTGGTGCGAAAAGTGCAAATCAATCCCAGAACAATAGAAAAGGACCTTGTGAAGATGCTGGAGGAAACAGGTACAAAAGTATCTATATCCACAGTAAAACGAGTCCTATATCGACATAATCTGAAAGGCCGCTCAGCAAGGAAGAAGCCACTGCTCCAAAACCGCCATAAAAAAAGCCAGATTACGATTTGCAACTGCACACGGGGACAAAGATCGTACTTTTTGGAGAAAAGTCCTCAGGTCTGATGAATCAAAAATAGGACTGTTTGGCCATAATGATCATCGTTATGTTTGGAGGAAAAAGGGGGATGCTCGCAAGCCAAAGAACACCATCCCAACCGTGAAGCACAGGGGTGGCAGCATCATGTTGTGGGGGTGCTTTTACTGCAGGAGGGGCTGGTGCACTTCACAAAATAGATGGCTTCATGAGGGAGGAAAATTATGTGGATATTTTGAAGCAACATCTCAAGACATCAGTCAGGAAGTTAAAGCTTGGTTGCAAATGGGTCTTCCAAATGGAAAATGACACCAAGCATACTTCCAAAGTTGTGGCAAAATGGCTTAAGAACAACAAAGTCAAGGTATTGGAGTGGCCATCACAAAGCCCTGACCTCAATCCTATAGAACATTTGTGGGCAGAACTGAAAAGCATGTGCGAGCAAGGAGGCCTACAAACCTGACTCAGTTACACCAGCTCTGTCAGGAGGAATGGGCCAAAATTCACCCAACTTATTGTGGGAAGCTTGTGGAAGGCTACCCAAAACGTTTGACCCAAGTTAAACAATTTAAAGGCAATGCATACCAAATACTAATTGAGTGTACGTAAACTTCTGACCCACTGGGAATGTGATGAAAGAAATAAAAGCTGAAATAAATAATTCTCTCCACTATTATTCTGACATTTCACATTCTTAAAATACACTGGTGATTCTAACTGACCTAAGACAGGGAATTTTTACTAGGATTAAATGTCAGGAATTGTGAAAAACTGAGTTTAAATGTAATTGGCGTATGTACACTTCCAACTTCAACAGTATGTTCCTTTGGCAGTGATTAAAGCCTCAAGTCTTTTTGGATATGACGCTACAAGCTTGGCACACCTGTATTTGGGGAGTTACTCCCATTCTTCTCTGCAGATCATCTCAAGCTCTGCACAACTATTTTCAGTTCTCTCCAGAGATGTTCCATCGGGTTCAAGTCCGGGCTCTGGCTGGACCACTCATGTACATTGAACTTGGAAGGTGAATCTTCGTGCCAGTTTGAGGTCCTGAGCACTCTGGAGCAGGTTTTCTTCAAGGATCTCTCTATACGTTGCTCTGTTCATCTTTCCTTCGATCCTGATTAGTCTCCCAGTCCCTGCCGCAGAAAAACATCCTCACAGAATTATGCTGCCACCACCATCCCTCACCGTAGGGATGGTGCCAGGTTTCCTACAGATGTGACGCTTGGGTCTGAATACATATGTAAATAAGGTATTTCAGTTTTTTAGATTGATGTTTTTCCTCATCAATCTACACACACTGCCCATAGTGACAAAGAAAAAACAGGTTAAGATCTTTTTGCAAATGTATTAAGAAAAAGGCTGTAGCATAACAAAATGTGAAAAAAGTCAAGGTGTCTGAATACTTTCCGAATGCACTGTAGGCCAATTCCCACAGTGCCTTCCAAAGTAAACAAATAGTCATTGTGGATTGCAGATGCTCCTGTTGCACCGTTTGATCAAATGTGCTTATGAAAAACCTTATGCTGTATGCTTTATACCTTTTGGCTTCAAATAAAGTTCTATCAAGTTCTCTTGTAGGGTGCTTAGTATCATTGTCCCCCACAGAAGAATGATCTGCTTTAAAAAAAAACAAGAAATGTATGCATCCCCTCTTAACTCATTAATCAGTGCGGACCAGCCAGCTACACTAAAATGTATGTCATATTTCCACGGGCTTGACTTTGGTTCACTAAAGACAGTGTTGAACCTAGAATCTTCTGATCTGTAGTCAGACGGGTTATCCATAGCGCAACTGTCCCCTAGAATGATCTGCTTCAATTCAGTCTGGTGATGAACTTCTACCCCAGCTAAGAGAAGAAAAGGTGGGCGTGTGATATCACAGACCTTTGTTCCGTCTGTGTGGAAAATCACAAACTGTCAACATCAGAAGAAAGCTAATATTTACCACGTACAGACGGGTTTTAATGTTAGCACGGGATGCCGAGTGCAGTACAACAGAGGCCTCACTTTGGGGCTTAGACCATGACTGCAGTACAACTATCTCCCCTGTCGTTTAATCTTTTTATTGAATCAAAGATGTGACATTTGTGTTTGGTTGCTCTTTACTATTAACAAAGTCAGGCCGAGCGGCTAAGAAACTCGCCTGTAGTTTGGAAACTCTGCAGCTCTTGCAGCACTAGCAACTTTTGGGTAAAAATAATGAATCAAGTTTCATATTGATAACTACCAGGGCAACTGCTGTCCTATGTCACTTTTTAACAGGGGTTGGAACCACTGTTCCGAACAGAAAAATAAAGTTCTGTACCGGTTTATATTGTTCCTTTCTGCTCTCCTTTATTACTTCTGATATATACATTTATTTTGTACCATTAGCTTAACATGAAATTACTTCACCAATCAGTGCAGATAGAGCAGGTCTAATCTGTATAGGAAAGTCGTTAAGAGCAAATTGTATTTTGCCGTAACAGCATGGTTCAATGATAACGAAATACAAACACACACAGTGTGCTGCCAGTCATAGTGTAGGGCGCTAGATGCAACTGAAATTTTTAGGGTGACGAGAGAGCGAGAGAGGATGGAAGAAGCTTGCCTTAAAGCGCTGTGCATCTTGTTATGACATGTATTATCTGGATTAGGCCCACAGGATTATACCTACGGAGGAGCGGCTTCTATGGAGGAACTTTGAATGCCTTTGAACTACTGAGTTGGTTTAACGTTGGACCAGAGTAAACGTTAGCTAGCTAGCTATCTAGCTAAAAAGCTGGTGCGTACAGTGCAGCACTAGCATTAAAAACACGTCCTACGTTTTTGTAGTTAATAAATCCATTACCGTAGTATCTTTAACTAACATTAAAAAAGTAAATCCATTATTTTCTAATGAAACATCTCTGCCTAATTTCTGAATTACGCTTGTAATGTTGTCAGTAGGCTACTGTAACTTATGCTTCAGAGGGGAGGGGCAGGTAGCCTACACACCCACGGGCAAAGATTTACAGCTGGCAGGCAGTCGCTGAGACGTTTCTGAGTGACAGAGGGCTTTGCGTAGGCGCTTTGTTGCAATTTCTGTGGGACTTGAAAAAAATGCTGTAATATGAAAGAATGTTATTAACCAGTTCCCATGCTTTTACAATAACGGTTCTGTTCTGGAACAATATAGATCACTTTCGTTTTCGGTTCGGGTTCTGTTCCTTGAACCGGTTCCAACACTTGCTTTTTAATGTTGGTAACAAAGTGCTACAAATAAGTTTGAAACCAACATGCTTTTAACGTTCCAAACTTTCCACTGGAGGATATTTGTTTCCCAACAGGAAGTCCCAACAGGAAATTATCCTATTTCATTTCCATCAGTTTCGATCTGACCAGTTGTGTGTATCTAAGACATGCTGGCTATGTCGCTGTCTCAATCCAGACAAGTTCTTGTCCAAGCATCTTGGCTATAATATTGCATGAAATTGTTTAAAAGATTCCAAATTATTTGAGCTGAGGGGCTGGCTGGGAACCACGTCAATATCATATTTACGCTGATGGCCAGGTGTCTGGAAACTTTTTATGGAATATCCTGCAACTTCTGGGGGCCATTGCTAAGGGGCAGACATATCTCGTGCAGATATTAATTTCTCCTCTTGCTGTGCACCCGTCTCCTCTCTTTCCATCTTGTTTTTAGCATTCCTCTGGTCCGAAAGGACTGCAGTCTGCTCCCACTTGCACACCTGTCACTGTGAAACAGCTGTGGACAACACAACATCATTAGGGCAGCTGAAAGAGAAGGAAAGGCCTGCATAGCCCATTCTCTACTGTTTACTTTCTTCCAGAGTTCAACTCCAGGGCATCTGTAAAACGGAGAAACATCTCTTATAGAAATGAGCTGGGAAAACTCCTATGGGTCGGACGTGTAATAGGATCGTAACGCAAAGCTGAGGGAGAGTAGGGTGTTGAGAGAAAAGGTTATACTTCAAGATAATTGTGTCATTTTAGAATGCTCCCTTCCTCACAGCTGTATCGCAGGACTACCGCCTTCCATACCAGATGTGACATGGACAATGCTGGTATATTTCAACAGTGATCAATACACTAACTGTTTCGATACACTATTGACAAGGTTCTCTAGCTAATAGTTCACATCACCAGATTTACTACATTGAACCTAGGAGCATCATTGACGGAGACATGTCTGAGTAATACAAAAATACCCCCCTTTAGCCATTCTAGAGGGCAACAAACAGGAAGCGCTTGAATTGATTGGTCCTGACACCTTCCGTTGCTGGCTATTGGCCGTGGCGTGTTGTGCTGAGGTATATGAGAGATTTGACCCTGGGCACCAAGGGCTAGCACGGAGATGGGACCCTAGACCGGAGACTCCTGCTGGAGAAAATCAATCCATCACCACGCACACAGGAAGGAAGCCAGGAGGGGAGATAGTATACGGCTGTTAATGACATGTATCTATGTGCCTCAGCGAGACGGGAAGTAACAGGATATTTAAACAGAGATAAGAGTGTGTGCCAAAGGGGCTGGGACACAACCCATGGCAACCGGGGCTAGATAAATACAGACGCAGCCGTTTTTAATTTCCTAGTTTCTCATACATCTGGGAGCTTATCTGTCATGCATTTACTTGAATTAGAGATTGTGAATCTGGTTCTGCAACTTTTCAATGGCGTTCCTTCAGACACTATACTAATAAAATATACCAAATACAATAGACTGGCTATTATCGTGGTTTCGTTCCTTTCTCCATTGATGAATCAGTTGTTTGCTCTCTAAGGTTTAAATATTCTAATCTTGTCCATCACTATTTTGACAAAGGTCTGCTCCAGGTGTTTCAGGTGGCTGTCAAATCAGGGAAAATAAACTCAATTATAAACTGGGTAGTTCGAGCCCTGAATGCTGATTGGCTGACAGCTATGGTATATCGGACTGTACACCACAAGTATGACAAAACATGCATTTCTACTGTTCTAATTACGCTGGTAACCACTTTATTATAGCAATAAAGCACCTCAGGGGTTTGTGGTATATGGCCAGTATACGGCGTTGCCAAACAGCTTTTAGCCATGGTATGTTGGCCATACACCACACCCCCTATGCCTCATTGCTTAAATGTAATCCAGATAGCTCAATAACAATCCTTTATTTCCCCTCGAAGCAACACAAGGTCCTGGAAGATGGCAGAAGCCATGCATAGGCCGAATGGCACCAACTCAAACTGGTGAAAGCCCAGAGTTGTAGAAATGGCTGTTTTCTCTTGATCTAGTAGTTGCTAGTGGTGGAGTGTTGTAATGGTGAATGCCGATCCATGTCTGTTGTCCCCCTCACCTGTCAGTTCTCAAACCACTTCCTTGCCACGCAAAGCTTTGGACCAATCGGCCAACCACCTCTTGTCATATGACAGGAGGCTAGGGGTGGCTTGGCGAATCACATATTGTCGCCTCCTGAGGACACAGAGGTCATAGGAGAGGCTAGGTTCAAAGTCAGACGGGCTCATTAGAAGCTCTCCAATGTTTGGGCTGCATTAGCAGATCAAATTACCTCTCTCAAGATTACCACACACAAAAAAATTGTAACTGGAGCTGCATAGTGTTGCAGATATGGTTAAAAGCATGTCATTTATAACATAGAAAAAGTGCATAGAAAGCGCATAGAAAAAAATGACTATAGTTTGAACCCCCCCCCCCCAAAAAAAGTTTGAAAACAACCAAATGCATACTTGAACAAAGGAAATGATGTGTTTACACACACTATGTTTTGTGTCAGCCATCAAATCATTAGCTTTTCAGGGGAGAAAGGAAATGCCTCAAAGAAAAAGCACTCAATCAATGCAAGTCTGAGAAAGGGACCAGATAGAAAGGAGAGATGAAGGAAGAAGAAGAGGAGAGAAGGAGGAGAGAAGAGAAGAAGGAAGAAGACCAGGAGAGAAAAAGGAGGAAGAAGAAGAGGAGAGGAGGAAGAAGAAGAGTAGAGAAGGAGGAAGAAGAAGAGGAGAGAAGGAGGAAGAAGAAGAGGTGAGAAGAAGAAAGAAGAGGAGAGAAGGAGGAAGAAGAGAGAAGAAGGAAGAAGGAAGAAGGAAGAAGAGAGAAGAAGAGGAGAGAAGAAGAAGAGGAGAGAAGAAGGAAGAAGAAGCGGAGAGAAGAAGGAAGAAGAGGAGAAAAAAAGGAAAAGGAAGTGAATAGGAGTGCCATGAACCCAGATGTCTCACCACCCCCCCAGCTCCAACCATTGGCAGGACCACAGTCATAACTTCTGCAGGCCCCTGGGATCGAGTGATGTTCTGCAAAAGGATTAGCAGCAACTGGATCCTTTTGGCACAGGCACAGGAATTTTAATTACAATGATCTTGGGTGTGGTGTGCCAGGAATGTATCCTGAATGGAGGAGAACACACCGAGGCAAAGTAAGGGTGGGAGTTTCAGCTCGGTACCTTCCCCTCGTTCCCTATCTACTTCCCTCCCCTCATACGCAGTCACGCTCAGACATGTTCCCAAAAAGCCATCACCTCCCCTGCACTACTCTATTCTTCAGTGCACAGTGCACTAAGTTACTGTCAAAAGCCATCCCTGTACTACCACACATGATTAACCAGTGGTCCAAATGTTGAACCTATTCGCATATAAAGTTATTTGGGTGGGGGCGGGGGGGTTTACAGGAGTCATGAACAACAAAAATGGCACAATGTTAGAATTTGTACATTGAATTACCACAATCAGCAGGAAGTTGACTAAATGTCAAGTAACCAACGCAAAGATTATGATGGGAAAACATGGTATTTATGTTTCGATAGTGCTTCAGCATTGTTACTGTACTTCTTGTGGCCCCTTGTTTGCTGATAAAAATATGTTTTTCTTAAAAACAGATTTTTACAATCCGCTTGACTAATAAATAATGTTCAGGTTTGCCATGGAATCTTCATACCCTTTGCTTCCTGCGTTAATATCTATAATCTCACTCTTTGGTAATGTAAACCCATTATCGCAATGTGCTCACAGGCTGACGCTTCAGGGAAGTGTGGCCGAGAGGTCTTTCTGATTGCAGGTCACGATTCTGAGGAAAAACCCATTGGGCATTGCTCTGGAATTACCTCCACAATTGCAAAGTGAAAGCCATTCTTAGGGGCAACAAAGAGGCCTCTGTTTAGGCTGCGCCTTTTGGCCCTGGAGAAATACAATCTGCTGCCACTGCCCAAAGCAACTTTTTTTCTCTGTGCTGATTACGCCAGTGGGGTGTGCAAAGAATGCCCCACAGTGCCACGTCCCACAACCCCATTGACATTTGTTCCGGGGTGTCCTCTTCCATTCACTGAAGGAGAGTCACCAGATCAAGAGGGGGACAGAAGTACTTCTGATCCATCCTATTAACATTGTAAAATGTGTATTATTGATAACATATTATATACAGTGGCTTCAGAAAGTATTCATACCCCTTTACAACATTTTGTTGTGTTACAGCCTGCATTTAAAATGGATTAAGTTGAGATTTTGTGTCACTGATCGACACACAATATCCCATAGAGTCGAAGTGGAAATTTGTTTTTAGAACATTTTTGAAATGACAAACAAATGAAAAGCTTAAAATGTCTTGATTCAATAAGTTTTCAACCTCTTTGTTATGGGATGCCTAAATAAGTTTAGGAGTACAAATGTGCATAACAAATCGCATAAGATGTTGCATGGACTCATTCCGTGTTCAATAATAGTGGTTAACATGATTTTTGAATGACTGTACCCCACAAATACAATTATCTGTAAGGTCCTGCAATCGAGTAGTGAATATCAAGTACAGATTCAACCACAAAGACCAGGGAGGTTTTTCAATGAATCACAAAGAAGGGCACCGATTGGTAGATGTGTAAAAATAAAAAAAGAAGACACTGAATATCCCTTTGAGCATGGATAAGTTATTAATTACACTTTGGATGGTGTACACCCAGTCAAGACAAAGATACAGGTACCCTTCCTAACTCAGTTGCCGGAGAGAAAGGAAACTGCTCAGGGTTTTCACCAAGAGGCCAATGGTAATTTTAAAATCAATCAATCAATCAAATGTATTTATAAAGCCCTTTTTACATCAGCTGATGCCACAAAGTGCTGTAAAGAAACTCAGCCTAAAACCCCAAACAGCAAGCAATGCAGATGTAGATGTGCGGTGGCTAGGAAAAAACAGTTATAGAGTTGAATGGTTGTGATATGAGAAAACTGAGGATAGATCAACAAAATTGTAGTTACTGCACAATAATAAACTAATTGACAGAGTGAAAAGATGGAAGCCTGTACAGAATAAAATATTCAAAAACTTCTGTTTGCAACAAGGCAGTTAAGTAATACTGCAAAAAATGTGGCAAAGAAATGAACTCTCTCTCTCTCTCTCTCTCTCCCTCTCTCTCTTTTAAATATTACCTCTCCTGGCTCTTATTGACACCTACCACGACACCTATCACTGACTCTCTTTCCATTAACTGTAACAAGCATCCTCACACACTGAGCACTGACTGGCTCCGGACCTCCATGGACATTGAACATTTGTTGAAATTTGGTCTGTCTGCCCTGGCCGGAACAAATCTAAACCAATCATAAATGTCTATTTTTCACGTTTGAACAGTTTCACTATGTTTCGGGCCCCAGGAAGACTAGCCGTCGCCATTGGCGTCGGCTAATGGGGGTCCTAATATAATTATAAATGATCTGTGATTATTTCAGACTGGTTCGGTTCCGAACCAACCAAATGTGGTCTTGTTTGGGGATGGAGCTCATTACAATAATAGCCAACGTGTCACGACTTCTGCCGAAGTCGATGCCTCTCCTTGTTCTGGCGGTGTTCGGCGGTCGACGTCCCCAGTCTTCTAGCCATCGCCGATCCATTTTTTATTTTCCATTTGTTTTGTCTAATTTTCCCACACACCTGGTTTTCATTTCCCAATTACTGGTCATGTATTTAATCCTCTGTTTCCCCCATGTCTTTGTGTGTGATTGTTTATTGTTTGGTCGGTATGTTTCCGGCAGTTCTTTTCAAAAACCCGTGTTTTGTGGCAACCATTATTGTTCGCACATTGGTATTTGTTTCCTGTGTGCTATTTTCTTTAGTAAAGTGCGTTGTTCACTCATCTCTGCTCTCCTGCGCCTGACTTCATGCACCAGCTACACCCACCATCTGACAGAATCACACACCCCTAGTGTCATGGATTCAGCAGGAGCAGGTACCCCTGTTATTGGGGTTGAGGAGCGCGTGCAATGCTCCATCATCTCGGTGCCATCATGGATCACGTCCTACAGACTATGGATTGCTAGCAGAGAAAGGGAGGTCCTCCAGGGCCTCCGCCAGCGCAACCAAGGTCTCCACTACACGCCCCTCTTTCACCCGGTCCCAGTGGGATTCGTCTGGTCCTCCCTAGGGAGTATGATGTGACGGCTGCACAATGTTAGGGTTTCCTATTACAACTGGAGCTCTACCTAGCAACCGTTCAACCGGCGCCTTCGGACCGAGAGAGGGCGTCCGCCCTCGTCTCATGCCTCTCAGGGAGAGCCCTGTGGGGAGAGGGAGATGCGGTGCTGGACCACCTCGAAGAATTCACCTGTCTTCGACCATCCGCCTGAGGGTAGAGTGGCGGGTGAACGTCTCGTACATCTGAGGCAGGGGACGAGGAGCGCCCAGGAGTTCGCTCTGGACACCCAGACCCTGGCCACCAGGCGTGGGATAGAACGACAGGGCCCTGATCGACCACTATCGTTGCAGTTTACGCAAGGACGTCCGTTGGGAGTTGGCCTGCAGGGACACCACCCTCACTTTCGATCAGCTGGTGGATCTGTCCATTCGGTTGGATAACCTGCTGGCTACCCGCGGATATTCAGATCAGGGTCTGTCAGTTCCATCCCACAGCCCCACCGCTCCAACGCCCATGGAGCTGGGAGGTGCTGCGCTTAGGAAAACCCAAGGAGGTTCTGTTTCATGCACTATCTGTGGCCGCAGAGGGCACACTGCCGGTCGGTGCTGGGGAGGTTCCTCTGGGAGTCGAGACAGCGGGCAGGGCACTCTTGCGTCACCCCAGGTGAGCCGGCACCATGCTCACCCAGAGCTCTCTGTTGCTCACATGTTTTTGAACGTTACTTTTCCTGAGTTTTCCTCGCATTCCCAGCATAAGGCATTCGTCGATTCAAGAGCAGCTGGGAATTTCATTGACAGATCATTTGCACATAGATTAGGGATCCCCATTGTTCTAGTGGATATGCCCTTCCCAGTTCACGCCCTAGACAGTCGACCATTAGGGTCCGGGTTGACTAGGGAGGTCACCGCGCCCCTGGGCATGGAGACGCAGGAGGGTCAAAAGGAAAGAATCAGTCTCTTCCTTATTGATTCTCCTGTGTTTCCCGTGGTGCTAAGCCTACCCTGGTTAGTCTGTCATGATCCCACTGTTTCGTGGCAATGGAGAGCTCTCACGGGGTGGTCACGAGAGTGCTCGGGGAGGTGTTTAGGGGTTTCCGTTGGTGCTACTACGGTGGAAAGTCCAAACAAGGTCTCCACCATGCGCATTCCCCCTGAATATGCCGATTTGGCTCTCGCCTTCTGTAAGAAGAAGGCAACTCAATTACCACCCCATCGTCAGGGGGATTGTGCGATAAATCTCCTGGTAGACGCCGCACTTCCCAGGAGTCACGTGTGTCCAATGCCGTACGGGTTGATGAATGCTCCATCAGTTTTCCAAGCCTTTGTAGACAACATTTTCAGGGACCTGCATGGGCAGGATGTAGTGGTGTATATTGATGACATTCTGATATACTCCACTACACGCGCCGAGCATGTGTTGCTGGTGCACAGGGTACATGGACGATTGTTGCAGCATGACCTGTACGTCAAGGCTGAGAAATGCCTGTTCTTCCAGCAGGCCGTCTCCTTCCTAGGGTACTGCATTTCCACATCAGGGGTGGAGATGGAGAGTGACCGCTGTGGTGAAAGACACAGCTTTCAGGGGGTTAAACACCCTTTCTCATCTGGACTGACCACCGCAACCTGGAGTACATCCGGGCAGCGAGGAGACTGAATCCTCGTCAGGCAAGGTGGGCCATGTTTTTTGCCTGCTTTGTGTTTAACCTGTCATACAGACCAGGTTCCCAAAATGTGAAGGCAGATGCACTCTCCCGGCTGTATGACACAGAGGAGCGGCTCACGGATCATACTCCCATACTCCCGGCCTCCTGCCTGGTAGCGCCGGTCATGTGGGAGCTGGACGCGGACATTGAGCAGGCGTTACGTACAGAGCCCGCTCCCCTCCAGTGTCCAGCTGTGTGTCTGTATGTTCTGTCTGCTGTCCGCGACCGGCTGATCTATTGGACCCACAAGTCACCCTCCTCTGGTCATCCTGGTATTGGTCGGACGGTGCGCTGTCTTAGTGGGAAGTACTGGTGGCCCACTTTCTGCACAGTTCTTGCAGTAAATGCTATTTTTGCAGTAATTTTTTGAGTTGTATGATTTGTTGAACTTTGAAATAAATGTTTTTTGTTCGGCATACATTTTAAAGTGACAAATCTGAGTCCGAGTGTAATTCCGATACCGTGGAATTACCCAACAGTAAAAGCTCTATCTATATTATGTCACCTGCCCCTTTTAATCCAATTAGTAACACCTAACCTCTTTTTCAAAGCCATAATGTGAGAGAAGGTAGTCCTAATCAGAGGAATCTACAAAGAGCCAGCAAAACATCTCCCTCCTCCTCCTCATAACTGCAGATGGCAAGAGCTGTCGAAGAGGGGCTTGATGAATCACAGCAACTGGCTGAGTTTTGCAGGGTGTAGACTTCATTAACCGGAACTCCCAACTTCCAAAGGTATGGACTAAATCACGCAGCTGACCAAACTACGCAAGATTCAAGTTCTGGGTTAACCAAGATTGGTTTGAATGTATTTGATACATGTGAGGTATTTGTGGATAACAGATTTTACCTACCAGGCATTACTACGAGTGTCTATATTTTCAGAATGTCACTATGCCTGTACAGTATGTCCCTGTCTATTCATTAATGCCCTTAATTTGGTCTATATCCAGAAACAATTTCAAATTTTTCAGCATCCACAATCTAACTGGCCTTGAGAAGCAACAGTCATCAAAATTGTTAAAAGGTCTTAAACAGTTGTTGAATGGACGAAGATACCCATTCAGATATTGACTGAATTACAGAACATTATACAAACATTTTACTGGCACAGACAAATAATGAATGAAGTTCATGGATTTTAGTGGGAATTCAGATAATCAATTTTGTCAATTTTCACTTTTGTTTTCTTAGAATGCAATCCTACATACGTTTTCTAATGGAATCAGGTATTTTTTTATGTTAATTTTGTGTAAAATAAAGAAAAGTTTGTGTCTCATTTGCATAAACACACTGATGGTGTTTGCATCTTTGAATAGAATAACATAAAGGGGCAGAACAGGGTTGCAACCACAAAAAACCTGCTCTGTCTAGGCCAGGGGTCTCCAACAGGTCGATCGTGAGCTACCAGTAGCTTGCAGCTCACCTATGTGTAGCTCGCCAAACAATTCTGAAAGTACATGCAAATTTTCACGTGTTCCACTGTAAACTGTCATAAACAAATCTCACAAGTATCAGACACCGCAAGCTCCCAGCTACTATCTAATCAACGCAACATTGACATTATCCCACCCCTGGTTAGCCACTATTATCTTAAAAACCCAAACCTAACATAATATCTGCTAATTCATTTCCAGCAATGTTGCCCCTGTCTGTCTGTGTGGTGCCCGCGTTTGTTGACTACTCCATGTAGCCAGTTGATGTGATAACCAGCTGATGTGATAGCCAGTTGATGTGATAACCAGTTGATGTGTAGCCAGTTGATGTGATAACGGTTTTGTGGGTTGACAGAAAGACTTTCCCCAAAACCTTCTCAATTAAATGTCAACTGCAAAGTTGGCTTACCTGGCAGAAGTATATCATTTGTATCTATTATTTGTATCTACATATGATTCAAATACCAACTCATGATCAATCTTTGAATTATTTGAATCAGCTGTGTAGTGCTAGGGCAAAATACAAAATGTGTACCCTGGTTTGGCCCCAGGACCGAGTTTGGGAAACCCTCCATTAAATAGCACATTCCTCACTCACTACATATTCCAACTAGATTTTTAAAATTTTTCTTACCTTTATTTAACTAGGCAAGTCAGTTAAGAACAAATTCTTATTTTCAATGAAGAGTGGGTTAATAGTGGGTTAACTGCCTGTTCAGGGGCAGAACAACAGATTTGAACCTTGTCAGCTCAGGGGTTTGAACTTGCAACTTTCCAGTTACTAGTCCAACACTCTAACCACTAGGCTACCCTGCCGCACCAAAGATTAAATAATAACTTTTCAATTCCACAAAAAATGTACACGCATCAAAATAAAGTTATTATTCTTCTCTTACATGTGATGTACTGTATTATATAGGTCCTGGATGGGAAGCAGTTGCCATTCTAGGCATTGATGCAACCGGTCAGGATGCTCTCGATGGTGCAGCTGTAGAACCTTTTGAGGATCTGGGGGCAGATGCTAAATCTTTTCAGTCTCCTGAGGGGGAAAAGGTTTTGTTGTGCCCTCTTCACTACTGTCTTGGTATGTTTGGACCATGATAGTTCGTTGGTGATGTGGACACCAAGGTTGAAACTCTCGACCCGCTCCACTACAGCCTCGTCGATGAGAATGTGGGCCTGTTTGGCCTGCCTTTTCTTGTAGTCCACGATCAGCTCCTTTGTCTTGCTCACATTGAGGGAGAGGTTGTTGTCCTGGCACCATACTGCCAGTTCTCTGACCTCCTCCCTATAGGCTGTCTCATCGTTGTTGGTGATCAGGCCCAGTTGTGTTGTCAGCAAACTTAATGTTGGTGTTGGAGTCGTGTTTGGCCACTCAGTCGTGGGTGAACAGGGATTACAGGAGGGGACTATGTATAAGAGCGATTCCCAGAAACTGAAATACAAAATTGAAATATATCATGAAAATACATCATCCTTGAAATACATGATTTATTTAATTTGCGGAAGGACCTGAAGGTGTTGTGTTGGTGGGAGAACATGAACATTGAACTTTTGAAAACATTGAAGTCATCATTGTATCCCATCTGCTCAACATATATAAAACATGCTTAAGGGACATAAATCATTCAATATAGTGACTAAATAATCCAGTCCGGCCACCAATGGAACAGGACAAGCAGCCATTGTGAATGATAGCATGCCTTTTAAACGTGCTTGCTGCATTACATGTTCCCAACCCAATTACAGTGGGGTCCGGAATTACTGTACACCTTGATAAAGATGAGCAAAAATACTTAATAAAAAAAAAAATACAAATACTGAGCTATATGACTTAAAAAAATATATAGTTTTACACTAATACAATTGCTCAGAGAAAAAAAAAGTTATTAAAAAACAAATCACCAAAATAGAGGGTTCAAAATACTCCAACACCCTGGACAATTACACTGAGCCTTTTTCTAAAATGTTCTATGAGATTGGAGAACACAACACAACAATAGCATGGTATTATTTCACTGTAATAGCTACTGTAAATTAGACAGTGCAGCTAGATTAACAAGAATTGAAGCTTTCTGCCAATATCAGATGTCTATGTCCCGGGAAATGTTCTTGTTACTTACAACCTCATGCTAATTACATTAGCCTACGTTAGCTCAACCATCCCACTGAGGGGGGGGGGGGGGACACGGATACTGGGGGGATTTTAGATCATTCCCACAAACAGAATCCTTCCAGATCCTTGATATCCTCCGTCCGCGCTTATGGATTGCCTGCCCTCTTCAATTCAAACAAAAGGTTTTCAATGGGTTTCAAGTCCGGAGACTGAGATGGACATTGTGGTCAATTAACCATTTCTTTGTGGATTTTGATGTGTGCTTGAGGTTATTGCCTTGCTGGATGATCCACTTGCGGCCAAGTTTCAGCCTACTAGCAGAGGAAACCAGGTTTTTGGCTAAAATGTCCTGGTACTAGGTAGAGTTCACAGTGCCGTTGACCTTAACAAGGCCCCCAGGACCAGTGGAAGCAAAATAGCTCCATAACATCAAATATCCACCAGCATATTCTACATTAGGGATGAGGGTATTTTCTGCATAAGCATTGTTCTTTCGGGCAGTCCATAAGCGCAGACAAAGGACATCAAGGACCTGGAAAGATTCTGTATGGAGGAATGGTCTAAGATCCCTTCCCAATGTGTTCTCCAATCGCATAAAGCATTTTAGAAAAAGGCTCAGTGTCGTTATACCCGCAAGGTAAGGGTGCTTGCAGTATTGAAAACAGGGGATCCAAGAATTTTACCCCCATCTTTTTAATTTTTTTGTGTTAGTTGGTAAACAAACCTCATTCTTTGAGCAATTGTATTAGTATATAGTGTATATAGTGTATTAATAATATACATTTCAAATATTTTGAATAACATTTGTATTTAGTATTTTTTTGCTCATCTTTATCAAGGGATCCAGTGATTCCAGACCCCACTGTGTACTCCAACTTCATACTGAATGGGAAAATTCTTGTTAAACAATTGTCCTACTGGGAAAAAATTGTAAGAGACAGACAGAGAGAGAAAGGGAGGGGGAGTTGTAGCTGGGTTACACCAGACCAGAGCAGGGGGAGAGCAGAGCCTCACCATAACAACACACTTGTCCCTCCCTGACTCTGAACCGCGTCCAAATCTTATACATTCACAGGAGAGAGCTGGCCAATTGTCACAGCTGTCACACATTTTCAACAGATTCCACAAGACCTAGATGAGGCTTGAAAAGACATTCCTTAGCCATTACACAATGGCTAAAAGGAATTACTGTTAACATCTGATATTGTGGAAGTGGGAAATTTGCCACCCCGACCTTGCCCAAAGCACTCCGGAACCCAGGGTCATAGATTTATTATCTCAAATGGTCTCCAAAGGTCACCGAGGGCCATTTGTTCCCCCAGTGTTCCGGCAAAACCTCTAGAGCCCCAAGTGTGTTATTCATTAAACACACTGTGCAGCTTTGTATGGGGGACGTGCGGGGCGGGAGACACATGTTACTGTTGCTCTATGGGTATTTGTCATAGGAACGGCATGTCTGGTCAGAGCCATTTTCAGCTGTTGGGTTGTAGTATGCCGATGCGCCTCTGCCAATCCCCGAGCGAACAATGGCCACATAAACAGGATGCTTAAAATGTGTGATTGCACAAGTGTTTGAGATGAACTCCAGTTCACCACAGTTTTGTGGGCTTGGTGTGCCTCTGAGTTTCATTTCAGTGTGTTTGAAAAGTTGTTGACACAGAGTTAGTCTTAAGACTTTAAGACTTGAATATATTTATGATGCAATGCTCTCACTTCTGGGTTGCATCTAATTGTTTGAATCTAAAGATCTAAAGCACAAAATATTGTGTTGTCTGCCAAATATTAGGCTGTGTATTTTTCTAGGCTTGCTATGATCATTCTGCAATGGGAAATAGTGTTATTTAATTAACCATAGATCAATGTTATGCATATATGAGATATGTCACACTGTCTTATAAAAGAGTCTCAGGCTACTCATTTGGGTTATTGGTCTGTTTTTAGCATGCCTCATGTACAGACTATGGAGTTGTGCAATATTACGCAAGTGAGAGGAATTATAGCCTAGTGATAAACAAACATGGTTCTAATGTATTCTTATAACACAGAGTACATCATAAAACATGTATAGTGCATTCGGAAAGTATTCAGTCCCCTTGACTTTTCCCACATTTTGCTACGTCACAACCTTATTCTAAAATGGATTAAATAGTTTTTCCCCCCTGATCAATCTACGTACAATACCCCATAATAACAAAGAAAAAACAGGTTTTTAAATTTTTTTGCAAACATATTAAATATAAAAAAACGGAAATATCACATTTACATAAGTATTCAGACCATTTACTCGTTACTTTGTTGAAGCACTTTAGGCAGCGATTACAGCCTCGAGTCTTCTTGGGTGTGACAACAGAAGCTTGGCACGCCTGTATTTGGGGAGTTTCTCCCATTCTTCTTAGTAGATCCTCTCAAGCTCTGTCAGGTTGGATGGAGAGCGTCACTGCACAGCTATTTTCAGGTATCTCCAGAGATGTTCGATCATGTTTAAGTCCGGGCTCCGGCAGGGCCACTCAATGACATTCAGAGACTTGTCCCGAAGTCACTCCTGCGTTGTCTTGGCTGTCTGCTTAGGTTTGTTGTCCTGTTGGATGGTGAACCTTCACCCCAGCCTGAGGTCCTGAGAATTCTGGAGCAGGTTTTCATCAAGCATCTCTCTGTATTTTGCTCTGCTCCGTTCACCTTTCCCTCGATGCTGACTAGTCTCTCAGTCCCTGCCACTGAAAAACATCCCCACAGCATGATGCTGCAACCACCATGCTTCCCCGTGAGGATGGTGCCAGGTTGCCTCCATAATTGACGCTTGGCACTCAGGCCAAAGAGTTTTATCTTGGTTTCATCAGACCAGAGAATTGTTTCTCATGGTCTGAAAGTCCTTTAGGTGCCTTTTGGCAATCTCCAAGCGGGCTGTCATGTGCCTTTTACTGAGGAGTGGTTTCCGTCAGGCAACTCTACCATAAAGGCCTGATTGGTGGAGTGCTGCAGAGATGGTTGTCCTTCTAGAAGGTTCTCCCACCTCCACAGTGGAACTCTGGAGCTCTGTCAGAGTGACTATTGGGTTCTTGGTCACCTCCCTGACAGGTGTATGCCTTTCCAAAATCATGCCCAATCAGTTGAATTTCTCCCCCGATTTCTCAAATTGGCTGGGGGTCCAGCTCTAGGAAGTGTCTTGGTGGTTCCAAACTTCTTCCATTTAAGAATTATGAGGGCCACTGTGTTCTTGGGGACCTTCAATGCTGCAGAAATGTTTTGGTACCCTTCCCCAGATCTATGCCTCGACCCAATCATGTCTCAGAGCTCTACTGACATTTCCTTCGACCTCATGGCTTGGTTTTTACTCTGACATGAACTGTCAACTGTGGGACCTTATATAGACAGGTGTGTGCCTTTCCAAATCATGTCCAATCAATTGAATTTACCACAGGCAGACTCCAATCAAGTTGTAGAGACATCTTAAGGATGATCAAATGAAACAGGATGCACCAGAGCTAAATTTTGACTCTCATACCAAAGGGTCTGAAATAAGGTATCTGTTTTTATTTTGAATACATTTGCAAAACAAAATGAAAAACCTGGTCATTATGAGGTAATGTGTGTAGATTGATGAGGAAAAACATTCATTTAATTAATTTTAGAATAAGGATGTAACGTAACACAATATGAAAAAGTCAAAGGGTCTCAATACTTTCCGAATGCACTGTATATCAGAACAACATTTTCCATAGTTTTCATCCTTTACTCTTGATGTGTCAATTGTGCAAACATTGGCAAGTGTCTCAAAACACCTGCAACCACGGACACCCATTTTTTGCAGTTTTATAACACTTTAACCTTTTCTAAAAAATATATATTCTTACATTCATAGGAGTTAAATATTTATAGAAAGGCTCAGTAATCCAGTGCAAAAATAATCTACGGCAATTTTTTTATATTTTTAAATAAAGTCCAGATGTCTCATGTTTGGCAAGCGTCACAGACCTCAGCGCAAATGTGTTGTCTGTGTTTTTAATGTTTCCATGACTAGGGCACGATGATGATGGCCTCCTTAGTAATTTCAGGCTGCCCCCTGACCTGACATCCAGGAAGTGGGGAACTACGCTATTGCCTGCGTCACTCAGTGAGTCAACCCAGCAGCCTAAAAGCATAGCTTTGACTCCAGACACATTCATTATATCCTCCCCCTGACTTCACTATTTCATTTCCTCTCCTGTTCAAAACTGTTATGTATTTCAATGGCGTTTTTATTTAGTTATTACTTGAATCGTTTGCTGTCAATACTTTTGAGTAGACTCCTTTAAGCTTGCTATATGCGAACTCCTTAACACAGCTAACACCTTTGATACGGTAGCATTCTGAATCAATACTACTGTGTACTGTGGGTTCCTTTTATTAGTAATTGATTGAATTGGGGACATAAGTGTCTACCAAAGACTATAGTATATTTTACTAGATAAAGGTGAAATAAATTTTACAAAAATAAAAAAATAAAAGAGAATGTACTGCACTGAGAACGTACTGTTCAATGGACACATTTGTTTCAAGACATTTTTATTTTTATTTTATTTCACCTTTATTTAACCAGGTAGGCAAGTTGAGAACAAGTTCTCATTTACAATTGCGACCTGACCAAGATAAAGCAAAGCAGTTCGACACATACAACGACACAGAGTTACACATGGAGTAAAACAAACATACAGTCAATAATACAGTATAAACAAGTTTATATACGATGTGAGCAAATTAGGTGAGATAAGGGAGGTAAAGGCAAAAAAAGGCCATGGTGGCAAAGTAAATACAATATAGTAAGTAAAACACTGGAATGGTAGATTTGCAGTGGAAGAATGTGCAAAATAGAAATAAAAATAATGGGGTGCAAAGGAGTAATAAATAAATACATAAATAAAATAATTAAATACAGTAGGGAAAGAGGTAGTTGTTTGGGCTAAATTATAGGTGGGCTATGTACAGGTGCAGTAATCTGTGAGCTGCTCTGACAGATGGTGCTTAAAGCTAGTGAGGGAGATAAGTGTTTCCAGATTTTTGTAGTTCGTTCCAGTCATTGGCAGCAGAGTCCTGGATGGAGAGGCGGCCAAAGAAAGAATTGGTTTTGGGGGTGACCAGAGAGCTGCTGGAACGCGTGCTACAGGTGGGTGATGCTATGGTGACCAGCGAGCTGAGATAAGGGGGGACTTTACTTAGCAGGGTCTTGTAGATGACATGGAGCCAGTGGGTTTGGCGACGAGTATGAAGCGAGGGCCAGCCAACGAGAGCGTACAGGTCACAATGGTGGGTAGTATATGGGGCTTTGGTGACAAAACGGATTGCACTGTGATAGACTGCATCCAATTTGTTGAGTAGGGTATTGGAGGCTATTTTGTAAATGACATCGCCGAAGTCGAGGATTGGTAGGATGGTCAATTTTACAAGGGTATGTTTGGCAGCATGAGTGAAGGATGCTTTGTTGCGAAATAGGAAGCCAATTCTAGATTTAACTTTGGATTGGAGATGTTTGATGTGGGTCTGGAAGGAGAGTTTACAGTCTAACCAGACACCTAGGTATTTGTAGTTGTCCACGTATTCTAAGTCAGAGCCGTCCAGAGTAGTGATGTTGGACAGGCGGGCAGGTGCAGGCAGCGATCGGTTGAAGAGCATACATTTAGTTTTATTTGTATTTAAGAGCAATTGGAGGCATTGTATGAGTTGTATGGCATTGAAGCTTGCCTGGAGGGTTGTTAACACAGTGTCCAAAGAAGGGCCGGAAGTATACAGAATGGTGTCGTCTGCGTAGAGGTGGATCAGAGACTCACCAGCAGCAAGAGCGACATCATTGATGTATACAGAGAAGAGAGTCGGTCCAAGAATTGAACCCTGTGGCACCCCCATAGAGACCGCCAGAGGTCCGGACAGCAGACCCTCCGATTTGACACACTGAACTCTATCAGAGAAGTAGTTGGTGAACCAGGCGAGGCAATCATTTGAGAAACCAAGGCTGTCGAGTCTGCCAATGAGGATGTGGTGATTGACAGAGTCGAAAGCCTTGGCCAGATCAATGAATACGGCTGCACAGTAATGTTTCTTATCGATGGCGGTTAAGATATCGTTTAGGACCTTGAGCGTGGCTGAGGTGCACCCATGATCAGCTCTGAAACCAGATTGCATAGCAGAGAAGGTATGGTGAGATTCGAAATGGTCGGTAATCTGTTTGTTGACTTGGCTTTCAAAGACCTTAGAAAGGCAAGATAGGATAGATATAGGTCTGTAGCAGTTACAGCTGGTAAGTGGGAAATCGTCATGCAGTTTCTTATGTAGTAGCACTGACTATTCGGAATGGAAGCATCACGGAGTAACGAAACAATAATAACTTTGATCGATTCTTGAAGTAGAATATGATCTTACGAAACCTACTCAACGTTGTGAGTGCAGTAGAGAGTCTTCTTGACAAGCTTACAGTAACTCAAGCATTGTATCATCGATTGCGGCAGGGTAGGTTTGCTGTGTGTTAATGGTGGGTCGGTATTAAGACCAGCTGTACTAGATGTATTGATAATGCTAGTAAAAGACTCATTGATATTAATATAATATCCTCCACCATGACAGCTCCATATATTAATAGAAGCCCTGCCAAATTACTCAAATACCTTGTCAGGTTCCACTATTTCTCTTGTAGCCTCGGGGCTTGATTCTTAGTTGTCCTTTTGTCTGAACAGGGCTATGGACAAGCCTGTCATTTGACCATATACCAGATCTTCGTACACTTCAGATCTAGTCCTGACAGACTATGATTCATCTGTTTGGAAACTAGGTTAGAGAACAAAAGCCTTCATGAAGTCATGCAACGCCAGCAAACATGCTTGAAGTGGATATGTATGCATTGGAAGACAAGCTGTGTTTTCATTACAAAGATATACTGTATGTTGCTTTCGGGGGGGTTTCAGTTTGTTTGACTTTTTGATGAGGAATCCTAATAAAATACTGTGTATGCTTGTACGTTTCTCGTTTAGCGATAAGGTTGTTCCATATGAATTCAACCACTTTCTGACTGTACCCTTTCATATTTGAACAAAACCTTCCAGACATGTTTTCCCCATGATAGAAGTGGTCAAAAAGTGACTTTTTGGACCTGCCAAGACACTCAGGAGGTGCTCAATGTTGACCCATTTTGCATACCCCACCCTACCATGAGACATCAATTTCTTCATCACTGAAAAATATGAATGGTTGAGTTTGAAATCATTTGAAAGCTTACAAACAGGGTTGCCAAACTATTTCTTGACTTTTTTTATTTGTATAAAAACAAGATTTTTTTTTAACCTTCAACTTTAATTATCTAAAAACACGTTGTCTCAGATTTTTCACATTTTCACATATACTAAACAAAATTATATATGCAACATTCAATCATTTCAAAGAATTTACTGAGTTACAGTTCATATAAGGAAATCTATGGACTTCACATGACTGGGAGGGGTGCAGCCATGGGTGGGCCTGGGAGGGTATAGGCCTTCCCACTTGGGAGCCAGGCCCACCCACTGGGGACCCAGGCCCAGCCAATCAGAATGTGATTTTCCCCACAAAAGGGCTTTAGATGACCTCTCAGATGATCTCGCAGATGAAGAAACCGGACTTGGAGGTTCTGGGCTGGCATGGTTACACGTGGTCTGCTGTTGTGAGGTCGGTTGGACGCACTGCCAAATTCTCTAAAACAACATCGGAGGGGGCTTATGGTAGAGCAATTAACATGAAATTATATGTTAACAGCGCTAGTGGACATTTCTGCAGTCGGAATGCCAATTGCACGCTACCTCAAAACTTGAGACATCTGTGGCATTGTGTTTTGTGACAAAACTGAACATTTGAGTGACCTTTTATTGTCCACAGCACAAGGTGCACCTGTGTAATGATTGTGCTGTTTAATCAGCTTCTTGATATGCCACACTTGTCAGGTGGATGGATTATCTTAGCACAGGAGAAATGCTCATTTTGTGCACAAAAGTTTAGAATTTTTTATTGTTGTTGTGGTTATAGCATATATTTTATTTCAGCTCATGAAACATGGGACCAACACTTTGCATAGTGCATTTAAAACTGACATTTTATTTTTACATTTCAATTACTACCAGCAGGGTAGTAAAAGCCTAAGAGAGAAATTTTTGCAAATGTTGAAGAAATGTAATGCAACTACACCCATTTTGCCATGGGGCAAATGGGGCAGAGAGAATTTTTTGCAGTTTTAAAGCAAGTTTTCTGTAGTTCTACACATTTTGCCATGGGGCAGAGAAAACATTTAGCAATTTTATAGCAAATGTAATGCTATTCCACACATTTTGCCATGACTTATGCCATGTTAATGATATCTGAGTGAGAGTGACTAACAAAATCAATGGGGACCCCTGGAGGTCAGGGCCCCTGGCCCCAGTTTTAAAGCAAGTTTTCTGTAGTTCTACACATTTTGCCATTGGGCAGAGAAAACATTTAGCAATTTTATAGCAAATGTAATGCTATTCCACACATTTTGCCATGACTTATGCCATGTTAATGATATCTGAGTGAGAGTGACTAACAAAATCAATGGGGACCCCAGGAGGTCAGGGCCCCTGGGTACATGCCCTGCATGTAATTTGACCATGATTAATTAAAGTTTAGATAACTGGATAGACTAACTAAACAATCCTCAAATGTTTAACTGACATGGGGCGGCAGGTAGCCTAGTGGTTAGAGCGTTGGACTAGTAACTGAAAGGTTGCAAGATCGAATCCCTGAGTCATTCTGCCTCTAAATAAGGCAGTTAACCCACTGTTCCTAGACTGTCATTGAAAATACGAATTTGTTCTTCACTGACTTGCCTAGTGAAAAAATACTGAATGACTGCCAGTGGCTGAGAAAAACGACTGATTTCCTAGTGCTTATGTTGCCTATACCTGGAGCCAACCCTGACTACCAGAAATATGGCCACCAGTCCATCCACCATCAAATGGCAATATCTATTCTATATTTCTATGACTTCAATAGATTTCTTATGGAAGATTGACAGTTTAATTTCAAACAATAGATATTCCCACTCAAGTCAACATTATTTGATGTGTGGACTTCCAACCAATTTTGTGGTACCATTTGAAAAGTGAAATTTCAATTTGATTCACATATTAGTACATTTACACCTCTGATTATGTAAAATAGGATCTAAGCGACAATATATTAGACTTGTATTTTTTGCAGGTTTTTTGATAACTGAAGTTGAAGGTTAAAAAAATGACCATTTTTATTACAAAACTTATTTTGAAGAAATTATTAAATAGTTTCATTCAAATAAAAAGGGTGTAGTCAAAAAGGGGTTGAAATCATAGGGTGTGTTTTAGGGTTACATCAAGTGATTTCTGAATCTTGCTAACAATCACAAACTGTTGTCACAATAAATAAACCATACTTTGAACTATTTTCTACGTTCAACTGCAAAATGACAGTGCATGGCTTACAGCTAAGGCCAGTTTTTGTTAGTATATTGGCAATGCAGTGTCAACAGTAGTGAATACCTTGCTTATAAAACGTACCAACAACCTTGACAGTGTCGCCCTTAGACCAGCTAGGGAGGAGGGCTTTTCATAAATATTTTAAGAAGCTCACTCCAATTTATATCCCTTTTCCCCAGTGAGTCAACACCCATCTCAATGTCTGCCTAGTGCCTGGCTCCTTCTCTCTCTATGCTGTGCTCCGCCTAGGCCTGGCTGCACTCTGTGTCCGGTCTACCTTACAGCGAGGAAATTAAAAGTTAAATATTTACCATTCCTCTGGTATGTGACCCCTCAGATTCCAGCTGTGATGGGTAACAGCCACATTCCTCTGGGAGGAAGTTTATTTGGGCACTCTTTTTCCTGATAGTGCTTTTGAACATGGCGAGTGGCTTAGACATCAGCCTCCATCTCTGTCACATAATACGCTAACATGCCACGTGTGTCACCAGAGCTGGGGATGAAGCTAACCAGCTAAACTTTCAAAAAAGGGATCTAAAGGTGATGACTTTCCAACAAAGTGCTGCACTGTTTACCCTCTGTCTATGAAATCTTAAAGGGGGTTACTGTACACACAGAAATGATGTCTCTAATAAATACAATCCAAAAGTAGGAGCATTTTGCTCAAATTAACATTGTTTTTTTTTTTACTGTCAAGGTGGATATATTAACCTTTTACTGCAGTGGGCTAAATCAGTGTCACAGAGTGTTTCTTGGCAGTCTTAAACAGATCTACTTTGCAACAAAAGTATACACCTCACACACATGGTTATGGGCTTAACAAAAAAGAAGACACCTGTACCATGTCAGATATACAGTGCCGTGGATAAGTATTTGCCATCACACTACCACTGCCGTGCTTACTGGTTCTTACTGTGGAATGCAGTGTTTGGTTTTCGCCAGGCATAATGGGACACATGTCACCCAGAAAGTTATACTTTTGAAATAGAACATTCTTCCAAGAGTCTTGATGATCATCCAGGTGCTTTTTGACAACCTTGAGTCAACTTTTTTGACAAGATGGGTCCCATTATGTCTGGGCGAAAACCAAACACTGCATTCCACAGTAAGAACCTCATAACAACGGTCAAGCATGGTGGTGGTTGTGTGATGGTTTGGGGATGCTTTGCTGCCTCAGAACCACGAATCCGGCTCTGTATCAGAGAATCCTAAGGGGGAATGACAGGCCATCCATCTATGAACTGATGCTGAAGCGTAGCTGGGTCATGCAGCAAGACAATGATCCAAAACACACAATCAAGTCTACATGAAAATGATTAAAAAGCAACACATTTGAAGTTTTGGAATGGCCTAGTCAAAGACCAGACCAAATCAAAATTGAGATGTTTTGACAGGACTTGAAACGAGCAATTCATGCTTGAAAAGCCACAAATGTCGCTGAGTTAAAGCAGTTCTGCATGCAAGAGTGGGCCAGAATTCCTCCACAGCGATGTGAGAGACTGATCAACAACTACAGGAAGCATTTGGTCTTTAAATATATATACTACCGTTCAAAAGTTTGGGGTCACTTAGAAATGTCCTTGCTTTCGAAAGAAAAGCACATTTTTTGCCCATTAAAATAACATCAAATTGATCAGAAATACAGTGTCGACATTGTTAATGTTGTAAATGACTATTGCAGCTGGAAACTGATGATTGTTAATGGAATATCTACAGTACATAGGCGTACAGAGGCCCATTATCAGCAACCATCACTCCTGTGTTCCAATGGCACGTTGTGTTAGCTAGTCCAAGTTTATCACTTTAAAAGGCAAATTGATAATTAGAAAACCCTTTTGCAATTATGTTAGCAGAGCTGAAAACTGTTGTTCTGATTAAAGAAGCAATAAAACTGGCCTTCTTTAGACTAGCTGAGTATCTGGAGCATCAGCATTTGTGGGTTCGATTACAGGCTCAAAGCTGGCAGCTTCATTAAATAGTACCCGCAAAACACCAGTCACAACGTCAACAGGTGACTCCGGGATGCTGGCCTTCTAGGCAGAGTTCCTCTGTCCAGTGTGTGTTTTTTGCCCATCTTAATCTTTTCTTTTTATTGGTCAGTCTGAGATTTGGCTTTTTCTTTGCAACTGCCTAGAAGGCCAGCATCCCGGAGTCCCCTCTTTACTGTTGACGTTGAGACTGGTGTTTTACGGGTACTATTTAATGAAGCTGCCAGTTGAGGACTTGTGAGGCATTAGAGACACTAATGTACATTTCCTCTTGCTCAGTTGTGCACCGGGGCCTACCATTCCTCCTTCTATTCTGGTTAGAGCCAGTTTGCACTGTTCTGTGAAGGGAGTAGATCACAGCATTGTACAAGATCTTCCGTTTCTTGGCAATTTCTCGCATGGAATAGCCTTTATCTATCAGAACAAGAATAGACTGACGAGTTTCAGAAGAAAGTTATTTGTTTCTGGACATTTTGAGCCTGTAATCGAACCCACAAATGCTGATGTTCCAGATACGCAACTAGTCCAACAAAGGCCAGTTTTATTGCCTCTTTGATCAGTACAACAGTTTTCTGCTGTGCTAAGATAATTGCAAAAACTTGAATTCGTCACGCCCTGATCTGTTTCACCTGTCTTTGTGATAGTCTCCTCCCACCTCCAGGTGTCACCCGTTTTCCCCACTAGTCTCTGGGTATTTATTCTGGTGTTTTCTGTTTGTCTGTAGCCAGTTCATCTTGTCAAGTCAACCAGTGTGGTTTTCTGTGCGCCTGCTTTTTTTTTGTATCAGTCTTTTGCGAGTCCTCCCGGTTTTGACCCTTGCCTGCCTTGTCTCCGAACCCGCCTGCCTGACCATACTGCCTGCCCTGACCTCCTGGACTCCTGACCTTGTTTATGATCTTTTGCCTGTCCATGACCATTCTCCTGCCTGCCCCTTGGATTATAATAAATAGCAGAGACTAGAACCATCTGTGTGTCTGCATCTGGGCCTTGCCCTGTGCCCTTACAGGATTAGCTAACACAACGTGCCATTGGAACACAGGAGTGATGGTTGCTGATAATGGGCCTCTGTACGCCTATGTAGATAAACCATAAAATCAGCTGTTTCCAGCTACAATAGTAATTTACAACATTAACAATGTCTACACTGTATTTCTGATCAATTGGATGTTATTTTATTGGACAAAAAAATGTGCTTTTCTTTAAAAAAACAAGGACATTTCTAAGTGACCCCAAACTTTTCAAATCAAATAAAAATGTATTTGAACGGTAGTGTGTGTATATATATACATTTTTGTTAACTGTAAACTCAGGTTCCCTTGATCAAATAATAGGTTTTGGTTGAAGATCTGATAATTCAGTATAAAAAATATGCAAAAATAGAAAAAATCTGAAACGGGGAAGGAAATACTTTTTCATGGCACTGTAGAGTTGAAATGTATTCAATTTTGAGTTTACACCCCAATACTTCATATACATCACAGAAGACGGATATAACAACACCATATTTTCTGCGTTGAAATTGTTTTAATGTTTATTTATTATGAACTAACGAAAAATATGGATAACATTCCACCAATGAGGCCACTAGGTCATTATTACTTCAGTCATTATTTGACTGCCTTTCGATTGCCTCTATATGTAATGTGCTATTGTGTAGAATCTGACACATTTCAACTATTTCAAGTGAAAGGGGGCTTCAGCCACCATACTCGTAATTAGTTTATCTTTGGCTATACCCTACAGGACACATACACTGAACAAAAATGGGGGGGGGGGGTGTATGGTATGGTCAGGCATAAGCTACGGACAACAAACGCAATTGCATTTTATTGATGGCAATTTTAACAAAAATACTGTGACGAGATCCTGAGGCCTATTGTGAGGCCCATTTTTTAAAGCTATCTGTGACCAACAGATGCATATCTGTATCATGTGAAATCCATAGATTAGGGCTTAATGAATGTATTTCAATTGACTGCTTTCCTCATAAGTCAATGAAACTGTTGCATGCTTCGTTTCTATTTTTGTTCAGTATGTATGGTATATGCTAATAAGTTTAGCATTATTTCCTGTTATTTCATAAATTCAATGACATCTTCCCATTTAAGCGTTGCCTAATGGATCTATATTGAATTTATATTGACCTTTTTAAATCAATTAAAATAAAACATTTGACCAAATCTCCCCTCTGTGAAATCCTTAGTTTTTTCTGAGGGAAGAACAAAACCAGACTTTGGATATTGCTTGAGTGAAAGAAAATAGAAGTTGTTTGATTTCCCAATTCCCAGAGCAAAGCAATGTTATGCACCATGCCCCCACCTACTATTAATAGTGTGCAGTGTACATGTGACTGTGTAAGTGCCCCAGTAGGAAAGGTCACCACCCGCACAAATGAAGAGAACAATTGTTTCAATTGTTTCAACCTGCATCAACTCAACTGCAACAAGAAGCATTTTACAGCTGGTTTATTGTGATTCTTCTGATGTTTACGCTGTCTTTCATGTCAAAAGTATTTTCCTGCTTACAAATTGCCAGGAAGCAATTCTCCAGCCATACCGCTGTGGCCTAAGCCCCTCCCCGGGGTTACGCTCTTTGATCACCTGTATCAGTGGCCATCAAGTAAAAAAAAAGTGAAATTTGCAGGAATAAACTTGTGTTCTAATCGGAGAAAAAGCCCCTTCTGAGAAAAAGTCACCCTCTTTGTTCTTCCCTCTGTTCCCTCTGGGCGACTGGGAACAAACCATCTCAGCAAGGGGGAGGTTACGAGAGTGGTGGATTGTTTGGGAAGTACTTCATGGTTGATGTCTTGTCTCTGCTAACAAGGAAACCGCAGAGATAAACAAATTGATTAGTCAATCCAACAACAACCATACCCTCTTTCCCCCTCCAGACTTTAATGAATAGGGACACACTCTATCACGGAGAGAACGATCCTGTGGATAGACGCCCATGTTTATAGGCATACAGTATAAGCCTTCACACAGAGAAGGCATCTACTAATAATTGGTAAATAAAGTCCACACTCTCCAGACAGAACAAATCAAATCAAAATGTATTTGTCACATGCTCCGAACATTTTACTGTGGAATGCGCCTTTCCATACTACAGAGTAAAAAATAAATAAATAATAATAGTAACACAAGAGGATGTAAATATACAAGAATGAAGCTACAGTTGAAGTCGTAAGTTTACATACACCTTAGCCAAATACATTAACACTCAGTTTTTCACAATTCCTGACATTTAATCCTAGTAAAAATTCCCTGTCTTAGGTCAGTTAGGATCACCACTTTATTTTAAGAATGGGAAATGTCAGAATAATAGTAGAGAGAATTATTTTTTTGAGCTTTTATTTCTTTCATCACATTCCCTGTGGGTCAGAAGTTTACACACACTCAATTAGTATTTGGTAGCATTGTCTTTAAATTGTATAACTTGGGTCAAACATTTCGGGTAGGGTTCCATAAGCTTCCCACAATAAGTTGGGTGAATGTTGGCCCATTCCTCCTGACAGAGGTGGCGTAACTGTGTCAGGTTTGTAGGCCTCCTGGCTCGCACATGCTTTTTCAGTTCTGCCAACAAATGTTCTATAGGATTTAGGTCAGGGCTTTGTGATGGCCACTCTGATATCTTGACTTTGTTGTCCTTAAGCTATTTTGCCACAACTTTGGAAGTATGCTTGGAGTCATTGTCCATATGGAAGACCCATTTGCGACAAAAGCTTTAACTTCCTGACTGATGCCTTGAGATGTTGCTTCAATATATCCACATAATTTTCCGTCCTTATGTTGCCATCTATTTTGTGAAGTGCACCAGTCCCTCCTGCAGCAAAGCACCCCCACAACATGATGCTGCCACCCCTGTGCTTCACGGTTGGGATGGTATTCTTTGGCTTGCGAGCCTCCCCCTTTTTCTTCCAAACATAACGATGGTCATTATGGCCGAACAGTTCTATTTTAGTTTCTTCAGACCGGAGGACATTTCTCCAAAAAGTACAATCTTTGTCCCCATGTGCAGTTGCAAATCGTGGTCTGGCTTATTTATGGCGGTTTTGGAGTAGTGGCTTCTTCCTTGCTGAGCGGCCTTTCCGGTTATGTCGATATAGGACTCGTTTTACTATGGATATAGATACTTTTGTACTTTTTTCTTTCAACATCTTCACAAGATCCTATGCTGTTGTTCTGGGATTGATTTGCACTTTTCGCACCAAAGTACATTAATCTCTAGGAGACAGAACGCATCTCCTTCCTGAGCGGTATGACGGCTGTGTGGTGGTCCCATGGTGTTTATAATTGCGTTCTATTGTTTGTATATATGAACGTGGTACCTTCAGGCATTTGGAAATTGCTCACAAGGATGAACCAGACTTGTGGAGGTCTACAATTTATTTCTGAGGTCTTGGCTGATTTCTTTTGATTTTCCCATGATGTCAAGCAAAGAGGCACTGAGTTCGAAGGTAGGCATTGAAATACATCCACAGGTATACCTCAAATTGACTCAAATTATGTTAATTAGCCTATCAGAAGCTTCTAAAGCCACGCCATCATTTTCTGGACTTTTCCAAGCTGTTTAAAGGCACAGTCAACTTAGTGTATGTAAACTTCTGACCCACTGGAATTGTGATACAGTGAATTATAATTGAAATAATCTGTCTGTAAACAATTGTTGGAAAAATGACTTGTGTCATGGACAAAGTAGATGTCCTAACCGACTTGTCAAAACTATAGTTTGTCAACAAGACATTTTTGGAGTGGTTGCCCACTCAGGAACATTCAATGTCGTCTAGGTAAGCAACTCCAGTGTAGATTTGGCCTTTTGTAATTTGTTATTGTCCTGCTGAAAGGTGAATTTTTCCTCTAGGATTTTGCCTGTTCTTAGCTATCTTCCGTTTTAAAAAAAATCCTAAATAAAACTCCCCAGTCCTTGCCAATGACAAGCCTACATGTAACATGATGCAGCCACCACCATGCTTGAAAATATGAAGAGTGGTACTTAATGATGTGTTGTGTTGGATTTGCCCTAAACATAACACTTTTTATTCAGAACATAAAGTTAATTTCTTTGGCCGATTTTTTTGCTGTTTTACTTTTGTGTCTTATTGCAAGCAAGGTACATGTTTCGGGAATATTTGAAATCTCTACAGGCTTCCTTCTTTTCACGCTCTCATTTAGGTTAGTATTGTGGAGCAATACCTCATTTTTCTCCTGTCACAGCCATTAAACTCTAACTGTTATAAAGTCAGCATTGGACTGAGCGGTTTCCTTCCTCTCCGGCAACTGAGTTAGGACGGAGTTAGAACTTTGTACTGACTGGGTGTCGTGATACACCATCCAAAGTCTAATTAATCATTTCACCATGCTCAAAGGCATATTCAATTCCATTTTTTTCCCCACCCATCTACCAATAGGCATCCTTATTTTAACAGCATTGGAAAACCTCCCTGGTCTTTGTGGTTGAATCTCTGTTTCGAAATTCACTGCTCGACCGAGGGACCTTACAGATAAATGTATGTGTGGGGTATACAGATGAGGTAGTCATTCAAAAATCACATTAAATACTATTATTACACACAGAGTAAGTCCATGAAACTTATGTGACTTGTTAAGCACATTTTTTCCTGCTGAACTCATTTAGGCTTGCCATAACAAAGGGGTTGAATACTTATTGACTGAAGACATTTCCGCTTTTTTGTTGTTGGAAACATATCTAAAAACATAATTCCACTTTGACATTATAGGGCACTGTGTGTAGGCCAGTGACACAACATCTCAATTTAATTCATTTTAAATTCAGGATGTAACAACAAAATGAAGAAAAAGTTAAGGAGTGTGAATACTTTCTGAAGGCACTGTAAAAGCAGGGTAAAATGACTAGGCATCAGAATAGATAATAATAATAATAGTAAAATAATAATAAAAAACAGAGTGGAAGCAGCATATAATGAGTGTGAAAGTGTGTGGCGTTGTTATGCGTATAGTGTATGCGAATGTGTATAAGTTTTTGTAAGAGTGTCAGAGTTCTGTGTATATATGGTATTGTGAGCGTGCATAGAGTCAGTGCAAGAAAGGGGCAATGCACACTATTTAGCAGTCGTATAGCTATTTGGCAGTCTTATAGCTATTTGGCAGTTTTATAGCTATTTGGCAGTCTTATAGCTATTTAGCAGTCTTATAGCTATTTGGCAGTCTTATATGGCTTGGGGGAAGAAGCTGTCTCAGAGCCTGTTGGTCCGAGAGCAGATGCTCCGGTACTAAACTTATATCACCATATGCGTTTAGTACAATCGTTAAACCCTATATTCTACCACTACCCAAACATAAGTAAGTAGCAGAATTAAGTGTCCATATTTTCCCTGAACACTACTGTCACACACTGACCCACAGACAAATTGTCACCACTCCCAGTTTTTAAGACGTACTTAATTGGCTGCTTGGAGCGCCTGAGAAGAAAGAGAAGGTATGCTGTTAGTTATGATCCCCCTCCTTCTCCCCACAGTCTCATGGGGTAGCTAGCAGTCCCCTTATCAGTCCAGGATATCTTTGGACACCTCCTGTGGCCATTAATCAAGCCACAGAGCCCCACTGGAGCCAGGAGAGGATCAAAGCAAGGGGGCAGAGTGGCTCCTCGGGCCCCTATAACTACAGTACTGCAGCAGAGGAAACCCAAGCAGACAGAGACAAACACACCCCCAGGTCAAACAGCCACTGCAGTCCAGCCCCTTTGGCCTCTTGCTGCTCCAGCTTCCTCACTCAAATTGATGTAAGCCGTTTCTGAGCCCCCTTGGCCTCTCTACACTGAACAAATATACAGTGCCTTGCGAAAGTATTCAGCCCCCTTGAACTTTGCGACCTTTTGCCACATTTCAGGCTTCAAACATAAAGATATAAAACTGTATTTTTTTGTGAAGAATCAACAACAAGTGGGACACAATCATGAAGTGGAACGACATTTATTGGATATTTCAAACTTTTTTAACAAATCAAAAACTGAAAAATTGGGCGTGCAAAATTATTCAGCCCCTTTACTTTCAGTGCAGCAAACTCTCTCCATGTTCTGAATTCTATCGCTGTACATTTCAAAAGTGCTGAACAAACAGTTATGTTGACAACGTCCGTCCTAGCTCGCTCATTAATGTCTGAATCTATATTACAGATTGCATCTTATCTGCTTGTCGTCCCCTTATGACATAATTTGTACATCTCAATTGTCAGTACAAACCACATTTGTTTAAGCAAGTCTGCCATGGCCTCCCGGGTGGCGCAGTGGTTAAGGGCGCTGTACTGCAGCGCCAGCTGTGCCATCAGAGTCCCTGGGTTTGCGCCCAGGCTCTGTCGTAACCGGCCGTGACCGGGAGGTCCGTGGGGCGACGCACAATTGGCCTAGCGTTGTCTGGGTTAGGGAGGGCTTGGTCGGTAGGGATGTCCTTGTCTCATCGCGCACCAGTGACTCCTGTGGCGGGCCGGGTGCAGTGCGCGCTAACCAAGGTTGCACGTTGTAGCCTCCGACACATTGGTGCGGCTGGCTTCCGGGTTGGATGCGTGCTGTGTTAAGAAGCAGTGCGGCTGGTTGGGTTGTGTATCGGAGGACACATAACTTTCAACCTTCGTCTCTCCCGAGCCCGTACGGGAGTTGTAGCGATGAGACAAGATAGTAGCTACTACAACAATTGAATACCACGAAATTGGGGAGAAAAAGGGGTATTAAAAAAAAAAAAAAAAAAGCAAGTCTGCCATATCAACCATGTTTTTTTTAAAGGCAATAAATGAGGCTTAATGAAAAGTTTCACTGCCAGATAAGGCTCCGCTGAAAGCCAGGTTTAGCAGTGGTAAGGTGTTGGGACTCTGCTGTTGGGACAGCATTATGTAGGCCCTAATAGTTTGTGGGCACCGTTTGTCACCGTTATAGTGCAATTCATGTATTGTTTCGTGTTGTGTTGTGTAGTGGCTTTGCTGGCATGCATCCCACTTTTTTTGGTTTGCCCCACCAAGATTTACATGCTAAAATCACCACTGCTTTTCTGATCCACTCCCCAACCTTTTTTTCTTGTATCTGTGACCAACAGATGCATATCTGTTTTCCCAGTCATGTGAAATCTATAGATTTGGGCCTAATGAATTCATTTCAATTGACTGATTTCCTTTTATGAAATATAACTCAGTAAAATCTTTGAAATTGTTGCATGTTGCATTTATATTTTTGTTCAGTATATTTCAGCCCGTCTGACAGTTTTACATTTCCCCCCACCATGTTACTATATTGTTAGTGTGCTGCCAGTAACTATTGTGCTAATGACATTTTAGGCCCAGACATAATATACTTTTTCACAGGATGTGCACCCAGCATGAAGGAATATCTCGAGTGCATTTATAGTTTTGAGAGCACTCATTATTTTTTATGTTTGTTAGAGAGCTGCAAACAGATTTTATGGACAGGAAAACACGTAATGGGTCTTGTCAGTATTGGATACTTTCTTAAATGAATTTGGATGGAGGTGCTCGCCTGGACTGGGCTGTTTATAAGAGACACCTTTTATGAGGAAGAAGCTAACCAAGCTAAGGGATCTTTAGAAAATCAAGCACATATAAAACCTCCATCCACTTCATTTAAGATAGTATCCAATACCGGCAAGACCCATTAAGTGTTTTCCTCTCCATAAAATCTGTTTGCAGCCAACTCTCTAACAAACATTAAAAATAATGAGTGCTCTCAAAACTATAAATGCACTCGAGACTGGAATACGTTCCGGATGAATCCCGGAACATATTCCAGTCTGTGCTAGCGAAACATCCACTTCTTCGGACCACTTCCGTATTGAGTGCGTCGCTAGCACTTCCTGTTTTAATTTTTGCTTGGAAGCAGGAGGATTGAGTTAGGGTCAGATTTGCCAAATGGAGGGCGATGGAGAGCCCTGTATGCATTTCTGTGTGTGGAGTGAAGGCGATCTAGAATTGTTGATGCCTCTAGTTACACAGGTGACATGTTGGTAAAAACGGGGTAAAACGGATTTCAGTTTCCCTGCATTAAAATCACCGGCCACGAGAAATGCCGCCTCTGGATGTGCATTTTCTTGTTTGATTATGGCCCTATAAAGCTTGTTGAGAGCGGTCTTAGTGCCAGCATCGGTTTGTAACGGTAAATAGACATTTCCGAAAAATATACATAAACTCTGTTGATAAATAGCATGGTCTGCAGCTTCTCATGAGGTATTCTAATTAAGACGAGCAAAACCTTCCTTAACAGTAACGATCGGGCACCATCTGTTGTTAACAAAGAGACACACCCTTCGCCCCCATCTTACCCGAGGCTGCCGACCGGTCTTGAAGATGAATGGCAAAGCCATATGTTATCCATGTCCTTGTACAGCCACGACTCTGTGAAACATAGGATGTTTCTCAAAATGCATTCTACCGTGCTTCGAGCATGTAAATTGGAGCACAGGGGGGTCCAAATCAAAGCACAAATTAGTCCAAATCAAAGTATGCGAAACAGAGCATGGGGGGAACTCCTCAAATGCATACTCCGTTTGTACATACTGTATTTGGAAGCATGCATCGATGCAAGCTGCAAAGAAATATGACGCAAACGCCTAAAAAAAATCAAATGCAACATTTCTTGAAATCAGTGGTGCCCATTATTTGAGCTGAAGCGAGAGAAAATACACTCCCACTTCGGAATGAAATGCTGCCCATTCAGATCTCATATGTTGCTTGACTACAATATTTGATCTTGATACGTTAATAAAAGCAATGCTGTCTTAAATTTGGCACGTTTACCTGCCTACGTACTGTAGATCGCAAGCCCATAATAAGTCAATATGGCTAACTGGCTAGCTACTAGTACTGTTGGCTAGCCAGACAGTGTTAGCTAGCTACCACAAATCATTTTTACACCCTATCTGACTGACTAATTGTTAGAGGAATTTAATTCATATATGTTTATTAACCAATTCAATTGTAACAAAGCAAAACACTTTGTCCGTTTCTAAGAATTTGAAAGGTTCTTATTTGCATAAAATAGACAAAGATCAGTCTCAAAATTAATCAAGAGCGTTTATTCCCGAGAGCTCTGGTCATAATACCATGTACATTGGTTTATATACCTCACATTTCATCATAAATGTCTCTCCTCCTCTCGGATACAATGACAATATAGTTCACAGGCCTTCCCACATTGTCTGCCAACAATCTACTACAAGCCCAAAGTCTCTCCCCTACCTGGGTAGGGACAGAATGTCCTGTAAGGAACACAGTATTCCAGCCGTTCTGACGATAGCTCCATTAGTTTCCAACAAGGAACAGAATGTCCTTGTTCTAATTCTTGACTAAAACTACACACATTATATTCAGTATTATGATTCTAATAAGATTCATACTGTACATTCATGCAGTAACATAGTAGTATTCTGTTTAGTTATAGTTCTAAGTTAAATGTATACATAATTTAGTCATTATTCATAAAAATCCCATAACACTAATGCCGTATAGAAAGATATAGGTGAAGTTAACCTAGCCCGATTAATTAGAAATGGTAGATCGCTAATATTTTGTGGTAGCCTGTCCCAGCCACATTCTGCAAATGGAAAAGCTTAATGGGAAGAAGATTAAAAACCATGTCCCTGGTGCTTAAGCTAGGTTGAGGGAAGTCATCACTGGGGTCCCAATATCTATGTCCACAGATGATATTAAAGAAAATGTGAAGGGAGGTATATTGATTGAGGCCAAACTGTTGATCAGTAGGAAAGAGGGTGTCCGTCTGTTGGTTTCTCCTGCCTAAATAAAGTGTGCGCCTGTTCACAACTCTCTGCTCTTCTGCACCTGACTCCGCTCCCAGTACGCACGCCATTGACACTTGCATGGATGTACCTGTAGTAAGTGGACCTACTGCCAGGGGTGGTGCTTCTGATAGTCCTGGCATGGTTTTGAGGCCGGTTCAGAAATTGTGTGCTCATGAATGTGTGGTGTCAAAGGCCACTTTGATAATAAATCTAGCTTTTATTGGTAAGGTTATCAATATGACTCGGGTTGTGGAAAGCAGAATTGCCAGTTGAAGGTTATTGTGGAGACAGTGAAAGAGCTATTGGGGGTAACAGATGTTACTGGGGAAATGGTTATTGACATGCTGAACAATCACGAGGGTGGAGTGTGTCAGCATGATATATATATATTAATGGGGTTGTGGAGGGTTTTTGGGGGAGGGAGTGGTAGAAGTTAAAGATTTATTTGGTTTCAAAATGTATTTTCATGGTAGTACTGAATTTTGCAGATTGTGATTGAATGTACATTCCCGTACAGTAGGTGGTGGCATGCACTTTATCCCTCCTGTTGTGTTCCTGTCGAATTGAACCGATTTACAAGTTCTCTCTGAAAAAATGTAGTTAATTTAATCTGATTGTCATAAGGTTCCATGACTTTGTCCACACAGGGCATCTGAACACACAAAATACAGTTAGATGATTTTCATATAATTTTGGGTGTTTTATTTAACTTTTGTACACCTGTGGTGTTCCCGGTCAAAAATAACCGGTCATTAGAAATGAGGGTGAGACTACATTTAGTGTATAAAATTGAGTTCAGGCATATGCCCATTCATCAGATGGACACACTTTCTCTCCCAGACCACCACATGAATGTGTGTTTGAGTGCACACACACACACAAACACCCCTCACGCCCATTCTTGGCTTCCATGTGAACCCCCACGGGAACCTTTCCCCAATATAATCTTTCCCCCACGGGAACCACACCTGTTGGCATTCTCACAAACAATCGCAACATTGTTTCAATAACATATAGAACTTTTCTTTTAGCTCTGGTATATAAAGCTTTTTTGAGGCCTTGCTCACAATTCATTCTGTGGCTGCACAATGACCAAACGATATACTGTATGTGAGGCTCTTGATATTATATTTGATCATGACAATGGTGAGGAGAGAGGCCAGGAAACTGACAGTGAAGTAGTCTGTGATAAATAGCACAATGTTTCATCTGAGTATTTGTTAATAGTCAAAATAATCCATACATTATGCTTTTTTTTAAACTCAAAAACGAGTTGTATGAGCTCAGGTCAATGAGGCCTACAGGCCATAAATAGCAAATAGAAGTTCAAAACTTGTAATGTTCTCAATAACTTAAGTTGATAAAAAGATCTAACACAACATTAGGTGATAATATATGTATTATTATGGAGTTGTCATTTTGGATATTTTGGACTGGGAACACAGAATTAATTAACATGAAACGAACACAACAGGGGGGTTAAACGTTTGTTTGCGGACAGCAATGATATCATAAAAGAAGAAAACACTTGACTGGCGAGAAAATGTCATTTGTGCAAATTGCCCGAGATCTACTAGAATTGATGTACCTAGCAACACATATAATACGCAAGATACGGAGACAGAGATGATCTCGGGCAAAACTACAGGTTCACAATGGTGGATGTACAGCAGGGGCATACGGCCGAGACAGCTATGTTGGAGTGTTTCAAGTGCTATTTTGGGTCCAAATTGCTGCAGAAGACCCTCAACTTACCACACCGCCAGCTGTCCTTCTAGGTACCACAACGCCAAGTCCTCATGTTTTCCTGGGAGATGCAGCTTTCCACCTAGACGAGAACCTAATGTGCCCTTATCCAGGTATGTTGATAATAGAATGTTGGAATCAATTTCATTTTTGCTTCTAATTTCCCTTGTTACTGCACACATGTATGCACCTCTATATGAGAAGTGATATTTTATTAATGTTTTTGGAATATGTTTCCTGGAAAATGGTAAGTTGTTTTTGTTTACCAAATATATATCTGACATTCTCTTGTTACCTCTCATTCACAGGTGTCCATCTCAATAAACCTGGGCGTACCTGGAACTACCACCACTAATTGTCAGAGTCAGAGAATTCATTTGGCATCATGGCTGCAAGGATGAGGATTCTTGATGGACGCAAAGACTCAGTTCTTTGTGTGCACTCTGAACCAGTAGTTTAAATCTTGTTAATAAAATAAAAACCTGATTCTGGGATTTATTTAGATTGCAGTAATTTAGATTAGTTAGAACTACACCACGAGAAGAAGAAAGCCTGTAGAGTCCGTGGAACACAGCTGTTCTGTACGTTGTCAGCACTTGATGTTCAAATATAATGCACTGAAACACTTTGTATTGAGAAATGTCGACAGAGCTTTTTCAGCCAACAAATCAACCTTTATTCTTGCTTCTAAAGGTAAACTGTAATAGAACGTGTCTGCTGAGAAAAGACATGCAAACAAGTGTCTATGGAATAAAATGTAAGTGCCAGAGTGTAGTGTCAAATCTTTCTGAGCAATAGTACAACCGTGTCTGCTATGAACAGACATGTAAACAACAAAGTGTCCATGAAACACAATGAAAGTGTCTAGTGTCTGAGTCCAGAAATGTCTGAATAACAACAGAACAAGTTGTTAATTTCACTGTGGTCCCAGTCATTCAGTCCATGTCCTCTTCAAGAAGTCATGCATGAACTCATGCAGCTGGTGATCGAATTCCTCCCAGAGTTTTGGCGAGAGTTCATCCGTGAAATCAGCAATAGGTGCCAGGACCCTGTGGAGAGGATGAGAAGAGGGGGGAAACTATGAATGTCTGGAGAGCAGTGTGCATGGTGAGGAGAGGAGGAAAAAGGACAACAGGAGAGAGGAAAGGGAAGGTCGAAAATTATTTGTATTTATTTACCTCTGGGACAAGCTTGTGGCTCGGTACATGACGTTCTCCAGATATGTCTTGCCTTTACGAGTGACATGTCAATAACTGAGTCTGCAGCCCTTTTCTCCCTTCTCACACACCTGCTACTACTGCTGCTGCTCTGAGGCGTCAGTGAGGAGCAAGACAGTGGTGTAGGTCTTGGAGGTGGGCCCAGGATAGAGCTTCCCAGGTTCAGCATGAAGATTATTTCCAAGATTATTACCAAGATGCAGCGTGGTAAGTGTCCATAACTTTAATCAAAGAAAGCACTGAACACTGAATACAAAAATAACAAAAGAAACGTGAAGAAACAAAACCGAAACAGTACCGTATGGCGACAAACACTGACACGGAAACAAACACCCACAAACCAACAGTGAAACCCAGGCTACCTAAGTATGATTCTCAATCAATCAGAGACAACTAACTCCTAAACACGACGACCCTCGCCGCGAACCTCGGACCAGGGACCCTAAAAATGGGTCCCGAATGGACGGGAGACTCCGGCAGCGCCGGACAGGCGGGAGACTCCGGCAGCGCCGGACAGGCGGGAGACTCCGGCAGCTCCGGAGTGAAAGGCGACTCCGGCATCGCCTGGCCGACTGACGGCTCCGGCGGCTCCTGGCCGGCGGCTCAGGACAGGCGGGAGACTCTGGCGGCTCAGGACAGGCGGGAGACTCTGGCGGCTCAGGACAGGCGGGAGACTCTGGCGGCTCAGGACAGGCGGGTGACTCTGGCGGCTCAGGACAGGCGGGAGACTCTGGCGGCTCAGGACAGGCGGGAGCACCTGTAGGCAGAAGATGGAGAGACAGCCTGGTGCGGGGGGCTGCCACCGGAGGGCTGGTGCGTGGAGGTGGCACTGGGTAGACCGGACCGTGCAGGCGCACTGGAGCTCTTGAGCACTGAGCCTGCCCAACCTTACCTGGTTGAATGCTCCCGGTAGCCAGGCCAGTGCGGCGAGGTGGAATAGCCCGCACTGGGCTGTGCTGGAGAACCGGGGACACCATGCGTAAGGCTTGTGCCATGTACGCCGGCCCAAGAAGACACACTGGAGACCAGATGTGTAGAGCCGGGCTACATGGCACCTGGCTCGATGCCCACTCTAGCCTGGCCGATACAAGGAGATGGAATGTACCGCACCGGGCTATGCACACACACTGGGGAAACTGTGCGCTCCACCGCATAACACGGTGCCTGCCCAGTCCCTCTCGCTCTCCGGTAAGCACGAGAAGTTGGCGCAGGTCTCCTACCTGGCTGTGCCACACTCCCCGTGTGCCTCCCCCAAGAAATGTTTGGGGCTGCCTCTCGGGCTTCCAGCCGCTCTGCCGTGCTAACTCCTCATAATGCTGCCTCTCTGCTTTTGCTGCCTCCAGCTCTGCTTTGGGGCGGCGATATTCCCCTGGCTGTTCCCAGGGTCCTTTACCGTCCAGAATCTCCTCCCAAGTCCAGTTCTCCAGGTATCGCTGCCTCTACTGCTGCTGCCTGTTACCACACTGCTTGGTCCTTGGTTGGTGGGTGTTTCTGTAACGGCAGATCTCCTCTTCATCTGAAGAGGACTAAGGATCGGACCAAGATGCAGAGTGGTAAGTGTCCATAACTTTAATCAAAGAAAGCACTGAACACTGAATACAAAAATAACAAAAGAAACGTGAAGAAACAAAACCGAAACAGTACTGTGTGGCGACAAACACTGACACGGAAACAAACACCCACAAACCAACAGTGAAACCCAGGCTACCTAAGTATGATTCTCAATCAGAGACAACTAACGACACCTGCCTCTGATTGAGAACCATAGGCCAAAACAGAAACCAAATACAGAAAAACAAACAGACTGCCCACCCCAACTCACGCCCTGACCATACTAAATAAAGACAAAACAAAGGAAATAAAGGTCAGAACGTGACACCACCAAGAATCTTTCTAGAGCTGGTCGCCAGGCAAAACTGAGCATTAGGGGGAGACGGGCCTTGGTCAGGGAGTTGACCGAGAACCCGATGGTCACTCTGACAGCACTCTAGAGTTCCTCTGTGGAGACCATCTCTGCAGCACTCCACCAATCAGGCCTTTATAGTAGATTGACCAGACGGAAGCAAGCCACTCCTCAGTAAAAGGCACATGACAGCCCGCTTTGAGTTTGCCAAAAGTCACTCAGCCCATGAGAAACAAGATTCTCTGGTCTGATGAAACCAAGATTGAACTCTTCGGCCTGAATGCCTGGAGGAAACCTGGCACCATCCCTACGGTGAAGCAGGGAGGTGGCAGCATCATGCTGTGGGGATGGTTTTCAGCGGCAGGGACTGCGAGATTAGTCAGGATCGAGGGAAAGATGAATGGAGCAAAGTACAGAGAGATCCTTAATGAGAACCTGCTCCAGATCACTCAGGACCTCAGACTGGGGCAAAGGTTTACTTTCCAACAGGACAATGACCCTAAACACACTGCCAAGACCTCGAAGGAGTGGCTTCAGGAAAAGTCTCTGAATGTCTTTGAGTCAGAGCCCGGACTTGAATCAGATCTAACATCTCTGGAGAGACCTGAAAATAGCTGTGCAGCAATGCTCCAATCTGACAAAGCTTGAGAGGATGTGCAGAGAAGAATGGGAGAAAGTGTCAAGCTTGGAGTATCTCGATGCTGTAATCGCTGCCAAATGTGCTGCAACAAAATACTGAGTAAATGGTCTGAATACTTATGTAAATGTGATATTTAAGTTTTATATTTGTAATACATTTGCAAAAATGTATTTTAAAAAATCTGCTTTTGCTTTGTCATTGTGGGGTATTGTGTGTAGATTGAAGAGGGGGTGGGGGGGGGGGGGACTATTTAGTCCATTTTAGAATAAGCCTGTAACATAACAAAATGTGAAAAGTCAAAGGGTCTGAATACTTTCCGATGGCACCGTATGTTGCTTCTCTCTTAATGCATCGCAATCTGCTCTATCACTGGAGGCTGCTGAGGGGAGGACGGCTCGTAATGATGACTGGAATGGAGTAAATGGAATGATATCAAACACATTTGATACTTCCCATCAGCAGCCTCTACTGTGCTATTCACTGTAACACTGTATATATAGCTGCAGGTGGTTGGCTGGGTTCATAGGTAGAATATTGTCATTGTACCAAGATGACAGCTTATCTTCACATGAGAAATAAACCCATAGTTCCCGAGAAGCACTCTCAGTACAGTGTGTTTACAGTGCAGTAAGATGGGTAGATTATTTTTAATTTACCAAGATGGCAGGTTCATCTTGCCTCAAACAAGGACAGTAGTGAGTAAAATGTGAAATAAGCTTACTCATTCACTGAGTGTACAAAACATTAGGTACACCTTACACCTTCCTAATATTGAGTTGCACCCCCTTTTGCCCTCAGAACAGCCTCAATTTGTCGGGATATGAACTCCACAAGATTTCGAAAGCGTTCCACAGGAATGGTGGACCATTTTGACTCCAATGCTTCCCATAGTTGTGTCAAGTTGGCTTGATGTCATTTGGGTGGTGGACCATTTTTGATACACATTGGAAACTGTTGAGCGTGAAAAACACAATAGTTTTGCAGTTCTTGACACCCGTAAACCGGGGCGCCTGGAACCTACTACCATACCCCATTCAAAGGCACTTCTACATTTTTTCTTGCCCATTCACCTTCTGAATGACACACATACACAATCCAGGTCTCAATTGTCTCAAGTCTTAAAATTCCTTTCACCTCTCCTCCCCATCGTCTACACTGAGGCACAAACACACACACACACATGATAAGACACACACTCTAAACACACTTACACATGGATTTTGAATTGTAGATATGTGGTAGTAGAGTGATGGTGTTATGAAATGTCATGTTATGTAATATTTTAAATTGTATATAACTTCCTTAATGTTGCAGGACCCCAGGTAGACTTGCTTAATGTTTTTGTACGCTCAGGTAGTTCTGAGAAGCTATCTCACTATGGTGTGATTTACAGCACAGTGTAGATGGTGTGTGAGTATATGGGTAGAATTTCTCTCATTTACCAACAGGACAGGTTCATCTTGCCTCAGCGAGGACACAAGGTTGTGAGTAACATGAGAAATAAGCCTATACGTGGTTTCTGAGAAGCAATATCAGTATGGTTTGCCTGCTGTAGCCTACACCTAGTTTCACCTTCATGCTACACATAGTATCAATCATATAACATAGATGACGTTGCTGGTCTATTTTAAGCTCTTAATGGCGGGCGTCTGTCATACACATAGTTCGTTGTCTGGCAGTGGTTCTATTGTTTTGGGGATTGGTATACAGTAGCATACCTTGATCAATGCCTGTAATTATTATTATTATCGTACATGATGTATGCTCTGGCAGTGAGGTACCCTGAAGGAGCAGAGCCAAAGCTAAGACTAATGTCTGCATGTATTGTAATCTTCTAATAAATAGCTCAAATTAATATGTGGTGTTTCCTGTCTGAAATCTAGTGCAGCAGGTTCATACAGAACACCAGTGTGCATCAGCTGATATTGCACCAATTAGATTCATCACTCTACCTTAATATAGTAGTCTATTTAGTCAACCAGGTTTTGGACACACTTCTCTGATGGCTGCCGTGCACAAGCTATGCGCTGATGTTCTTGGTGATATGCTAATACTGAAACATGTGTTATTCGCCATGCATGTGTTTGCTGCTTTCTCACCATCCACCCCAGCTTCCTCCTGTTTGGGCTCTGATTTTTGCTTCAGTCATGGGGATTGGTATAGCAAACCTTGTTCACTGCCTGTAATTACTGTTTTCTTACCTGATGTATGCTCTGACAGTGAGATACCCCGAAGGAGTAGAGCCAACGCCAAGACTAATGTACTGCATTTACTGTAATCTTCTAATAAATGGTTAAATGGATATCTGGCGTTTCCTGTCTGAACTAATGTGGGTGACAAAAAGTATTATACAGGCACAGATGCATTATCTGAACATTGTACATTGTGAATTGTGACTAGACATCCAGTCGATACTCAATTATTGTTGTGGTGGTAACAATAGAACATGAATTAATTTGCCCAAAATTATCATAAGACATGAAGAATATGCATCAGTGATTCATATTTTCCTTCAAATTTCTGAAGAGGCAACAGCACAGAAATGCCCCTGTCTTTGTGTGCGCATTCGTCTACCACTTAGTGTAGCCGTTAGCAATGATGCTAATGTAATGACAACAGTCTTCTGGTAGATTGAAAGGCTTTCCCAAAACCTTCACAATTAAATATTAACTACAAAGTAGCCCATGCCTTCCTGGCAGAGTATGAATATTTGCATCAATCCAGTGGCCATTTGTTTCGCCATCTCTGCAATCAGATTAGTGCTACAGAAACATTGCTAACCAAACAACGGTCTCTGGCTGTTGCACAGTTGAAATAAAGGGTAAATACACCCAAAAATTGAAATTTCTTAGATTTTTCCCAGACCTCAAAAGTGGTCTCCTGTTGTGGATTTAGCACATCCATTTTTTTTTTAAAGTGTGATTTTGAGAGCGAAAACTGGAATCAGGCAACAAATCTAACCAATTTTATAGGGCACTAAGCACAGTCCACGATTAGGCCTGAAAAAAGTGTTAATGACGATAATGGCCTTTCAACTTGGCTCAAAAGAAATTCCCATCAGTACAAAAGTGATAACCGATGGCGAGAGATTCATTATTACATTGGTTCCCACAAGATGAGAGGAGTGGGGATTTTTGGGGGATGGATTCAACTTTAAATAAAAAGCTTCTGTTGAGTGCACTACAAAGCCACGTGTAAATATTGAATAATGAGACGCTTTCAAGTCCCCCCACTTTGTATCTGCCATGAAATGGCATTCATGACAGCTTTTGGTGTGGTTTACATCATATGGACACATGAAACACCAATACTGGAGATACATTTGTTATTACTACTTTTGTAGGGGATTACATTTATACGATGGTTTGCATTTGCGCTCAAGATGTGCTAAGTGCTGACAATTTACTTCAGCTCAACATCTGACAAATATTAACGGATTACTGAAGTGGTCGTCGGCTACTAATACATTTGATTTCAGTTTCAGATTATTAGTCACTGTACGGCACTTTAGGTTTTAGTGTAAAACGTATCTACTTAAGTCTTTTACACAGACAGTCATTGACAGATCCTAGGGGAGGTGGCTTTGTTCGTTGGATGTTTATTTTACAAGACTGACAAATAAATGATCATATTTCCTGTGTGAGCAATATAATATATTTTATGTAGCTTGGAGACATGGTTTCTCATGAGTAAAGAATATAGTCATACAAACTACTGACTTCGTTCTCAGACACTCGCTTACAAACTGTATTCATGGCCAAGGAAGATGAGTTGGCTTTGCTTGGCACCAGTGTTACTCAGCGGAGCTTTGGGAAATAAGTGTTGAAAGTTTATACAAAGATTTTAAAGTGGTTATTTTTGGTCAAATGGAATCATATGATTCATGAACATGCACTGTAGATGGAGTTTTTAACACAAAAAATACAGACACAAATGTACTCAAGATGACAAATCAAACCATGTTTGATTGACCTTTCAATGACCTCATTAACAACAACTTAATGTGACATATGCAGCAATACGCAAGAATAGCACAGACAATTGGGTAAACTGCGCATGGTATGATAGTAGCAGCCAAACCCATATTTCTAGATCAGCCCCAAGCTATTACTGCCATTGGTAGAAATATGCTGTAATTTATTCATCTCTCGTTTACTCTCAGGCATAACTGTCTACCTGGCTCCTAACCTCACTAAACAGTAACTTTACCCAAGAGAATATGTATCCCGCATAAGGTCACTACATCTTTGAAATCCACCATATTAAAGCTGTGATTCATTGTTAGTGATGCGGTGTAGAATCCAAATTAAATCTCCCCCGAAACATAAGAAGTTCACATATATTAATGTCAAGGGTGAAACACTATGATGTACGTGAGTGATGTCACCACCTTTGAATGCCTTCACACTTTGACACACACACACACACTTTGACACACACACAGTCCTCTTCATTGTTACATCCATCTCATTTCCATATTCATAAATACTGGTATTTTGAGTATTTATGTGCTCAGTTTTCAAGTTGTAATCCACAAGTTTTGGTGAGGCCATTTTTTTCAGACATTCAATTGATGTAGGATATTTATAATAATGTCAGGTATGGAAAGCATTCAAATAACTTACATTTACAAACATGCAACACATCAAGTTAGCATGTAGCAGGCTTTCAACTCTCTCACATCATGAAATAAAAAGTAAGATTTTGTAACATAGTGATTGCAAAAGTTCATTGTTTTCTTCTAGCTATTATGTGCCCCATTGAATCAATATATTACATCGCAAACAGACTGTCGGTTATAATACATCTGAGAAATGCCTAGCAGCTGTGGATTCCAGGAAAAAAGGGAAATGCTATTAACTTTTGCTATGGTACAGCGATAACTGGAGGGCAATGCTTGCACAATCTGCTTCGATGTGAGATAAGGTCATTGTGTTAGCTCAGGTTCGGAAGTAAATCTGAAAGACCTGTATGCCAAGTAAACACAGGGAAGGAAATAATCAATTTGGAGCTTTTAATGAAAAACTACACTGCTCAAAAAAATAAAGGGAACACTTAAACAACACAATGTAACTCCAAGTGAATCACACTTCTGTGAAATCAAACTGTCCACTTAGGAAGCAACACTGATTGACAATAGATTTTACATGCTGTTGTGCAAATGGAATAGACAACAGGTGGAAATTATAGGCAATTAGCAAGACACCCCCAATAAAGGAGTGGTTCTGCAGGTGGTAACCACAGACCATTTCTCAGTTCCTATGCTTCCTGGCTGATGTTTTGGTCACTTTTGAATGCTGGTGGTGCTTTCACTCTAGTGGTAGCATGAGATCGAGTCTACAACCCACACAAGTGGCTCAGGTAGTGCAGCTCATCCAGGATGGCACATCAATGCGAGCTGTGGCAAGAAGGTTTGCTGTGTCTGTCAGCGTAGTGTCCAGAGCATGGAGGCGCTACCAGGAGACAGGCCAGTACATCAGGAGACGTGGAGGAGGCCGTAGGAGGGCAACAACCCAGCAGCAGGACCGCTGCCTCCGCCTTTGTGCAAGGAGGAGCAGGAGGAGCACTGCCAGAGCCCTGCAAAATGACCTCCAGCAGGCCACAAATGTGCATGTGTCTGCTCAAACGGTCAGAAACAGACTCCATGAGGGTGGTATGAGGGCCCGACGTCCACAGGTGAGGGTTGTGCTTACAGCCCAACACCGTGCAGGATGTTTGGCATTTGCCAGAGAACACCAAGATTGGCAAATTCGCCACTGGCACCCTGTGCTCTTCACAGATGAAAGCAGGTTCACACAGAGCATGTGACAGACGTGACAGAGTCTGGAGACGCCATGGAGAACGTTCTGCTGCCTGCAACATCCTCCAGCATGATCGGTTTGGCGGTGGGTCAGTCATGGTGTGGGGTGGCATTTCTTTGGGGGGCCGCACAGCCCTCCATGTGCTCGCCAGAGGTAGCCTGGACTGCCAGTAGGTACCGAGATGAGATCCTCAGACCCCTTGTGAGACCATATGCTGGTGCGGTTGGCCCTGGGTTCCTCCTAATGCAAGACAATGCTAGACCTCATGTGGCTGGAGTGTGTCAGCAGTTCCTGCAAGAGGAAGGCATTGATGCTATGGACTGGCCCGCCCGTTCCACAGACCTGAATCCAATTGAGCACATCTGGGACATCATGTCTCGCTCCATCCACCAACACCACATTGCACCACAGACTGTCCAGGAGTTGGCGGATGCTTTAGTCCAGGTCTGGGAGGAGATCCCTCAGGAGACCATCCGCCAACTCATCAGGAGCATGCCCAGGCGTTGTAGGGAGGTCATACAGGCACGTGGAGGCCACACACACTACTGAGCCTCATTTGGACTTGTTTTAAGGACATTACATCAAAGTTGGATCAGCCTGTAGTGTGGTTTTCCACTTTAATTTTGAGTGTCACTCCAAATCCAGACCTCCATGGGTTGATAAATTTGATTTCCATTGATAATTTTTGTGTGAATTTGTTGTCAGCACATTCAACTATGTAAAGAAAAAAAGTATTTAATAAGAATATTTCATTCATTCAGATCTAGGATGTGTTATTTTAGTGTTCCCTTAATTCTTTTGAGCAGTGTATTTTATCCCCCCTTGTGCTCAAATATTGCCACATACTAGTTAAACATTAGATGCATGATAGTACAGTTTAAGGTAGCCATGAGCAACAGAGTGAGTCAGCATGCACAGTGCACACAATGATTCATGTTATATTGTCAACCGGCTTCCGCTGCAAAGTCAGAGTGATTCAGGGTTCGGGCTCACACGGACTTAGAGGTCAATTCCAAGTTAATTGAGGAGAATTAGTCTAAATTTCAATTCAAGAATTGAAAAGTGCCACCTAGGGCCTTTAATCCAATGAAACTCACAATTTTTTTTTTTTTGCTACTCATCTTGGCGTTTCATTTCCTTAACTGAAATAGAACTGGCTGACCCCACCTCTGGTCTTCTTTACTGTCAGGTTCTCAGATCCCCCCCGCCCTGGTCAGCTTTGACGGGCTAAAGACATCAGAGGGGCAAAGAAGGGGTGTATAAGCTAGGTTTAACTGAGGATCCATCCATGTCAGGGTGGGGGAGAGGAGACAGAGACACCATTAAATGAGAAGTGGTCATGCTGACATGGTGAAGGCACTGGGAGGGACGATAATCCACCTGGTTTCAAAGTGATGGGTGAAAGAGGATGAGACAGACCTTTTGATGTGGGGGTTAAAGGGGGTGATGATGTAGGAGTTAAGGGGGATGAAACACAGGGAGAACGAGCCAGGCAATGACCGGCCCAGTTAAATAACCACTTTGTAATTACATATTCCACATCATAGGGTGTGTTTTCATATCGAGTCTTAGCTTAACATGCCGTGTCAGTTCTTCAGAAGTGTACTTTCTACTATGCTGTTTGTGATCAAATAACTATCTTCATTACTAACAGAAGTGTTTGGTAAATGAACATGCAAAAAGTGTTAGACCTGTGCTAGAACACTTCTGTGTTAGAAGTGTGTTTGAAAAACGCACTTAAGCACCCTTGAATATTTGAAGTCGTCAGATTGAGTCTCATTAGCGAGAGGGCCCTGTACAGGAGTTTGCTCCCAGACACAATTTACTGGCTGTAAAAATAAAGGCTACGAGGTTACGAGACGCTAAATGGCTCTGGAGGAGACAGGCTGTTCTCCCCTTCCCTGTATTCCAGCGTGTCACTGGAGCCAGTGGAATCATAAAGGGCCTGCTAACACTAACAGTAAACGAATATAAAAAGACTCCAAGTTCCTTTATATGGCCCATTCACTTGCTGTGGGTTTTGTTTGCAGGGCCGACTACAAATAAAGGGAAGATAGGAGAGCTTTAGAGAAGGAAGAGCAGAAGAGCAGACTACAGATCCCATGGTGGCTGGCAGTCATGAAAGGGGACTGCACCACCAAGACTGGGGCACATTAAAAGATCCCAATGAATGACGAAAAAAACCAACCTAATCATCCCATTGAAGAGCACAAGCGCCATCTCAACCTTGTAAAACCTGATTTATATAAACAGTGGTTAAATTGTTTTATTTATGGGCAACTGGACCATTTACAAGGGCTTTATGCTCAGATGGGAAGATTTCACTAGAACAAGGATTAACTGGGAAGATATAGTAGGATCCCACACATTAATTTCCTCTACCTTATATTCCTAACAGTTTCTTTCTAATATGTTCTATTACAATGTAATTTGAGAGGAAGCATGATATAATTTCACCTCTGAAAATGATCAAACAGGATATTATTTTGTAATGATTAGCTAGTTGGGTTTGGAAAATAGCTAGTTGTAAGTTAAAATTGTTGCATATCAGCAATAAAGTAGGTTTCCTAGATAACCTGAAACTTGAATACGTGTCCAGTTTTGACATAAGTACTGGTGACTGTAAATGTTGCACTCCTTATCTAAAAGCAGGCATGCCTATAACCCTAAGACCATCCTCCTTCACTATGCGCTAAAGATTAGTTTGTACTTCACGGAGACATGAGAATTGATATAGAGCAGCTCTGGAATTTAGATAGTTTTCAGGGGGTGACTGTTCCCTCTCAGAGTAATTACCATAATGCTTTGTTAACCCCCTTTCTGAGAGGTTACATACTCCTATGATGTTGCCCCTAACTCATCCACATGGTTAGCTAGCTACATCCAAGGGTTAATTCTACTGTGCTGTGGTATTTAAACACATATGAACCATAAATATATCTCAATGTCTATTGATATCATGAAGCTGATTTTAGAAGACCCATAGAGCAATATATTATATAATCAATCTTATTTGGCCTTGCTATATACCCGTTGTCCCCTCACCTCTTGGAAAGCACATTTCGGGGGCTCCAGGCCTACTGTGAACTCTGACCCCTGAACCCAAAAGTGAGAGGCTTACCTATACTTGGCACACAGCAGTATTAAGGTTAACAATGTCCACATGGTATATGGAAAAGAGCAAAGAAACATCCTTTAAACAGGGATCAGTGGTGATAGTACAGAATGAATGACTTAAGGCCTTTTCTCTCCGAAGCTTTTACAAAGTTTCTAAGTGAAGTCTTCGTGATTTTAAACCAATTGTTCCAGGTCAATTCCTTAAGAACCTCAACAAAGGGAAGTTAAGGTTCAAAACAATGTCAAGTATGTCCCTATCCTGACAAGATGCAACAATGGAAAAACAGGGTGCTGAGGGACAGTTGAATCAAAGTCACAAGGAGACCACAGGGCATTTTCATATTTAGTTTGCATAGTTTGAAAAAATACTCTGGGAATATGGGTCAAATTCATTTCAATTCTTGTCAACTGGACACACAATTCCAATTGACCACTGCAGTACTGTCCATTCAGAATGTAGGGCAAATCTGCAAACATTATTAAAAATGTTTTCACCCTAATGACACTATAGGACAAAACAAAGTTGAATCTTCGTTAAAAAAATAATTTAAAAAACTGCTTTTGGACATAACATACTGGTAAAAAGCTAAAACAGAAGAGGTATTTTGGGGGGTATGTACCATTAAGATAGTGTCTGGAGAATCATTTTGAAGTGGTAATTGTACTAGTGGTAATCATTACAGAGCAGAAAGTCATCTCATCATTCCAGGAATAATCTCTGAAGAGAGGATCCTGTGATCTTTCCAGTAATCATAAAAGGAAGTAAGTCAAATCAGAAATTCATTGTTTTTTATTTGTTCCCAATGGCATTTTTTGTAATCGAAGGAAAAAAAGCCACTTAGTTTGTACCTACTGCAAAGCCAGACAATTTTACCAATGGTCACTATATAGGATTAGCTTTAAAACCTCTTAGGTGTAAACTCCCGTGTTTAGGGGACCTGCGTAGTTCTGGTACCGGATCCAACCGACATTTTCACTTATAAATTGATCTGTGGACATAGATCGAAATGGCACAGCAGTATATTTTTGGAGCCTAGAAAGTAAAATCTGAAACCCCTTGAAGCTCAGATGTCCCTCCTACCATTTAACTCTAGACCATCTTAACCCCACATACAGAAACACAAAAAGCTCTCCCTCGTCCTCCATTTGGCAAATCTGACCCTAATTATATCCTCCTGATTCCTGCTCATAAGCAAAAACTAAAGAAGGAATTACCAGTGACTGAGCTAAAGGCTAGAGCTGCTGCTTTCAAGGAGCAGAACACTAACCTGGATGCTTATAAGAAATACCGCTATGCCCTCAGACGAAACGTCAAACAGGCAAAGCGTCAATACAGGATTAAAATGGAATCCTACTACACCGGCTCTGATGCTCGTCGGATGTGGCAGGGCCTGAAAACTATTACAGACTTGTATGGCAGTATGCCTGGTATGGCAATTGCATCTGACAGTAAGGCGCTACAGAGGGTAGTGCGAATGGCCCAGTACATCACTGGGGCTAAGATTCCTGCCATCCAGGACTTGCTGTATATACTAGGCAGTGTCAGAGGAAGGCCCAAAAAATTGTCAAAGACTCCAGTCACCCAATTCCTAGACTGTTCTCCTCTGCTACAGCACAGCATGTGGTACATAAGCGCCAAGTCTAGGACCAAAAGGCTGCTTAACAGCTTCTACCCCCAAGCCATACGACTGCTGAACAATTAATCAAATGACCACCCAGACTTTTACATTGACCCCCCCATTTGTTTTCTACACTGCTGCTATGCGCTGTCTATTATCTATGCACAGGCACTTTACCCATACCTACATGGCTCCTTAACAGCTTCTACCCCCAAGCCATAAGAATGCTGAACAATTAATCAAATAGGGGTGGCAGGTAGCCTAGTGGTTAGAGCGTTGGGCCAGTAACCGAAAAAGTTGCTAGATCGAATCCCCGAACTAACAAGGTAAACATCTGTCCTCCTGCCCCTGAACAAGGCAGTTAACTCACTTTTTCTAGACCGTCATTGTAAATAAGAATTTGTTCTTAACTGGCTTGCCTAGTTAAATAAATACAAATGTACAAATTACCTCGACTAATCTTTACCCCCTGTATATATCCTCGTTATTGTTATTTTATTGTGTTACTATTTAGAATGCTTTACTTTAGTTTATTTAGTAAATATTTTCTCAACTCTTTCTTGAACTGCATTGTTGGTTAAGGGCTTGTAAGTGAGCATTACATGTAGTTACATTTAACTGGTTTAAAGCACTTGAAGTTCAATTTTGAATCCACTCTAGTCTCAACAGTTACTTTAGTCTCAACAGTTACTTTAAAAACAGTTATAGATCTGTAGGGTCAACTATTCCCTTGTATTCTGTACTCTCCATTAACAACAGACATTTGACAACACTTTTAATTAGCATTTTATCATCTTGTAGCTTTGAAGTGGCATATTTTCTTAGCTTTGCCAGCTCCTATTCACGGACACCACTTCATCTTGGGACTGACTAATCACAAGAACACCTGCAACATACGCATTGCCTCCCTTAGCTGAAGGCTAAAAGGCATTGTTTGTGTGGATGACCCACCTCTGAAGTCATCAGTGTTGGGGTCGTTATTCAAAAAAAGTGATATATTACCTATTACTTGCTCATTTCTTCACAATAACGAATTAGTTTACTAATTAGAATTACTCCCTTAATTACTAATTAGAATTACTTTGTTACACTACTCGTTATATTACTTTTGCGTTATGAGGTTCCTCTCTCAATGTAAGCAATGTCAAAGTTACGTAGGGCCAAGGGCAGCGTTTCCTCTACTACATACCCAGCTACAAGCTTGTCCAGCTCTCCCTGGGTTACATCCGGTCTTCCTGAACAGTTTAAATCAACCCTTGGTTGTTTGGATTAGGTAGGCCCTACTGTCATTTTCAGCAGTAGTGGTCAGTCCCCGGTGGTATTTCGCTACGAGTTTTATGTCGGCGTGTTGCCTTTGCAGGTGCTTCAACAGATTGGAAGTTGTGTTTCTAGCTGTGGGGAGGTGTTTCTCACCTGGGCACAGTTTACATTTGACAGTTATATCATTGTCATCTTGTCCTACCAAGTCAAAGTATTGAGAGTAATTCCAATGTGAGAAAGTCAATATTTTTGACGCAGCTGCTATGTTTGATGTCCCTCACTAAAGCTGTTAGTAGGAGTGCGTACGCGTGTAAACAGGAAGTTGGTGAGAGGACTTCAGGACGAAAACAATTAGAATCTGGATCAATAACTGGAAAAGGAGGGGAATGATTCCAAAAGTAACAACCTATTTATTTTATCAGTAACTGTAATATGATTCCTCACATTGGGACAGTAACCAGGTTTCTAACCAACCTTTATATGTGAATAAAGTACGTCGTAAAAAAAAAATGGGAACAGCTTTTTTTGGGGGGTAAACTTTACAAATATCAAAGGTAAAATGACGGTTTTACCGACACGGTAAAGTGCCGGTAAAATGTATTACGCGAGAAATGTCGGTGGACACGCTTTTACGCGCAAATATTGATATAATTACCATCATACTAATAAACTTGGACCCACGCAATGACGTGTGGTCCTCCCACTACGACGCTAGTCAGGAAAGCATGCAGTTTATTAGGCTACAGATGAAAAAAAGTTATGAATGTCACAGGTGATGAGCTTGATGCTCCTTTACATATCGAGGGTGACATGATAATCGATGCTTGGCTGCGGTTTGCATTTTTGTCCATAATAATCTCATCATGTAGACTATTCGTGCACTTCAGCCAACAGCGCGCATCTGTGCCTTGCGTGCCGTGCCGTTGGCAGATAACACATGCCAATACCAGAGTGGGCACACTTGCTATTTAATGCATTTTTTTTTTGTGAGAAAACTATCAGTGGAGTTGAAAATGCAATGGAAACCCATTTAGCATGTTTTTTTTTTATTCTGTACATGGGAATTTAACTGCAACATGTATTTTCATGTGCACTACGTCATAACGCACAGCCTTTTATCTGCAACAAGTCAATATGACAGAAGCAAATCTCTGGTGGGAAAATGTCCATGTTGGTTTTATGTGGATTTTAGAATATTTGCATGAAAATCTGTCTCCAATTGGATGGAAACCTAGCTTGTAACGCCACATTACTCGTTACCTCAAAAAGTAACTTTAACGTGTTACTGTGTAACATTACCCCAACACTGGTAGTCCTGGATGAGGGGTGTGTAGGCACTGGCTAACTACAGGCAATCTGAGATTATCCCTTCTCTTTGGAAGGGGGTCACTAATTTATAAAAAGTGATGACATCTGGAAACAACTCCGACCTGGTAACAACAGTGCTGGAACTAAAAGCTACAGTTTCATCTTATCAGTCTATTTGATAATACTCTCAGTCACCTGATAACGGCCCTCCATAACGTTAGGCGTGTGGGAGGTAAATAACTGATATGTAGGAAGTATGGAAATTGTCAATATGTTCACAAATAACAGTTAGCTAACTTAAGCTACAGGGAAGCCATTGTTCACCTCATCTGTACCTCAGTTATTGAAAAGGACAGAGGCATACTGAATGTGTCTAAAGCCTAGTTCCTCCCCAGAGTCACTGCAGCCAAGTTAACTGAGAAACCGGCAACTTTCTGAATGCAGACAATGTAGCTAGTATATACAGTGCATTCGGAAAGTATTCAGACCCCTTGACTTTTTGTTACGTTACAGCCTTATTCTTTAGAAATAAAAAACAGATACCTTATTTACATAAGTATGCAGACCCTTTGGTATGAGACTCGAAATTGAGCTCAGGTGCATCCTGTTTCCATTGATCATCCTTGAGATGTTTTCACAACTTGATTAGAGTCCACCTGTGGTAAATGCTTTTGATTGGACATGTTTTGGAAAGGCACACACCTGCTATATAAGGTCCAACAGTTGACAGTGTATGTCAGAGCAAAAACCAGGCCAGGAAGTTGAAGGAATTGTTTGTAGAGCTCTGAGACAGGATTGTGTCGAGATATAGTACCAAAAAATGTCTGCAGCATTGAAGGTCCCATCAATCATTCCAAGACATTTCCTAGAGCAGGCCGCCCAACCATCTGAGCAATCGGGGGAGAAGGGCCTTGGTTAGGGAGGTGACCAAGAACCCGATAGTCCATCTGACAGAGCTCCAGAGTTCCTCTGTGGAGATGGGAGAGAACCTTCCAGAAGGACAACCATCTATGCAGCACTCCAAATCAGGCCTTTATGGTAGACTGGCCAGATGGAAACCACTCCTCAGTAAAAGGCACATGACAGCTCGCTTGGAGTTTGCCAAAAGGCATCTAAAGACTCTCAGACTATGAGAAACACGATTGTCTGGTCTGACGAACCCAAGATTGAACTCTTTGGCCTGGATGCCAAGCATTAAGTCTGGTGGAAACCTGGCACCATCTCTATGGTGAAGAATGGTGGTGCCAGCATGCTGTGGGGATATTTTTCAGTGACAGGGACTGGAAGGCTACTCAGGATTGAGGGAAAAATGAACAGAGCAAAGTACAGAGAGAACCTTGACAAAATCCTGCTCCAGAGCGCTCAGGACCTCAGACTGAGGCGAAGGTTCACCTTCCAACAGGACAACGACCCTAAGCAAACAGCCAAGACAACACAGGAGTGGCTTGGGGACAAGTCTCTGATTGACCTTGAGTGGCCCAGCCAGAGCCAGAACAGAATGAGAATAGTCTAGGTAGCCATTTGACTAGATGTTCAGGAGTCTTATGGCTTGGGGGTAGAAACTGTTTAGAAGCCTCTTGGACCTAGACTTGGTGCTCCGGTACCGCTTGCCATGTGGTAGCAGCCACAGTCTATGACTAGGGTGGCGGGAGTCTGACAATTTTTAGGGCCTTCCTCTGACACCGCCTGGTATAGAGGTCCTGGATGGCAGGAAGCTTGGCCCCTGTGATGTACTGGGCCATTCGCACTACCCTCTGTAGTGCCTTGCGGTCAGAGGCCGAGCAGTTGCCATACCAGGCAGTGATGCAACCAGTCAGGATGCTCTTGATGGTGCAGCTGTAGAACCTTTTGAGGATCTGAGGACCCATGCTAAATCTTTTCAGTCTCCTGTATTGAGTAAAGGGTCTGAATACTTATGTAAATGTGAAATGTTTTTTTTTTGTAATACATTTGCAAAAAAACAATCGTTTTTTTTGCTTCGTCATTATGGGGTAATGTGTGTAGATTGATGAGGAAAAACAATCTAATCAATTTTAGAATAAGCCTGTAATGTATCAAAAGGGGGAAAAAGCCAATGGGTCTGAATTCTTTCCGAATGCACTGTAGTATATGAGAGGTGAAACTTTAACCTGCCTTTGTGTCTCTCTGCCTCTCTTGAAGTCAGTTCCACACATGGGAAGGGCAACCAGACATTAACCTTTTTTTATGACACACTTTCATGCTTTGCCACACATGCATTGAGGTTTGGCAATCTTTACTGGCCATATATTTCCGACGCAATTTGTTTTCAGAGTAAAAGTGACATCGCTATTACGTTTGCAGGTTGAAAGCCCATAAAGCGTTCGCCTTGCATTAATGGCCATATGTCCTGACTTGTGTGCCCCCGTGTCCAATCCCATATATCCTCACAGCTGGAAATACAATAATAATCACACACACATTGCACAAGTCCTAGACAGCTTGCATTTCCTCTTGGGGCTATAGAGAACGTGATGGGTGTTTACTAAACCTGATCACAAGTGCACAGCCAGTCAGCACTGCACAAAGGGGCTGAGGAACATATAAGGGTTTGTTATGATCTGTGACTGAAGAGACGAGGTGGAGAGCAGGCTATGATGACAATGAGATTTAAGGGGTCACACATTGTATTTTGTTTGCAAAAGCTTTTCAACGTTTCGCCTGCAGATTGCTTGGTTTGTGCTTGGCTGAGTGGTATTGTTCACATGGGGGATATTCAGAGAACACGTGACAGGTTAAACTAACACAGAACATGTTACATGTTTCGAAATCCTTTTGTTCTCAGACACTTCAGTACTGATTCAAGAATGGAGCTCTCAATGTGATACAAAGATTGGATTTTTCAGTTGTGGCTGGAATAATTTTTTATACCCAATTTTTTATGACATTACACTTATTCTTACATTCTTATGAGCGAACTCAGAGCAAAAGCACCATTTTATCCTGTAAAGCTACTCATCCCCAAAACATAGCACCATAAAACAAGCCTTTACATGCTGACCAGACCGGACACATCAACTGCGCGAGCGTCGCAAATTACATTTAGAAATCCATATTATTAAATTATTGCACCCACACTGCTCACACGCGCCAACGAGCATCTGCGGCAAGGGCTAAAATAGAACTCATTCCTATTTCTGACGCAGATCGCGCTGAAAGTCCTGCCTCTCCCATTTCCTCATTGGTTTATAGAAGCAGGTACCCACGTGCCATCTCCTCATTGGTTATACCCACGTGGGTGATTGAAAGACGAACTGTTTTGCCGGTAGTTGTGGTAATACAAGGAAAGTTTAGATGAGATCACCATATAAATTCAACAACGAAAAAGCCTGAAAGGAGGAGAGATGACTAGAAACGATTTGGTTGTCCATTTTATGTGGATTAATTGTCGAAGTAGAGGTCCTTGTGCATTTCAGGTAAAATAACAACTCAATGTTTATATCCCAGGACAAATTAGCTAGCAACAGCAAGCTAGCTAAATAGGACAAATGAATGTTAGCTTGCCCTTGCTAGCTAACTAGCTAAATTGTCATACATGTTTAATGATTTTCGACCTGTCCCCAAATTAATGTAATTGGTTCCGAGTTTGTTTTGATATTTTAACATGCGTGTGGTGATCGCGTTTGGTGTGGGGGGGGGGAAATAAATGTATGCACGATAGCGCATGTGCGCAGCCGGTTTGGGTTCCGTGTTAGCCTTCCACTTCTTGAAGTTAAAAAATACAAGTCAAATTACCCCTTAGTTACATGGAAGACAGTGGGGAAGAGAAGAATCAAAGGTGCTTTGCTCAGCTGCCAGCTGAGATGAACTAACAGGCTCCTATAGGGGAGCCATTAGCATTTGAAATAAGGTCTGACAAAGAGGGACTGATAGGTATGCTGGAATGAGTGCAGAGGATATGGAGGAGTGTAAGAAGGGGGGTGTAAGGAATGTCAGCGGAGGAACTGGGCTGTCATCGTCAGGAAGTGGGAGTCGTTGGAGGAGGGCTGATGGGGAGATGGCACTAATTGCAGAGCACTTCCTCCTTACCACCCTGGCACTTCAGACATACCTCACATGCTGAGGTCTAGCTTTCCCAGATGTGCCTCCAAGGATTGACTGTCATGAACGTGGGTTAACGTTTTATCGAATGCATCTATAGACACTAGGTGAGATGTCAGAGTAGTGTTGACATTTTCTTTTCAAATAATTTTCAACTTCAGGTGTGAATATGGGTGTGCATATTCTGGGTTTCGGCAACAAACGCAAAAAAAAATGAAGTGTATGACTTATAGATGAAACTAGACAACGTTATAAATGCAATATTACAAATGAAAAAGGTTTAGTATGCATTTGCGAGATAGCCATACAATGTATCTCTGGAGATAACAAGGCCAGGCATGACCCAAAAGGAAAGTGTCCAAAACACATTAGTTCCTTTACCCACCGTTTGGGAAACACTAGCAGAACACCATCCCCCTTATGTTTATTTTGGGAATAAAATAAAATACGTTTGTGGTTGTAATTTTCTAAAGAACAATGTGTGATACTTTTAATAAAACAGGAATGAGAGAGGAAAGGGGGAGAGAGAGGAATTCTAAGCTCTCCAGTTGTGTTTTAGAATGGAGCCTTACTCGTGTTTAATAGGAACCACCTGGTTCATTTGAGAGGGAGATCTGGTTGTGCGTGATGGGGAATGTGGAGGAGGAGGAGGTTGGGGACTATGAATCAGGAACTGAAAGCACTCCTGGAGCCTTTCCCTAGCTCCGTCGAGAGAGACCACATTCCGCATGCATGTTAATTTCTCCAATTATATTTCTGTCAAATAGCTGCCAGATGACAACACCAGGATATCCACATTTACTAAACTATTTTTTTGTGATATTCATCTTAAGCCCAAATCACACGAGAAGTGTTTTTTTACCCGCAAGAATGCCGTCACCCACATAGAGTATAAAATTAGAGAGAGAGTATATTTATCTTGCACCTACGCGGAGCAATTCTGTAACAACGATGCAGGGAGTCCCTCTGCAGGTGCAGATGGTGAGTTTAATAATGAACATAGAGCTACTAAAAAAGCGACACGTCTGGACATGAAAACAAAACCCATACTGCCTGATGACTGAGGTTGGTGAGGGCTATATGAGGGGAGAGTAATCAGTGTGGTGATGAAGTCCAGGTGTGCTTAACGATGGGGGGGCAGGTGTGCGCAATGTGGGTTGCCAGGACCGAAACTGCGATGTCAAGAGCAGCAGGGAGGGAGCTGGAGTAGGTGTGACAAATTGTAGTTAATAGAGATACGTTTAAATGCAAGCCAACATTACGCATAGGCTATTGCTTATGGACAACTTTGTAGCAATGTATGAATGCAACCCTCTTCCAAATTTATAATGAACTGGATTGTATAAAAAAACAAAAATGATAAAGTTATCTACTGTCAGGAAATGACAATATCACCCTTGTTGCTTACAGACGACTGATACAGATTGATAGAGTTCAAACAAAGTGCATGGTTGGTGAGTGAGTACCTTTGTTCAAATTAATCAAATCGCCTAGCGATAGAGTGGGTCGTTTGTATAAAGGGAATTTGAGGAATCTCCCCTACTTTGCTAAGTAAAGTTGTATGGTTATATATCGTCGTATGAAGGAGGCGCAGCGTGAATAGAGTTCCACATATTTTTTATGGACTGAAACTCACCAAAACGAAACGCTACTAGTGTGCACACAGGCACCTAACTGTAGACAAGATCCCACAACAAAAAGTGGGAAACCGGGCTGCCTAAATATGATCCCCAATCAGAGACCACGATAAACAGCTGTCTCTGATTGGGAACCATATCAGGACAACAAAGAAATACAAAACCCCTAGACCTACAACAACCCTAGACATACAACACTAGAGTACCCACTCTAGTCACACCCTGACTAAACCAAAATATATAGAAAACAGAGATATCTAAGGTCAGGGTGTGACAGCCTAATAGGCTGACCACGCGACACGAGCGTTGCAAAATACATTTAGAAATCTATGTTATTCAATTATTGCACCCATACTGCTTGGTGCGTCTGCGTTGCCAAGGGCTAAAATAGAACTCCTTTCTATTTCTGACGCAGATCCCGCTGCAAGTCCTGCCTCTCCCATCTCCTCATTGGTTTATAGAAGCAGGTACCCACGTGCCATCTCCTCATTGGTTATACCCACGTGGGTGATTGAAAGACGAACTGTGTTTCCGTCGGTGTAGTAATACTATGAAAGTTTTGATGTCAATCACCATATAAGTTCAAAGATGAAAAAGCCTGGAAGGAGGAGAGATGATTAGAGAGGATTCGGTTGACCGGTTTATGTGTGGATTAATTGTCGGAGTAGAGGACCTTGTTCATTTCAGGTAAAATAACAACTCAATGTTTATATCCCAGGACAAATTAGTTAGCAACAGCAAGCTAGCTAAATAGGACAAATTAGCTAGCAAGTGTAAGCTAACTAGCTAAATTGCCATAAAAGTTTAATGCTTTTCGACCTGTTCCCAAATTAATGTAATTGGTTCAGAGTTTGTTTTGATATTTTAACCTGCGTGTGTTTGGTGTAGGGGGACAAAATACATTTTTCCACAATAGTGCACGCGTGCAGCTGGTTTGGGTTCCGTGTAAGCTACGCATGGAAGATTTGAGGAATGCTGTAACTCCGATTCCAGTATAGAATACAACTCTTTATAATATATTTATGATAATTATTCTAGCGTACACTACGCTGTCTTTGTGACTTAATGCTCGCTGCTCTTGCACGTGCAAATTTACCTCCCCTGTGTGATTTTGCCTTTACTTGCGTACCTTTCTTACTAGCACTGTGCCTGTTGAGAGAAAGGTGCTAGGGCCACAACCCTTTCTCGCTCCAATCCCCATCATCAATGCCCATCCACGGTCCCATCAGTCAGCCTGCCTGGAATGGCTGGGTACTCTGTCTCTCTAAAACTTTCTTTCATTTTCTCTCGTTCTTTCAGTCTTTCTCTCCAGCCTGTATGGTTCAGCTCCAGAGATTTATAGCTGCAAACGTTTGGAGCAGGTGGCGCATAGTTGAGTTCTCTCTTTCTCGTTTTTCCTCTCTCTGCACGCATTCTCTCTGCTGATCACGCTGGACCCAGCCAGGCTAATTAGAAAAAAAGAGGTAGGAGTCTACTGGGATGTGAATGCTGGGCGCAGCTGCAGAATGGCATTTCATTGGGATCTGTCAGCTAGGCTCTGATTGGCCTGACACTGTTAATCCCGCCAGATGTTCCGCATTAACTGATGAGTGCGTGACTGTGTCGTGCGGGAGAGAGATCGGGGGACAGCCACGGCAGCGAACTCTGGGTAAACAAGGCCTCTCAGGGACCACTGTCCATGGAATTTGGGGGGGGGGTTGAGTGATAGGATCATCCAGCATTTGGGAATTAGAATGCACAGAGCATGGATTGTGGCAACAGTTTGGGAAAAGAGGCTTCGCTTGAGACTCCACTTGTTTAATTTTTTGTTAATTTAGACATGTAGGACATGTTGTGGCCATCAAAAAATTGCAATACACGATGTAGGTACAGTAAGTAGCTTTGAAGGTATTGTTAGCGCTAATCTCTTTTTTTTTTAGGCACTTGCATGCATAACCTGTCCTATTATGAGGTATAGGCTTGAGTCACCCATGGTATTTTTCCCTATGCAGGGGCAACAGGTTTCATATGGCCCTTGCCACTGACCACTTTTCTTTCTCCAAAATAGACAAGTGGAGTGAGAGCAGCTGCAGACGGGACCTCTGAGACCCCTGCCGAAACTATCAAATGCCTTCAGACCGAAGATGGATTTCTTAATGTGTGAAAGCCGCACTGTATTCACAGAGTTGTTTTCTCTCTGTGGCCGGACTTGTTAATACATTATTTTTCCTCTCACCACACTGGTCAGGGTTATTGAGGGGAAATCACCAGGTTAGAATAACTCCACAAGTCCTTGGCCTTGCTAATGAGTAGGAGAAGGGGGTTGGGGAGGAGGAGGAGGAGGGGTAATTTCTAAGAGTGCCCTAGTGTGCTTCTGCCCAAGCCTGAGATCCTGTCACAATTACTCTATTAGCATGCTCAGCTGTGTCTCTGTTTTTCTTTATCCAAGCAACTTATCACAACTGACAAGGCACATGGGGGTGTCAGAAAGGGCCTGTCAGAGCCCCATTGTGTCCTGCAGAACATGGGGATACTTACCAGCTCCCTCTCTTCCCCCTCTGACACTCAGTTGTGGACAGGAGCCAGGGAAAGCTAGTGGCAGCTAGAGAGCAGGGTTTGCTTGTCACACCTATTCTGATTGACAAGGGGACCGGCAAAAGGATTAATCTGCATCCCAAATGGCACCCTATTCCCTATGTAGTTCAATACTTTTGACCAGGGCTCATAGGGAATAGGATGTTGTTTGAGAAACATCCTAATTGTGGGTGAACACAATGGAAAGCTATACAGTAGAGGCAGAATACTGGATCCATAGGTTCATAGGAAGGAAGGTAACAGTTTTCTCACCAAAAGCCGGATATAGGTAACAATGTGTTCAAGGTTTATGTTAAAGCCTGATTTTGGACATCAACATTGCATGCATAGCAACCACATCATTAGGTCATAAAAATATAAATCACAACATGCAACAATTTCTAAGATTTGACTGAGTTACAGTTCATATAAGGAAGTCAGTCAATTCATTAGGCCCTAATCTACGGATTTCACATGACTGGACAGGGGTGCAGCCACTTGGGAGCGAGGCCCACCTACATAGGAGCCAGGCCCAGCCAATCAAAATTTGTTTTTCCCCACAAAAGGGCTTTATTACAGACAAAAATACTCCTGAGTTGGTCTCAGACAATCCTCCAGGTGAAGAAGCCAGATGTAGAGGTCCTTACACGTGGTCTGCGGTTGTGAGGCCGGTTGGACATCCAGCCAAATTCTCTAAAACGACATTGAAGGTGGCTTATGGTAGAGAAATTAACATAAATCTTTGGCAACAGCTCTGGTGAACATTCCTGCAGTCAGCATACCAATTGCATGCTGCCTCAAAACTTGAAACATCTGTGGCATTGTGTTGTGTGACAAAACTGCACTAACTGCACATTTTAGAGTGGCCTTTTATTGTCCCCAGCACAAGGTGCACCTGTGTAATGATCATGCTGTTAAATCAGCTTCTTGATATGCCACATCTGTCAGGTGGATGGATTATCTTGGCAAATGAGAAAGGCTCACTAACAGGTATGTAAACATATTTGTGCACAACATTTGAGAGCCATAAGCTTTTTGTGCAAATGGGTACATTTCTGCGATCTTTCATTTGAGCTCATGAAACATGTTGCGTTTATATTTGTGTTCAGTATAGTTAACACAACTTTCAGGAGTACTACATGACTACATGACCATTCAAACACTTATGTATTGTATTGTAAAACAAATATATGTATTTTAATTGTTTGAATTTTTAAAGGAACTCAGTCTGGCTTTCAACTTACTCTTGAAAGTTGAAATAGTAGAATGCACAAGGTGCAATTTCGAAATTGGGTAGTCAGACATTGCATACCTTATTTGTAACGTGCCAGAAATGTTCAGATCAACTAGCCCATGTGTTAGCTAACGGCTGTTAGCTAGCTTTTTAAGCCCAAATATTTTGTTGGAATGTTTGAGTCACTGAATATACATTAGTCATGATAAAATGTATAGAATTTTCTCTGCGCCCCATGATTTTTTTATTTATTGTAGGAAATAAGCTTTAAACCTGCCAAATGTTTTCTCCATCAACAAGAGGGATCTGAACAGTTTGTCATGAACAGTGCTTGTGTCCATAGAAATTTCCCAAAGTCTCCCAATGCTGGAGACTGAAAAAGTTTGGGAACCCCTGGTTTTGACAATGGATGTTGATTGTTGATGTTTCATGAATGGAACACATTATATGCCAGAGCTCTCCAAACATGTTCCTGGAGAGCTGCCTTCCTGTAGGTTTTTGCTCCAACTCTAATCTAGCACATATGATTCTAATAATTGGTCGATAAGCTAAACCAGGTTAGTCACAACTAGGGTTGGAGCGAAAACCTACAGGAGGGTAACACTCCAGGAACATGGTTGGAGAGCCCTGCTTTCTACACTCTACCTACTTTTGTCACCAGATATTCTTAATGAAATTCAGATCAAACAATACAATACATTTAGCCTAGTTCTAGTTGTGGTTAAACGTATACTATAGAAGCTTGTACTTTAGTTCATTGTTCAGTTAATGGTGTGACAAGCAATTATTGAAAAGCAATTTACTGAGTTCAAATGCAATTGTACTATGTGGCAACACTACATCAATGTTCACGGGATTTCCAGCACACACAAAGGCATTTACACAGATATTTGCTCTGCATACAACCTTATCCACACAATCTATCTCATGCAGAGCCTAATTAGAACACACATCCTCTGTCTGTGGTTTGATTCCATAATCCAGCAGTCCACAAAACAAACTAAATCCTGTATTAAAGGAAGACAAACCTATTTCGCACCACATATACTATTACTTCAAGCAGTTTTATCTAACTTGTTTCCCAAGACCTTGGCCACCCCCGAAATCTAGTTTGCCTACTACGTACTGTTTAGTGAAAAGCATGCAGTATGTCACGGCTGAAACGTATTACTTTTGATGCGTTCAAGACAACTGGGAACTCGTAAACAAAACAAAAACATCACGACGTCAGTGATCTTCAGGTCGGAGAAGTCGGAACTCTGGGATTATGCCGAGTTTCTGATTTGTAATTTTGAGTTAGATGACTATTCAAAAGATTTTTCTCAGTCAGAACCGATTTTCTTTTCTTTTTTTGTATTTTTCTCCCCAATTTCGTGGTATCCAATTGGTAGTAGTTACAGTCTTGTCTCATCACTGCAACGCCTCGGGAGAGGCGAAGGTCGAGAGCCATACGTCCTCCGAAACACAACCCAACCAGTCTGCACTGCTTCTTGACACATTGCCCATCCAACCCGGAAGACAGCTGCACCAATGTGTCAGAGGAAACACCGTACACCTGGCTACTGTGTCAGCTTGCACTGTGCCCGGCCCGCCACAGGAGTCGCTGGTGCGTGCTGAGACAAGGATATCCCTGCCGGCCAAACCCTCCCTAACCCGTACGACGCTGGGCCAATTGTGCGCCGCCACATGGCCTCCTGGTCGCGGCCAGCTGTGACAGAGCCTGGGCTCGAACTCAGAATCTCTAGTGGCACAGACAGCACTGCGATGCAGTGCCTTAGACCATTGCGCCACTCAGGAGGCCGGAACAGATTTCTTTCCCCAGAGTTCCCTGTTGTCTTGAACGCACCATCAGTTACTGCTCCACATATGAACCGGAAAGGAGCCCCACCCAGTGACCTTTCACCACACTGACATGCCGAAGTGTTTTGGGCTAACACTATCTATGTAGCTAGCATTTGGAGTAATCGAGTAAACTTGAGTATACTGTAGGCCTACGAATGTATCAATTAAAGAGTCACCTGAACCTTGAAAGGAATGGGATATGTACTAGAGGGATGCAGTGCTGAGGCAGAGGGCTCGTAATGAGGACGGCTGGCTACTACTCTGAACTGTGTATAGTGAGCTTACTGGCGCCCAGAGCTGCTGAGACATTACCCAAGTAGGTACCATACAGGAGAGGTCCAGTGTCTACATGACTCAGGCTGGTTCCCAGAGTAGATAGCCCTCTACAAGATCATCAGCAGACTCCACCTTCACCAACAATCTCCCTGACTACCTTCCTCTAATCAAGCCATGAACTGTCCCTCTCCATCTTTGGAAGATGCATGCACTCAAAGACTTGGCCTCTATTGGTTGACCTAGCCAACAATAGCTAGGCTACTCATGATGATGTATTGCTTGTTTGTTTTTTGCTTTTGATGTGCTTTGAGATTGTAATGAAAAGTGCTATAGTAGCCGACATGGAAGCTTAAAATATATATATATATATATATATATATATATATATATATATATATATATATATATATATATATATTTAAAAAAAATTACTAGCAAGAGCAGTGTGCGGGTTTCTTATTTCTTTCAATTTATGTAATTGTTACCATGCACCTGCAACAAGATGGCTCAGATGTGCGAGTTTATCCTTTTCAATGAGAAAACAGAAATCCACTTTTGGTTTAAAAAAAGGACTTCACCACAAAAAGTAGAACATGAATAAAAGAATAGCTAGAAATAATTATACCTACAAAATGCACAAAACTACTTTTAATCATGGCCTCTAAAATGGCCATAAGGCATCCCTCCCTGGCAGTAATAATTTCTATAGCGTTTTTCATAAGAGAAACCTCAAAGCGCTTTATAAACAAAAAACAAACAAACAAGCAGTCACCTAAGGAGATTATAATCAGTGGGGTGATTGAGTGTCAGCCCCCCAGCGCCTCATCCTTCACCGCATACCACTTCCAGAATGCGGCTGTGGCCTCCCCTCCCTCCGTGCTGACTCTGCATCGTCAAATCTGAACGGCAGACTCAGGTAAGACGAAGGGAGGAAGGGTGTGTCTCCTTGGTGCATGACCCCTAATGCTGGTGCACAACCCCTAATGTTAAGGACGTTTTTGCTCGCTTGAGTTAGAATACCTCATAATAAACTGCAGACCATACTATTTACCAAGAGAGTTTTAATCTGTATTTTACATAGCTGTCTATTTACCACCACAAACTGATGTGGGCACTAAGACCGCACTCAACGAACTGTATAGGGCCATAAGCAAACAAGAAAATGGACATCCAAAAGCGACGTTTCTCATGGCAGGTGATTTTAAGTACAGGGAAACTGAAATCCGTTTTCCCTTATTTTCACCAGCGTGTCACCTGTGCAACAGCGGTGTGACAAAACTCTAGATTGCTTTAATTCGCACATATAAAGCCCTCCCCAGCCCTGCCTTTGGCAAATCAGACCATAACTCTATCTTCCTGCTTACAAGCAAAAACTCAAACAGGAAGTACCAGTGACAATACGGAAGTGGTCTGATGAAGCGGATGCTAAACTACAGGACTGTTTCGCTAGCACAGACTGGAATATGTTCCAGGATTCATCCGATAACATTGAGGAGTTTACCACAGTCACCGGCTTCGTTAATAAGTGCATCAACGATGCCATCCCCACAGTGACCATACAGTGCCTTGCGAAAGTATTCGGCCCCCTTGAACTTTGCGACCTTTTGCCACATTTCAGGCTTCAAACATAAAGATATAAAACTGTATTTTTTTGTGAAGAATCAACAACAAGTGGGACACAATCATGAAGTGGAACGACATTTATTGGATATTTCAAACTTTTTTAACAAATCAAAAACTGAAAAATTGGGCGTGCAAAATTATTCAGCCCCCTTAAGTTAATACTTTGTAGTGCCACCTTTTGCTGCGATTACAGCTGTAAGTCGCTTGGGGTATGTCTCTATCAGTTTTGCACATCGAGAGACTGACATTTTTTCCCATTCCTCCTTGCAAAACAGCTCGAGCTCAGTGAGGTTGGATGGAGAGCATTTGTGAACAGCAGTTTTCAGTTCTTTCCACAGATTCTCGATTGGATTCAGGTCTGGACTTTGACCTGGCAATTCTAACACCTGGATATGTTTATTTTTGAACCATTACATTGTAGATTTTGCTTTATGTTTTGGATCATTGTCTTGTTGGAAGACAAATCTCCGTCCCAGTCTCAGGTCTTTTGCAGACTCCATCATGTTTTCTTCCAGAATGGTCCTGTATTTGGCTCCCATCCATCTTCCCATCAATTTTAACCATCTTCCCTGTCCCTGCTGAAGAAAAGCAGTCCCAAACCATGATGCTGCCACCACCATGCTTGACAGTGGTGATGGTGTGTTCAGGGTGATGAGCTGTGTTGCTTTTACGCCAAACATAACGTTTTGCATTGTTGCCAAAAAGTTCAATTTTGGTTTCATCTGACCAGAGCACCTTCTTCCACATGTTTGGTGTGTCTCCCAGGTGGCTTGTGGCAAACTTTAAACAACACTTTTTATGGATATCTTTAAGAAATGGCTTTATGGACAGAGTCTCCCACCTCAGCTGTAGATCTCTGCAGTTCATCCAGAGTGATCATGGGCCTCTTGGCTGCATCTCTGATCAGTCTTCTCCTTGTATGAGCTGAAAGTTTAGAGGGACGGCCAGGTCTTGGTAGATTTGCAGTGGTCTGATACTCCTTCCATTTCAATATTATCGCTTGCACAGTGCTCCTTGGGATGTTTAAAGCTTAGGAAATCTTTTTGTATCCAAATCCGGCTTTAAACTTCTTCACAACAGTATCTCGGACCTGCCTGGTGTGTTCCTTGTTCTTCATGATGCTCTCTACGCTTTTAACGAAACTCTGAGACTATCACAGTGCAGGTGCATTTATACGGAGACTTGATTACACACAGGTGGATTGTATTTATTATCATTAGTCATTTAGGTCAACATTGGATCATTCAGAGATCCTCACTGAACTTCTGGAGAGAGTTTGCTGCACTGAAAGTAAAGGGGCTGAATAATTTTGCACGCCCAATTTTTCAGTTTTTGATTTGTTAAAAAAGTTTGAAATATCCAATAATTGTCGTTCCACTTCATGATTGTGTCCCACTTGTTGTTGATTCTTCACAAAAAAATACAGTTTTATATCTTTATGTTTGAAGCCTGAAATGTGGCAAAAGGTCGCAAAGTTCAAGGGGGCCGAATACTTTCGCAAGGCACTGTATGTACATACCCCAACCAGAAGCCATGGATCCACATTGAGCTAAAGACTAGAGCTGCCGCTTTCATTGAGTGGGACACTTATAAGAAATCCTGCTACGACCTCCGATGAGCCATCAAACAGGCAAAATGTCAATACAGGACAACATTTGAATCCTACTATGCCAGCTCTGATGCTCGACAGATGTGTTGGAGATGCAAACTATCATGGATTACAAAGGGAAACCCAGCCGTGAGCTGCCAAGTGACGATCCTACCAGACAAGCTAAATACCTTCTATACTCGCTTCGAGGCAAGTAACACTGAACCATGCATGAGAGCACCTATAGGGAGGAAGTTCATCACTGGGGCCGACCTCCCTGCCATCCAGAACCTTTATACCAGGTGGTGTTACATGCTGACCACACTGCCTGCATTTCGCGCATGAGCGTTGCAAAATAAATGTACACATACATGTTATCCAATCATTTCACCCAAACTGCTTGCTTCTATTTTTGACGTTTGCCGCGCTGCAAGTCCTGCCTCTCCATGAAGAGATTACTAGAAACTAAGTATGTTTACCCTTTTATTTTTGGATTAATTGTCGGAGTAGAGAACACAAGATTTTGTGTGACTCAGAATAGGTCAACGTTTAAAAAGATCCAGGAAAAAATGACCTTTTGCATGTTTCATGTGCCCTCAACCTGTCCCAAAACTAATATAGTTAGTTCAGAGTTCGTTTTGATATTTCAACTTGTGTGTCCTGATCGTGTCTGGTGTGGATAGACAAAATCAACATGCATATGAAGAGGCATGGATGCACGTGCTAGTTGTAGCAAGCATGTTAGCGTAAGGCCCCAAAAATGTTAACACTCCAGCCACCCAAGCCATAGACTGTTCTCTCTGTTGCCACATGGCAAGTGGTAGCATAGGACCCTGAACAACTTCTACCCCCAAGCCATGACTGCTCAACAAGACTGCTAAATACTGTAGCTAATCAAATGGCTACCCGGACTACCTGCATTGACCCTTTGCACACACACTGGACTCTACCCACACATTCACACATACTTACACTGACACCCCAACACACACATACACTACCGTTCAAAAGTATAGGGTCACTTAGAAATGTCCTTGTTTTTGAAAGAAAAACTATTTTTTTGTCCATTAAAAAAACATCAGAACAGCGCAAACTGGCACTAACCAGAATAGAATGAGGAGTGGGAGGCCCCGGTGCACAACTCAGCAAGAGGACAAGTACATTAGAGTGTCTAGTTTGAGAAACAGACGCCTCACAAGCCCTCAACTGGCAGCTTCATTAAATAGTACCCGTAAAACACCAGTATCAAAGTCAACAGTGAAGAGGTAACTCCGGGATGCTGGCCTTCTAGGCAGACTGTTAAATAGCCATCACTGGAGCATTAGAGGCTGCTGCCTATATACATAGACTTGAAATCACTGGCCATTTTAATAAATGGAACACTAGTCTCTTTAATAATGTTTACATATCTTGCATTACTCATCTCATATGCATATACTGTATTCTATACTATTATACTGTATCTTAGTCTATGCCACTCTGACATTGCTCGTCCATATGTTTATATATTCTTAATTCCATTCCTTTACTTATATTCGTGTGTATTGGGTATATGTTTTGAAAATGTCAGATATTACCGCACTGTCAGAGTTAGAAACACAAGCATTTCACTACACCCACAATAACATCTGCTAAACACATGTATGTGACCAATACAATTTGATTTGATTTGACCATAAAAGGTTATGTGCAATGAAACTAGACCCATTCAGTCTGTAACCGTTCAGGTAGAAACTAATTTTGCAAAGCATGAACATTACAATCAGCTCAACACAGATAAAACCGACGTGACAAATCAGGAGAACTAGAGGAGAAAAGAAGTGTTGGGACCAGCGCCGCTGTAGAAAATAGGAATGTATGCTACCACGTCACTAACGTTATGATGGCTAGTGCATAGTGCAGTGGCAAGAGAGCTAGCTATGGCCACATGACTTACACAAAACCTTTTGTTGCAGCATTTCTCCTGTGTTCACGAGTTGTTTGCAACTGAATTAAATGCCGGATATTTTCATCAGACCCTGCAACAGTTTGAACGCAAGCCCTGTTATTTACAACAAGTAGCTAGCTAGCTAACTAGGCGAATGTTAACGTCTCTAAAAGATACAGAATTTAAATTGCCATGTGGTATCCCGATTAAATGGGTGGATAGTGAAGTCGATGTGCTTGGTGTGATATCCCAGAAAAGTTGAGTGATCTTGAAACTAATAACTTAGATCAAATACTTTTTGAAATTATGCGAGCTAAAAATGTCACTTTATTTGGAATGGCAAATCAGAAAGTTAAACGAGTTTATTTATATGACGAACATGAGTTTGGACGGTTAAAACTATTAAATATTAAGGCATCTTTAAGAGTGGGCTCTTTGCCTTTTTTGCAGGTTAAAACCTTGAATTGACAATGGATCCCTGTTTAAAGTATCCTTCCTTTTTAAATGAAGTTTTACAGAGTTGGCTTCAGTTTCATCCTCCAGGAAAGGCAGATCTAAACTCCAATATACTGATAGAAAAAAATACAAATAATAATTGGGGAAAATGTCCAAGAAGGGTGTAATATTTATGAAAGACATTGTAAACAAGAACAATACAGTTATACACTGTTGTTAGCAACTCACAACAGCGTATGGAGGTGTATACTCAAAACAAAATTATAACCAACTCATTGCGGCTCTGCCACAAAATTGGAAGAGACTATTACTTAATCATTAATGTCTTGAAATGATTAGTGTAAATCAAAAAAATGTATCAGTTTCACATAAAGTAAAAAGGTTTGACAGAAATGCAGTATAATATTCTAGTCAGTTGGGAACAGGTTTTTGATGTCCCAATACTTTTGGGTTGCTTACCAAGTAGACAGTGAATGTTCCTGAGTGGTCAAGTTAGATTTTTGACTAACAGTACCAGTGAAGAGTTTGCACACACCTACTCATTACAGGATTTTTCATTATTTTGACTATTTTCTGCATTGTAGAATAATAGTGAAGACATCAAAACTATGCAATGACATATGGAATCATGTAGTAACCAAACAAGTGTTAGAAAAGTCCAAATCTATTTTATATTTTATATTCTTCAAAGTAGCCACTCTTTGCCTTGATGACAGCTTTGTTCACTCTTGAATCAAGACCTTTCAACTTTAACATTTTTAATAATTTGTACAAATTTGTAAATACATAATTCCAATTTGACATTATGGGGTATTATGCAGGACTGGGACACACAACTCAATTTAATTAATTGTATATTCAGGCTGTAAAAAGTCATGGGGTGTGAATACTTTCTGAAGGCAATGTAAGATGCAAGTATTGGCATTCGGACACGGCCCTTGTCTCAACACAGTAGGAAATACCACTGACAACATGAAAGCCCTGCGGAAGAAACCATACACCAAGCTGCACCACTGAGACTACCCCAATAGGCTTCTTTCTTTTGAGGAATAATGGAGCAGTACATGACACAACTTGAACATGTTCAGGCCTCGGAGACAGCAGGCAGGTAACTATAGGCTTTGCTTTCAATGAGACACATTCATTCTGTATGGCAAGAGTGTGATTTGATTTTTGATCATGTAATTCCACAAAGGGATAGGCCATAATCAAGGTTATGAAATAAGATGACCCCATTTGCTTCTATATGCTTTGACAGTTATTTTGACCTTGTAATGAGTACACAGTACATCCTGTCTGTTTTGCAGTGTTTGCAGCTGCATTGATAATGCAGATGGAGGATCAAAATACACTTAAAACATCTAGCACACTATTCGCCTTATTTGGGGCTGTGGAAATATGATTTGCATAATTGAAGTGCTTACATCATTTGTTGGAGCTGGGAAAAGTTGAAAAGTTGAACTGGAAATTGAGCAATCCTAACAAGAGCAATATTTCATTACTGACAGCTAAACTGTCAAGTAACATTCTTTCTATTCCATCGGCATAAATTACCCCGTGGATGAGAGGGTTGTACTATAGAGACTGTTTTGAGTACATTGCAGTTCATCAGGTTGCTCTTAAGCCACAATATGGCATGTGAAGCACTATCAACACCTAGCTAAGTACAACCTCTAGGCTTGAGCTCGAAAATAAATAACACGGTTGTCTTTCCTCATTGCAGGGCCAAACACGCTGGATTTGGAAAGGGTTTACAAACAGCTGAGTCCGGATAAGAAGGAGAAGTGAAACAAAATCACAATTTACAGCGTTAACAAACACCATTTTTATTCTCCTTTAAAATTGTTTTTATTTTCGCTCCCCATGCCAGTAAAAAGTTATCATTGGGATGTGTCAAGACCCTCAAAGCACGGAGAGTGTCAGGCCCGTCAAACTGGCTCATGTCGATGACATTTGTTACCTGAAGCGATTTAAAAAGTTTACTACAGGAGAGAAAGTTCTGAGTTCTGAAAAGAGGAGTCATGCAGATGTCCCTGACCTCTTACACACAAACACACACACACACACACACACACACACACACACACACACACACACACACAATATAATATAGCTGAATTGGTTGACCTCAGTGTTGCAGCTCTACTACCAGGAAGCAGGGTCTTTGTGTGTCATTGAGAACATCTCATAAATGTAAGCCAATGTTGTACTCTACACTGTTCTCGAACAGGCTTAATGATAAAGAGTGAAATGTGGAGTCAAACAGATAAGTACAGCTTGCTGACAGCTCATTGGGACAGGCAGGAACACCCTTTATTTACCTGTCATCACTATCTGAATACCATGCTGTTGATCATGGCCTCAGTGACACTACACAAAAAGACAACACAAAACATTCAAAGGGTATCATGTGTCATGTATTTCAGGATGTTTAGACATTACATTTTATAGGTCTCTTTTGCAAACTTTGTTTTGCTCCTTATTGTATTTAATTTATTCACAATGTTATACTGGAAAGGAAATGCTTAGCATCTAATGGCTAATAACTAATAAAATGACTTGGACCAATGCTAGTTGCTAGTTCTAGTGGCCCTTGTCTACACATAATACCAGCCTATAACCCACAAAACAAGACCAGACACGTGCTCCAATCTCAAACAAGAGAAAAGGTCTACAACACACAAACCAGTGGCCTGCCAATTTATTGGCAGAGGTGCTCTATTGCATTAGCCAGCGGCTATTGTTCCTAAACTCAAATTGCAAGACTATAAAAGGACCTAGGGGATGGCAGGCACACACAAAGGCTATACTGGAGGTAGAACACCTGCAGGCAGCTCTGGATGAAAGCACAGGATTTGGTTTAGGTCAAAAGAGAACTGCCGATCTGGAAGTAATGGAACATTCCGGAAGGGCTCAGCTTTCACACTCAGTGTCCCAGCTGCTCTCTCTACACTATTTATCCCATATTATACCAGGAAACAAAAATACAGATTAGAGCCAAAATGCTTTTTGCCACACCTATAAGTGTTGGTTCTAGACTTGTGTAATAATTGGGATGACTGTGTTCTACGGTGATAACTGCACCCTCATCATGCAGAGTAGAGAGAGAGAAGATGGCACGGCAGTTATAGCAGCTGTCTTACGGGCCCCTGACCGAAAACAGCTTCTGGACATCAGAACAGCGATTCCTCACCTGGATTTGGACACAAATGTAAACTTCAACGAGACAGCTGCTCTGGACATTCTGCTTACTCCAGACAAGACTCTAATCCCCGGACTTGAAAGAGGAAGCGGCGGGGAAAGAGAGGCAGGCGAGCCAGCGCCCTGACGAGACTACGTCAGTGAGCAAATGGACCGCCATTTCCCTCTGTTCTATTGGCAAACAAGCATTCACTAGAGAACAAACTGGATGAGCTCTGTTTGAGACTATCCTATAAAAGGGACCTGAAAACCTGTAATATCCTATGTTTCACAAAGTCGTGGCTGAACGAGGACATAAATATACAGTACCAGTCAAAAAGTTGCACACACTTCATTCAAGGGTTTTTCTTTATTTGTACTATGTTGTACTTTGTAGAATAATAGTGAAGACATCAAAACTATGAAATAATGCATATGGAATCATGTAGTAACCAAAAAAGTGTTAAACAAATCAAAATATATTTTAGAATTTAGATTCTTCAAAGTAGCCACCCTTTGCCTTGATGACAGCTTTGCACACTCTTGGCATTCTCTCAACCAGCATGCATTTCCAACATGCTTGAAGAAGGTCCCACATATGCTGAGCACTTGTTGGCTGCTTTTCCTTCACTCTGAGGCCCAACTCATCCCAAACATCTCAATTGTGTTGAGGTCGAGTGATTGTGGAGGCCAGGTCATCTGATGCAGCACTCCATCACTCTCCTTCTTGGTCAAATAGCCCTTACACAGCCTGGAGGTGTGGTTTGGGTCATTGTCCTCTTTAAAAACAAATGATAGTCCCACTAAGCGCAAACCAAATGGGATGACGTATTGCTGCAGAATGCTTTGGTAGGCATGCTGGTTAAGTGTGCATAGAATTCTAAATAAATCACTAACAGTGTCACCAGCAAAGCACCCCACACCATCACACCTCCTCCTCTGTGCTTCACGGTGGGATCATCACATGCAGAGATCATCCTTTCACCTACTCTGCGTCTCGGTTGGAACACGGCGGTTTGAACCAAAAATCTCAAATTTGGACTCATCTGACCAAAGGAAAGATTTCCACCGGTCTAATGTGCTGATGTTTCTTGGGCCAAGCAAATATCTTCTTCTCATTGGTGTCCTTTAGTAGTGGTTTCTTTGCAGCAATTTTACCATGAAGGCCTGATTCACACAGACTCCTCTGAACAGTTAATGTTGAAATGTGTCTGTTGCTTGAACTCTGTGAAGCATTCATTTGGGCTGACATTTCTGAGGCTGGTAACTCTAATGATCTTATCCTCTGCAGCAGAGGTAACTCTGGGTCTTCCTTTCCTATGGCGGTCCTCGTGAGAGCCAGTTTCATCATAGCGCTTGATGGTTTTTGTGACTGCACTTGAAGAAACTTTCAAAGTTATTGAAATGTTCTGTATTGACTGACCTTCATGTCTTATCTTTTAACAAGGCACACCTGTTAATTTCAATGCATTCCAGGTGACTACCTCATTATGCTGTTGAGAAAATGCTCAAATGAAATCAAATGTATTTATATAGCCCTTCTTACATCAGCTGATATATCAAAGTGCTGTACAGAATCCCAGCCTACAACCCCAAACAGCAAGCAATGCAGGTGTAGAAGCACAGTGGCTAGGAAAAACTCTCTAGAAAGGTCCAAATCTTGGAAGAAACCTAGAGAGGAACCAGGCTATGAGGGGTGGCCAGTCCTCTTCTGGCTGTGCCGGGTGGAGATTATAACAGAACATGGCCAAGATGTTCAAATGTTTATAAATGACCAGCATGGTCGAATAATAATAATCACAGTAGTTGTCGAGGGTTCAACAAGTCAGCACCTCAGGAGTAAATGTCAGTTGGCCTTTTATAGCCAATCATTGAGAGTATCTCTACCGCTCCTGCTGTCTCTAGAGAGTTGAAAACAGCAGGTCTGGGACAGGTAGCATGTCCGGTGAACAGGTCAGGGTTCCATAGCCGCAGGCAGAACAGTTGAGACTGGAGCAGCAGCACGGCCAGGTGGACTGGGGACAGCAAGGAGTAATCATGCCAGGTAGTCCTGAGGCATGGTCCTCCGAGAGAGAGAAAGAAAGAGAGAATTAGAGAGAGCATACTTAAATACACACAGGGCACCGGATAAGGCAGGAGAAATACTCCAGATATAGCAGACTGACCCTAGCCCCCGACATAAACTACTGCAGCATAAATACTGGAGGCTGAGACAGGAGGGGTCAGGAGACACTGTGGCCCCATCTGAGGACACCCCCGGACAGGGCCAAACAGGAAGGATATAACCCCACCCACTTTGCCAAAGCACAGCCCCCACACCACTAGAGGGATATCTTCATCCACCAACTTACCATCCTGAGACAAGGCCGAGTATAGCCCACAAAGATCTCCGCCACGGCACAACCCAAGGGGGGGCGCCAACCCTCTAAGAGTGTGCAAAGCTGTCATAAAGGCAATGGGTGGCTACTTTGAAGGATCGGATTTGTTTAACACTTTTTTGGTAATTACATGATTCCATATGTGTTATTTCATAGTTTTGATGTCTTCACTATTATTCTACAATGTTGAAAAATAACCCCTGGAATGAGTAGGTGTGTCCAAACTTTTAGCTGGTACTGTACATCTAGCTGGTTTTTCTATGCATCGTCAAGACCGGACAGCAAATTTGGGTGAGATGAAGGGAGGAGGGCTGTGTCTCTGTTAACAGCAGCTAGTGCGCAATCTCTAATGTTAAGGAAGTCTCATATTTTTCCTCACCTGAGTTAGAATACCTCATGATAAGCTACAGACCATATTATTTACAAAGAGAGTTTCATCTATATATTTTTTTTAGCTGTCAATTGCCCACCACAAATCGATGATGGCACTAAGACCGCACTCAAAGAGCTGTATAGAGCCATAAGCAAACAAGGAAATGTACACTCAGAGGCGACTTACAGTTGAAGTCGGAAGTTTACATACACCTTAGCCAAATACATTTAAACTCAGTTTTTCACAATTTCTGACATTTAATCCTAATAAAAATGTCCTGTCTTAGGTCAGTTAGGATCACCACTTAATTTTAAATGTCAGAAAAGTAGTAGATAGTGATTTATTTCAGCTTTAATTTCTTTCATCACATTCCCAGTGGGTCAGAAGTTTACATACACTCAATTAGGATTAGGTAGCATTGCCTTTAAATTGTTTAACTTGGGTCAAATGTTTCAGGTAGCCTTCCACAAGCTTCCCACAAAAGTTGGGTGAATTTTGGCCCATTCCTCCTGACAGAGCTGGTGTAACTGAGTCAGGTTTGTAGGCCTCCTTGCTCGCACACGTTTTTTCTGTTCTGCCCACAAATTTTCTAGAGGATTGAGATCAGGGCTTTGTGATGGCCACTCCAATACCTTGAGTTTGTTGCCCTTAAGCCATTTTGCCACAACTTTGGAATTATGCTTGGGGTCATTGTCCATTTGGAAGACCCATTTGCGACCAAGCTTTAACTTCCTGACTGATGTCTTGAGATGTTGCTTCAATATATCCACATAATTTTCCTCCCTCATGATGCCATCTATTTTGTGAAGTGCATCAGTCCCTCCTGCAGCAAAGCACCCCCACAACATGATGCTGCCACCCTCTGTGCTTCACGGTTGGGATGGTGTTCTTTGGCTTGCAAGGACTTGTGGCCAGATGGAATGCCAGGAAACATAATCAGAGCATGCGCTGACCAGCGTTCAAGTGTCTTCACTGACATTTTCAACTTATTTCTGACCCGGTCTGTAATACCAACTTTTTTCAAGAAGACCACCATAGTCCCGTGCCCAAGAACGCCAAGGTAACCTGCCTAAATGACTATCGCCCCGTAGCGTTCACATCTATAGCCATGAAATGCTTTGAAAGGCGAGTCATGGTTCACATCTACACCATCATCCCATTCACCCTGGACCCACTCCAATTCACATACCACCCCAACAGATCCACAGATGACGCAATCTCTATTGCCCTCCACACTGACCTCACCCACATGGACAAAAGGAAAACCTATGTAAGAATGCTGTTCATTGACTGCAGCTGAGCATTTGACACCGTACTCCCCTCCAAGTTCAAGACCCTGAACACCTCTCTCAACTGCAACCAGATCCTGGACTTCCTGATGGGCTGCCCCCAGGCGGTGAGGGTAGGCACCAACACATCCACAACGCTGACCATAAACACGTGGGCCCCTCAGAGTTGTGTCCTTAGTCCCCTCCTGTACTTCCTGTTCACCCATGACTGCATGGCCGCACATGACTCCAACACCATTATCAAGTTTGCTGAAGACACAACGGTGGTAGGACTGACCCCTGACTACAATGAGGCAGCCTATAGGGAGGAGGTCAGAGACCTGGTAGTGTGGTGCCAGGACAACAACCTCTCCCTCAACGTGAGCAATACGTAATGAGCTGATCATGGACTACATTAAACGGAGGGGTGAGCATGCCCCATCCACATTGATGAGGCTGTAGTGGAATGAGTGAAGAGCTTCAAGTTCCTCGATGTCCACATGACTAAGGAATTAACATGGTCCACACACACCCACACAGTTGTGAAGAGGGCACGATTGCAGCTCTTCCCACTCAGGAGGCTGAAAAGATTTGTTATGGGGCATGCTCACCCCTTTGTTTAATGTAGTCCACGATCAGCTCATTACGTGTTGCTTGCATTGAGGGAAGGGTCAGATCCTCAGCTCTATATCACCGCTTGGTATGGAAGCTGTAAGACACCCGACCGCAGGGCGCTACAGAAGGTGGTGAGTATGGCCAAGTACATTACTGGGGCTGAGATCGCTGACCTCCAGTATCTCTATACCAGGCGGTTTCAGATGAAGGCCCCCCAAAAAAGTCAAAGATTCCAGTCACCCAAGCCATAGACACACTACATACACACTGCCTACGCCCACACACATGGAACATGCGCACGCAATACTGACGCCATACACACACTTTCACACACACTTTCACACTCACCACATACGTTGCTGCTACAGCTCAGTCTGTAATCTATCCGGGTGCCTAGTCACTTTACCCATACCTATATGTACATAGCTACCTCAATTACCTCGTACCCGTGCACATCGACTTGGTACTGGTACTCCCTGTGTACTGCATAGCCATGTTAATTTGACTTGTTATTGCTATCCGTTATTCACCGTGTATTTATTACCGGTGTCACTATTGTATTTTCATCTTGGTCTTTATCTCTTCATGGTTGGAAAAGGACCAGTAAGTAGGCATTTCACTGCTCGTCTACACCCGTTGTTTACAAAGCAAGTGACAAAAACACATTTGATTTGATTTGAGAGTAGACTAGGAGATGGACCAGGTAGACAGGAGCTTCAAGGCTCGTGGAATCTGATGCAGTATTTACTGCAACTCTAGTTTCACTCGTCATTTCAGAAGTTTAACTTCTCTGTAACTACAATGGTTAAATGTCACTTATTTAAAAAAATAATACAAATGGAGACATATTTGAATAAGACCATGTTGGTGGTCATAAGCACTCATATAATTGTTTATACAGTAGGTGTCATTTTGTACATGAATTCAAGCACTCTCAAAGTAACGGCCTGCAGGCCTTTACATGCCTCGGCACTTATAGGCGTACAGGAACTCTGTGAACATTATAAAAGGTGGCAGGTAGCTCAGCGGTTAAAACTGAGCCAGTAACCAAAGGTCGCTGGTTCAAATACCCTGAGCCGATGTGCCCTTTAGTTAAACACTTAAACCGCAATTTCTCAAGGGCTGACCCATTCCACTGTACCTATCCGGTGTATGTGACAATAAAACATAGACATATTTTAACAGAAAACGCATCACATCACATTTAGATACAACTCACTGGAAATGTTGTCGAGTCTCTTAATGTTTGTATAATTTCTAGGTACAATATAACTGTTAAATCTTCATCCAACCCAGTGATAGAAACTGTACATCCCAAAAAACATTGTAAGAAGTTTTACAGCATGAACAAAAAACACTTAATTAATGATTTGATCTGACTAAGGGTCCCACATCACAAGTAGGCGAGATAACTTTCCAGACGGAAAGCTCGGGGCACAACATGCGGGTTTTCCCCTTGTTTCCACTGTCAGTTGGGAGGCATCAAAGAAACACGCTGAGCTGTTATCTCCATCCCACCTAGGAGCTGTCTGAGATAAAGGAGGAAGTGGTTAAAGTGGTCTAGACGTGCCTCTGACTGACTGCATTCCTCCTCTCCACGCATGCACACACGCACACACACACTAGGGTTTTCACTGTGCTGTTTTACACCTGTTCTATCCTGTGCACATGGCGAATAAACTTTGAAACACACACACACACACACACACACACTGCAGGCAGACACACACGCAGGGACGCAGGCAGGCACGCACACAAATTCTCATCTTCCCCATGCATAGAGGATAGGGGCTCCCACAGTGATATGGAACAATATGCCAATTTGTAACCCAGTTTCCTGTACATGAAAAGAACACCACCCTGCTTCATATCTTACACAACAGCCACCTTCCTCCAACCAGGTTAGCATGGTGCAGTATGACATGGGAGTGTTCCTTATCTTTTTGCACATCTCATGGACTACATCCAATCCCTGAATGAATTGTCCCCTCAGGGTGAAAGGATAGAGTGGGCGATAGTGAAAGCATAGAAAAAAAACTGGAAAAACCATCATCAGGAGTTCTTCTTTGCAGACTCAAACTTTCAGGGACTTTCACATGTCACCATCCATCAACGTAATTGGAGATGAACTTTTTATCTCTCTTGTAAAGGGGTGCCTTTTAGTGTTTTGTGTCATTTCACCAAATCCTCTATCAAATCCATCACCAACTGTTGAAACTCTCCTACACCCCTCTTCATGCCTGTTGATTTGTTGTGCTATTTGGAGTGTCCAAGTAACACAGGTGCTATTCTGTTATAAGGCCTCCAATGTACGTACCTAATACCTATTTGATCCCTCAGAAGAGATTACTCGTCAATTCATTGTCTATTCCACGTTGGTTCAACGTAAAATCATTGAAATGACGTGGAAACAACGTTGATTCAACCAGGGTGTACCCAGTGGGTAACTTGGCATTGTTGTATGGTGCTGACTGCCAGTAGCATCACTGGAACTCTAGGATGGTAAGGGGATTGTTCACAGACACTAATTATTCCCAACTGTTAGCATTCTAACAAAGAGTCAAGAATGTGTAAAGAGCCAAGGACACAAAAGCGTTTCGCTGATCAAAAGGGGCATTAGGGGTGACTTCTTCCACTGAGGATTTGTCCACGTGTTTCATGAAGTATCTCGCTCGCATGGGGGGGGGGGGGATCTGGATTCTCAAATTAAAGAGTCCTCCGATTTCCATCCGCCATTCTGCCCGTCCCGTTTGTTTGATTCCCTAAGAAGTTAGTGTGAAGTGTGTGCCGGGGATATTTCCGGAGTCGACTTCAAAAACCAGGCCCAAAGCCACAAGGATAATGACCATGACAGCCGTCTGACAGAGTAGCCCCCATCCCTGCACCCCCACCCCTCCAACCCCCTTTTAAGCCGTTGTTTAAGGTTCGGCTTCAGCAGCCACTTTGAACCCCCAGATTGTTCCCTAGCAGCAGAGCTCCACGGTCCTTTATCTGGGCCGAGATGCACCAGAGAAGCTTATCCCACTACAATCTTGTCCCTGTGGCCATCCAGAGCCCAGGGCCACAGCTGTGTGACTTGGGCATTGTCTGCCCTATAGAGGGGTATTCGCTATACCCCCTTCCCTAGGCCCCAGCCATTTTAGCCCCAATGTCCTCCACAGGATGGGCTCTCTAGCAGCCCTGAAAAGAGGTTCTCCCAGGACTCAGCCCCTTTCCTACTGTGTTTCCCTTGATCTTCTTGTTGGGTTTCAGGCAAGAGATCAAAGTCAGCCAATAAGACTGGTGGAAAGCTGTTGGGGGCCTGGCAATAGTGCTGATAAATATACCAGATATATGGGTATTTCCATTCCTTTTGAGAATACTTCCACACAGTTTTGGGTAGCTTACTTTCTAAAAGTAATCTTACAGTTACTATTTATCTGTCCAAAATTGTAATCAGTAATGTAACTTTTGGATTACCCAAATATAGTAATGTAATTTGATGACTTTACCCTTTAGAGGCATTTGAAGAAGACAAAAAGGATCCATCAAACGCATTTGTTGTGTCATGATAATGGTCTCTTACTTGTGGTCAGATTCAAGTGGAACAAACTTAAACTTGCACTTTTTTTCAATTCGAATTGAATGTCATTGAGAAAACAGAAAGGTGTCATGTATTTTTTTCCAGCAAATATTCTTTCTGATTATAAAAGCAATCCAAAACTAAACATCTAGTTTTTCAAAAGTATCTGTAATCTGATTACAATATTTTTGCCGGTAACTGATTCCAGTAAAAAAAATAAAAAATGTAATCAATTACTTCCCAACTCAACACCAACTACATTGCCATAAAAAAACTTGTAGGTCTGCACATATGTATAACATTTAGATGCCTTTTATGAACGTTGTTATAAGCAGCCATGGGCTGTTATGAATTCTTAACAAGTCTCACCATGCACTATGAATGAGTTAGAAACCCACCCAAACAGGTGGGTTCATATAGAGTTTTATTGAAGTCTTATAGTAGGCCTAGGTCATTGTAAGGACAAGAATATGACTTGGCAGAACATTTAACTCTCTGCCTGCTATGAATTCCGAGCGGTCGATCTGAAGTCAATCTACTACAGTATGTGTAGTACAAATACAACACTGACTCATCCTGTAATTATTCGAGAACATAGAAGAAAGGAAATCCCCTGCATAGCTGCATCTACTCATGTAACAAATTGCTTTAATTCCAATTGTGGTTGAATAAAAATTGTGGTTAGGACAAACAACATGTTTTTTAATGACTTTGCCATGCATTGCCTTTGAGAGACACACTCCTTTTTGTGGCGAGCTTCTTTGATGACTGTAGTAAATAGAAATTACATTTATTTCATGATTGATTCTGAATCCTGCACTTCTATGTATTTTGTCCATTGTTTTCAATGCCCTGATTTCATAAAATAGGTGACATGTATTTGAGGTAGTTATGTCATCCATAGGAGCTGCTCTGTCAACACTTGGAGAAATGGCTCTATGCAGAATTAAAGTGGGGCCATGCCACGCACACAGTCAGTAGTTATACATTCATTGGATGCCACACTGTTGTTGTGACATCCCCAGCATCACATCAATCATTCCTGAATAATCAACACACTCCTTCCTGATTTTGCAGTTTGGAGGGGAACACAGAACTCCAAAGGAATTTACTCGGTGGAAATCTATGAAAAATCTCCCGCATCACATTTTCCCGGGACTTCATGGCTGTATCCAAGACATTTCCCGCCTGTTATGCATACAGACGTGTAAATACAATCGAGCTGAAAGAGTTTGCTGAGAAGCAGTGCGGCCGCATCGCATTCAGAATAGGACTGCCGGGATCTGAGTGGATTAGAGCTGTCATTATCAATCAAGGCCGGTCAAAGGGCAGCTTTTCAGGTGGCACAAACAGACTTTGTTTGGCTGGGCCACGTTATTCTGGGAGAGGGAGCTTTGTATCTTTCAACTGAGGGGACCAAGAAAGAGATTGCTGTAAACAGGGCCCTCTCAGAGCTAATGCTGAATTCAGGGGGGTGGGGTGGGGGGTGGGGGGGGGGGTGCGAAGTGACGTGTTTTGGTGGTGCGATGCATATTCTGTATGCTACTTGAATTGTCCCTTGTTATGAACGTAGTGAGTACTGTACTTGCATGTAAGTGTTGTTTCATTTACCATTTTACATTGCATTAAAAACATATTTCGCCACGACCGACAAATTGTCATAGAAGGGAAAAAGTTGCCCCATGATCGTGTCTCCACAGGGCTTCCAGAGACGAGAGATACAGCATTGTGATTTTTTTTAGATCGTGAACATTCATCACAGTCATGACTTGGTGAAAGGGTTAAACAGCATATACCCTCCCCTAACATTAAGAATCATCTGCAGTTCCTGGAATGCATTAGATTATGCAAGTCTTTTTTTCCCCCCTTTACTAAGTCACTTCCTGTCTTCAGCAAAAATCTAAGATAAGACAATCATGCCGTGCTTGACTCGCCGAGCAGAATTTCCCTTCCATGTCCACAAAAATACACAATCAGCGAATGATAACAGCTCATAAACAACTAAATCCAATGTGATGTTATGTCAAGATGGTAAGTGAATTCTAAGGGAACTTTGAGACCCACCACCTTGGGAATGTCATTTGACTTGTAGAATGTAATGTCATTTGACTTGTAGAATGTAATGACATTTGACTTGTAGAATGTCATTTGACTTGTAGAATGTAATGTCATTTGACTTGTAGAATGTAATGTCATTTGACTTGTAGAATGTAATGTCATTTGACTTGTAGAATGTAATGTCATTTGACTTGTAGAATGTAATGTCATTTGACTTGTAGAATGTAATGTCATTTGACTTGTAGAATGTAATGTCATTTGACTTGTAGAATGTAATGTCATTTGACTTGTAGAATGTAATGTCATTTGACTTGTAGAATGTCATTTGACTTGTAGAATGTAATGTCATTTGACTTGTAGAATGTAATGTCATTTGACTTGTAGAATGTAATGTCATTTGACTTGTAGAATGTAATGTCATTTGACTTGTAGAATGTCATTTGACTTGTAGAATGTAATGTCATTTGACTTGTAGAATGTAATGTCATTTGACTTGTAGAATGTAATGTCATTTGACTTGTAGAATGTAATGTCATTTGACTTGTAGAATGTAATGTCATTTGACTTGTAGAATGTAATGTCATTTGACTTGTAGAATGTAATGTCATTTGACCTGTAGAATGTAATGTCATTTGACTTAGAATGTAATGTCATTTGACCTGTAGAATGTAATGTCATTTGACTTGTAGAATGTAATGTCATTTGACTTGTAGAATGTAATGTCATTTGACTTGTAGAATGTAATGTCATTTGACTTGTAGAATGTAATGTCATTTGACCTGTAGAATGTAATGTAATTTGACTTGTAGAATGTAATGTCATTTGACTTGTAGAATGTAATGTCATTTGACCTGTAGAATGTAATGTAATTTGACTTAGAATGTAATGTCATTTGACTTGTAGAATGTAATGTCATTTGACTTGTAGAATGTAATGTCATTTGACTTGTAGAATGTAATGTCATTTGACTTGTAGAATGTAATGTCATTTGACTTGTAGAATGTAATGTCATTTGACTTGTAGAATGTAATGTCATTTGACTTGTAGAATGTAATGTCATTTGACTTGTAGAATGTAATGTAATTTGACTTAGAATGTAATGTCATTTGACTTGTAGAATGTAATGTCATTTGACTTGTAGAATGTAATGTCATTTGACTTGTAGAATGTAATGTCATTTGACCTGTAGCTTATTTATAGTTATAAAACATAACTATCTATACCATTTCTTTGAGAAGGTCCCTGAAGATGTCTTAGGATAATCAATTTATTTGTGGACTTTACTGTAGTATTTACTGTAGTATACGGTATTATTTACAATCTACTATAGTGTAAATACTGTAGTAAAAACAAATCGGTATATACTATAGTTGTAACTGTTGGGTTTTTGCGTAATGTAGTATTTACTATAGTGTTTTTGCGGACATTAGTGTAGTATTTACTATAGTTTTTTAAAAATTGTTTTAATCATCTTTGACATAGAACTGGGGGGTTTCTACTTGAGGACACCTACTAGAGAAATACATTTTCCATCATCTTTAGGTAGGTAGGACTGGGGTCTAAATGGATAGGTTCAGTGCTACTGCAATGCATGGTCTATACTTGGCGTGTTTCTCACTTATGGGTGGCACAAATTGCAATATGGGGGTGAGGAATTGGCTGTGTATATGCAAATTAAACATGATAGTATTGCTATAGTTTAAAAAAAACAAGTGTTTTTGCAGATTACTGTAAGACCGTGTTTGTTTGTGGATAATACTTTATTATTTACTATATTATTCTACAGTATACTACAACATGATCGAGGGATAGTACAGTGTGAGGTATAGTATTCTACAGTATACTACAGTTTACTACAGAATTCTATAATAAGTACTATGGTCAGGCTGTGGTAATTGTCAGTTACATGGAACTCAAATGATACATGTTCATGCCCAGATTGTGATCATACCTATTCCTGGAATGACATCTTACTCACATCAAGAGTTGTTTTTATAAAGCTGTCTCTTGCCTGGGAGTTCAACATAAACCTCACTGAGCATCCAAGCCTTTATTTTTCAATTCCATGTAATTATGAGAAAGAACTCCAGGGGGCACTGAACAGTAACCCATTGAAGTAATAAGGAATCCTATACGTCCTATCTGTATAGGGTTAAGGATGGTATAGGCCTATCTAAGACTAATATCATGCATTTTTTTTTCTATTTGTGAGACTGTGAGCATGTATGCACTTATTTGTGTGTTTCTGTGAACTTATGTGTACTTTCTGAGCTGATAACATGATCTATTTCCAGAATTGGTACAGTATGTTTGGATAATAGTTCCAGATTTCCACATCTTGGCATACAGACAGGCATCTACGGGTATAGTGTCTTCAGAAAGTCTACACCCTTTGGCATTTTCCAAATTTGGTTGTGTTACATGTATTAAATCACTTTTTGTTGTTATTACTGCAAACAATACCCATAACGTCAAAGTGGAATTATGTTTTTCAAAATGTGTACAAGCTGAAATGTCAATAAGTATTCAACCCCGTTGTTATGGCAAGCCTAAATATGTTCAGGAGTAAAAATGTTCTTAACAAGTCACATAATGAGTTGCATGGACTCACTCTGTGTGCAATAATAGTGTTTCATATGATTGTTGAATGACTACCTCATCTCTGTACCCCACACATACAATTATCTGCAAGGTCCCTCAGTTGAGCAGTGAATTTCAAACACAGATTCAACCACAAAGGGATATTCAATGTCTGTTTAATTTTTTTTTGAATGTATCTTATTTTTATTTTTTCCAATGCCTTGCAAAGAAGGGCACCTATTGGTAGACAGGTAAAAAAAAAAAAAAAAGCAGACATAGAATATCCCTTTCAGCATGGCAAAGTTATTAATTACACCCAGTCACTACAAAGATACAGGCTTCATTCCTCACTCAGTTGCCAGAGTGGAAGAAAACCGCTAAGAGATTTCACCAAGAGGCCAATGGTGACTTTCTGAGAGTTACAGAGTTTAATGGCTGAGATAAGAGAGAACTGAGGTTGGATCAACAACATTGAAGTTACTCCACAGCACTAACCTAATTGACAGATTAACAAGAAGGAAGCCTTGACAGAATAAAATATTCCTAAACATGCAACCTGTTTGCAACAAGGCACTAAAGTAATACTGCACAAAAGTGTGGCAAAGCAATTCACTTTTTGTCCTGAATAGTGTTGTGATCGGGGAAAATCTAATACATCACATTACTGAGTGCCATTCTCCATATTTTCAAGCATAGTGGCGGCTGCATGTTATGAGTATGCTTGTAATTTTTAAGTACTGGGGAGTTTTTCAGGGTTGAAAATAAATGGAATGGAGTTTAGCACAGGCAAAATCCTAGAAGAAAACCTGGTTCAGTCTGCTTTCCACCAGACACTGGGAGACAAATCCACCTTTCAGCATGACAATAACCTAAATCACAAGGCCAAATCTACACTGGAGTTGCTTACCAAGAAGACAGTAATGTTCCTGAGTGGCCGAGTTACAGTTTTGACTTAAATCTGCATGAAAATCTAAGAGCAGTTTCTAAGAGCTATCCACACATGGGTTGTCTAGCAATGATCATCAACCAATTTGACAGAGCTTGAAACATTTTGAAAAGAATAATGGGCAAATGTTGCACAACCTAGGTGTGAAACACTCTTAGAGACTTCCCCAGAAAGCTGCAATCTCTGCCAAATCTTATTCTAACATGTATTGACTCAGGAGGTTGAATACTTATCTAATCAAGATATATTAGAGTTTTAGCTTTCATATTTTTTTAGGACTTTTCTTCCACTTTGACGTTACAGAGTATTTTGTGTAGATTGTTGACAAAAGAAATGGCAATGAAATAAATGGGTTTTCCCACTTTGTAACACAACAAAATGTGGAAGAATTCAAGGACTGTGAATACTTTCTGAAGGTGCTGTATGTATTGTAAAGTGGTGGAGATTGATGGTAATTGAAAGAGCTTCTGGTTGCCTGCATTTAATTTAATGTGTGTGTGTTTGATATCAATTATAAAACAAAAACACAGCGGTAGGAAGGAAAACGCATCTCCTGTTTTAGAACATCCTTTGATCTGAAAGTTGAAAGGAACAATGCAACAAAGGTACCATTGTTTTGTTTTTTTTCTCAATGGTCGGTCCATCCATATTTTCCAATGAAATAAACTGTAAATCGATACGTTCCTAACAAGCGAAAATAAAAAAACATGAAGTGCTTTGTGATTGTAGTCGTTGACGTTATTTTTTGCTTGCCAGCCATGTAGCCGTCTAGTTATGAAATAAGTCAAATGAAAATTCCTTTTGGATTTTATTTTTGCACTTTCCTACTCTTAGCTGTTGTTGGCCTTTATGTTGTACATTTCTCACCAAATGCAGATTACACATTGTATGAGAGGAGATACGTGTGTAATGGTTGCATACAGTTGTGGGACCTCAAAAGTATTTCTCACAAGATATATTTATTGGACCAAGTATGAGTGCAATGTGGTAACAACTTTGGTTATGTGTGACTGTACACATGCATAGTGATTATGTGTGAAAGATATTAACTCCACTGACAATCTACTACCCTCTACTGGCTCTCGCTTGCACTTCTCTGGGATGAGACAAAGAAATAGTTGAAATTGCAGTTCTAGAATCAGATCATTTTACCTACCCCAATTATAAACCTGACTAATATCTTACCCTTTATGAGTAGTCAGAGGTTACATCTACCTTAAAGTGCAGATACGCTCAAAAAGTATGACAAATATAAACCACAAAAAAAAACAGGAGAATGTAATTTGTTAGTGTAGGGGAGAGTGGGCAAATTGAGCCAAAGGAGTAAATTGAGCAACTCCTGTCTCCAGGAAACCATGCACAAAATTAATAATTTGACCAAATATTTAGGAAGAGGTCATCATTTCTTGGTGTATATGAAAAAAAGTGGAAAAAGTGGTAAGGAAGTTACAGCGGGTCCAGAAAACGGATTTTAAGCAAAGTAGTAGCAGCGTAAATTACTATTGTGTGAGAGTGTATTGTATGTGCGTGTGTGTCTAGTCAGTATAAATGTTTGTGCATGTTATGTGTGTCTTAGAATGTCAGTGTGCTTGAGTGTGTGCACAGAGAGAGAGCAAAAATAACAATAATAACAAGGGTCAACTCATATAATCTCTGAAGCCATTCTGTTAGCTATTTAGCAGTATTATGGCTGGGGATAGAAGCTGTTTAGGAGCTGGTTGGTGTCAAACTTGATGCACCGGTACCGCAGAAAGAACAGTCTATAGCTTGGATAGCTGGATTCTTTAATGATTTTCCCGGCCTTCCTTTCACACCGCCTGATATAGAGGACCTGAATAGCAGGGAGCTTGGCCCAAGTGATGTACTGGGCTGTCCGCTCCACCCTCTCTAGCGCCATGCGATCGAGATTGGTGCTGTTGCCATACCAAGTAGTGATGCAGCCAGTCAACATGCTCTCAATGGTGTAGCTGTAGAACTTTTTGAGGATTTGAGGGCCCATGCCAAATCTTTTCAACTTCCTGATGGGGAAGAGGCGCTATTGTGCCTTCTTCACAACTGTGCGATTGTGAGTGAACCATTTGAGTCCTTAGTGATTTGGACACAGAGGAACTTGAAGCTCTGGACCCACTCCACTAAAGCCCCATTGATGTGGATGGTTAAAACCTATTGGGGCTAGGGGGCAGAATTTTCACTTTTGGATAAATAGCGTGCCCAATTTCAACTTCCTGCTACTCATGCCAAGAATATAAGATATGCATATTATTCATATATTTGGATAGAAAACACTCTGAAGTTTCTAAAACTGTTTGAATCATATCTGTGAGTATAACAGAACTTATGTAGCAGGCAAAACCCAGAGGACTAACCGTTCAGAATTTTCTTTTTTTAGGTCTCTGTCTGTTCAGTGATTCAGTGGTTTTCAGTTCCTACCACTTTCACTGGCTATCACCAGTCTTTGGAATTTGGTTGAGGTTATTCCTTTGTGCAATGAAGAAGTAGGCCAACTAGGAACTGGGTAACACTGTTGAAAGTTGCGCAAGATGTGAAAAGTAGCGCTGGTTTGTTGTCTTCCTGTATTGAACAGATAGACCCATCTACAATTTGATCAATTATTAATGTTTAGAAATACCTAAAGTTGTATAACAAAATTAGTTTGAAATATTTTGGAAAAGTTTATAGGAAACTTTTGAAATATTTTGTAGTGACGTTGCGTTTTTTGGAAGCTGTTTTTTTCTGGATCAAACGCGCTTTATAAATTGACATTTGGATATATATGGACGGAATTAATCGAACAAAAGGACCAATTGTGATGTTTATGGGACATATTGGAGTGGCAACAAAATAATCTCGTCAAAGGTAATGCACGTTTTATATTTTATTTCTGCGTTTTGTGTAGCGCCTGCAGGGTTGTAATATGCTACCCTCTTTGTTTACTGGTTGTGTTGTCATCAGATAATAGCTTCTTATGCTTTCACCAAAAAGCCTTTTTAAAATCTGACATGTTGGCTGGATTCACAACGAGTGTAGCTTTAATTGAGTATCTTACATGTGTGATTTAATGAAAGTTTGATTTTTATATAATTTTTTTTGAATTTGCATCGCCGCATTTTCCTTGGTTTTTGCCCAAGTGGGACGCGACTGTCCCGCCTATCCGTAAGAAGTTTTAAAGACCTGACTCATGTCGGAGGGGGCCCTCATGCATGGTACGGTGTTGCTATTGTCGAAGCGTGCATAAAATGCATTGAGTTCGTCTGGAAGAGATGCATCGCTGGGCTAATGGATTGTAGGCCCTGCCGCAAGTGACGGCGCCGGAGCTTTATTCCTACACTGAACAGAAATATAAATGCAACATGCAACAATTTCAGTTCATATAAGGAAATCTGTCAATTGAAATAAATTGCACATGGCTGGGAATGCAGATATGCATTTGTTGGTCATAGAGTAGATACCTTTAAAAATTAAGGGTGTGGATCAGAAAACCAGTCAGTATCTGGTGTGACCATCATTTGCCTCATGCAGCGCGACGAAACTCCTTCACATAGAGCTGATCAAGCTGTTGATCGTGGCCTGTGGAATGTTCTCCCACTCCTCTTCAATGGCTGGGCGAAGTTTCTGGATATTGGCGGGAACTGAAACATGCTGTTGGACATGTCGATCCAGACCATCCCAAAATATTCTCAATGGGTGACATGTCTGGTGAGTATGCAGGTCATGTAAGAACATTTTAAGCTTCCGGGAATTGTGTACAGATCCTTGCAAAATGGTGCTGTGCATTATCATGCTGAAACATGAGGTGATGCCGGCAGATGAATGGTACGACAATGGGCCTCAGGATCTCCTCGCGGTATCTCTGTGCATTCAATTGTCATTGATAAAATGTCATTGTGTTCGGTGTCCGTGGCTTATGCCTGCCCATACTATAACTCCACTGCCACCAGGGGGCACTCTGTTCACAATGTTGACATCAGCAAACCGCTTGTCCACACAACACCATACACGCTGTCTGCCATCTGCCTGGTACAGTTGAAACCAGGATTAATCAGTGAAGAGCACACTTCTCCAGCGGGCCAGGGGCCATCGAAGGTGAGCATTTACCCACTGAAGTCAGTTTCGACACAGAACTGGAGTCAGGTCAAGACCCTGGTGAGGATGACGAGCATGCAAAAAGAGCTTCCCTGAGGCGGTTTCTGACAGTTTGTGTAGAAATTCTTTGCTTGTGCAAACCCACAGGTTCATCAGCTGTCCGGTTGGCTGGTCTCAGACAATCCTGCAGGTGAAGAAGCCGGAAGTGGAGGTCCTGGGGTGGAGTGGTTACATATGGTCTACGGTTGTGAGGCCGATTGGACGGTCTGCCAAATTCTCTAAAGCGATGTTGGAGGTGGCTTATGGTAGATACATGAACATTCAATTATCTGGCAACAGCATGGGTGGAAATTCCTGCAGTCAGCATACTAATTGCACACTCCCTCAAAACTTGAGACATCTGTGGCATTGTGTTGTGTGACAAAACTGCACATTTTAGAGTGACCTTTTATTGTCACCCAGCACAAGGTGCACCTGTGTAATTATCATGCTGTTTAATCAGTTCCTTGATATTCCACACCTGTCATGTGGATGGATTATCTTCGCAAAGGAGAAATGCTCACTAAGATATAGGGATTTAATGAAATGTGTGCACATAATTAGAGAGAAATGAGCTTTTTATGAAAATTTCAGGGATCTTTTATTTCAGCAATATGAAATTGCTGGGACCAACACTTGGTTACGTTTATATTTTTGTTCAGTATATATGTGGAGGTCGTAGTGGGACTTTAAAAAAATATATATATATATTTTACCTTTATTTAACCAGGTAGGCAAGTTGAGAACAAGTTCTCATTTACAATTGCGACCTGGCCAAGATAAAGCAAAGCAGTTCGACAGATACAATGACACAGAGTTACACATGGAGTAAAACAAACATACAGTCAATAATACAGTATAAACAAGTCTATATACAATGTGAGCAAATGAGGTGAGAAGGGAGGTAAAGGCAAAAAAGGCCATGGTGGCAAGGTAAATACAATATAGCAAGTAAAACACTGGAATGGTAGTTTTGCAATGGAAGAATGTGCAAAGTAGAAATAAAAAGAATGGGGTGCAAAGGAGCAAAATAAATAAATAAATTAAATACAGTTGGGAAAGAGGTAGTTGTTTGGGCTAAATTATAGGTGGGCTATGTACAGGTGCAGTAATCTGTGAGCTGCTCTGACAGTTGGTGCTTAAAGCTAGTGAGGGAGATAAGTGTTTCCAGTTTCAGAGATTTTTGTAGTTCGTTCCAGTCATTGGCAGCAGAGAACTGGAAAGAGAGGCGGCCAAAGAAAGAATTGGTTTTGGGGGTGACTAGAGAGATATACCTGCTGGAGCGTGTGTTTCAGGTGGGAGATGCTATGGTGACCAGCGAGCTGAGATAAGGGGGGACTTATATATATATATATAAGTCCCCCCTTATATAAATATATCACTAGCCACTTTAAACAATGCTACCTTATATAATGTTACTTACCCTACATTATTCATCTCATATGCATACGTATATACTGTACTCTATATCATCGACTGTATTCTTATGTAATACATGTATCACTAGCCACTTTAACTATGCCACTTTGTTTACATACTCATCTCATATGTATATACTGTACTCGATACCATCTACTGTATCTTGCCTATGCTGCTCTGTACCATCACTCATTCATATATCCTTATGTACATATTCTTTATCCCCTTACACTGTGTACAAGACAGTAGTTTTGGAATTGTTAGTTAGATTACTTGTTATTACTGCATTGTCGGAACTAGAAGCACAAGCATTTCGCTACACTCGCATTAACATCTGCTAACCATGTGTATGTGACAAATAAAATTTGATTTGATTTGATTTGACTTTACCCAGCAGGGTCTTGTAGATGACACGGAGCCAGTGGGTTTGGCGACGAGTATGAAGCGAGGGCAAGCCAACGAGAGCGTACAGGTCGCAATGGTGGGTAGTATATGGGGCTTTGGTGACAAAACGGATTGCACTGTGATAGACTGCTTCCAATTTGTTGAGTAGGGTATTGGAGGCTATTTTGTAAATGACATCGCCAAAGTCGAGGATTGGTAGGATGGTCAGTTTTACAAGGGTATGTTTGGCAGCATGAGTGAAGGATGCTTTGTTGCGAAATAGGAAGCCAATTCTAGATTTAACTTTGGATTGGAGATGTTTGATATGGGTCTGGAAGGAGAGTTTACAGTCTAACCAGACACCTAAGTATTTGTAGTTGTCCACGTATTCTAAGTCAGAGCCGTCCAGAGTAGTGATGTTGGACAGGCGGGTAGGTGCAGGTAGCGATCGGTTGAAGAGCATGCATTTAGTTTTACTTGTATTTAAGAGCAATTGGAGGCCACGGAAGGAGAGTTGTATGGCATTGAAGCTTGCCTGGAGGGTTGTTAACACAGTGTCCAAAGATGGGCCGGAAGTATACAGAAGTATACAGTATACACTTCTTGTACTTGTTACTGTCCTCAGCCGGAGCCTCAGCGTTGTCTGTGACAGCCCTGTGTGCGGTAGCCCTGTCCTTTAGTTTAGCGTCAACCTCAGTGTTAATCCAGGGCTTTTGATTGGGGAAGCGGCGAACCTTTACTGTGCATTTCCTTATAAAGCAAGTGATGGAGGTGTTTAGCGCTTTAATGTTATCAGCGTAGTCTTGTAGTCTTGTAGCATGATCTCTGATTATGATGACAATTTCTCAACAAAGCGAGTCATGGGTACTTCCTGTTTGAGCTTCTGCTCATAAACAGGAAGCAGGTGTATGGAGTCATGATCTGATTAGCCGAATGATGGACAAGGGAAGGCCTTGTATGCTTGCATGTGGCTAGAGTAACAGTGGTCTAGCACTTTAGGAGATGTGTTGGTGAACGTTGGGCATCAGGTTTCTTAATGACACAGAATTCCTTAAAATCGGCAGCAACAAAAAAGGCAGTATCCGCACATACGTTTTTCTGCTTGTTTATAGCATTGTACAGTTTGTTAAGTGACAGCTTGTTATACAGTTGAAGTCAGAAGTTTACATACACTTAGGTTGGAGTCATTAAAACTCGTTTTTCAACCACTCCACACATTTCTTGTTAACACACTATAGTTTTGGCAAGTCAGTTAGGACATCTACTTTGTGCATGACACAAGTAATTTTTCCAACAATTGTTTACAGACAGATTATTTCACTTAGAATTCACTGTATCACAATTCCAGCGTGTCAGAAATGTACATACACTAAGTTGACTGTGCCTTTAAACCGCATGGAAAATTCCAGAAAGTAATGTAATGGCTTTAGAAGCTTCTGATAGGCTAATTGACATAATGTGAGTCAATTGGAGGTGTACCTGTGGATGTATTTCAAGGCCTACCTTCAAACTCAGTGCCTCTTTGCTTGACATCATGGGAAAAATCTAAAGAAATCAGCCAAGACCTCAGAAAAAAAACTGTAGACCTCCACAGGTCTGGTTCATCCTTGGGAGCAATTTCCAAACACCTGAAGGTACCACGTTCATCTGTACAAACAATAGTACGCAAGTATAAACACCATGGGACCACGCAGCTGTCATACCACTCAGGAAGGAGACAAGTTCTGTCTCCTAGAGATCAACGTGCTTTGGTGCGAAAAGTGCAAATCAATCCCAGAACAACAGCAAAGGACCTTGTGAAGATGCTGGAGGAAAAACCAGTCCTATATCGACATGACCTGAAAGGCTGCTTATCAAGGAAGAAGCCACTGTTCCAAAACCGCCATAAAAAGCCAGACTACGGTTTGGAACTGCACATGGGGACAAAGATCGTACTTTTTGGAGAAATGTCCTCTGGTCTGATGAAACAAAAATTGAACAGTTTGGCCATAATGACCATCGTTATGTTTGGAGGAAAAAGGTGGAGGCTTGCAAGCCAAAGACACCATCCCAACTGTGAAGCACGGGGGTGGCAGCATCATGTTGTGGGGGTGCTTTGTTCCAGGAGGGACTGGTGCACTGCACAAAATAGATGGCATCACGAGGTAGGAAAAGTATGTTGATATATTGAAGCAACATCTCAAGACCACAAAGTCAAGGTATTGGAATGGCCATCCCAAAGCCCTGATCTCAATCCTATAGAAAATTTGTGGGCAGAATGGAATAAGCATGTGCGAGCAAGGAGGCCTACAAACCTGACTCAGTTACACCACCTCTGTCAGGAGGAATGGGCCAAAATTCACCCAACTTATTGTGGGAAGCTTGTGGAAGGCTACCTGAAACGTTTGACCCAATTGAAATAACTTAAAGGCAATGCTACCAAATACTAATTGAGTGTATGTAAACTTCTGACCCACTGGGAATGTGATGAAATAAATAAAAACTGAAATAAATCATTCTCTCTACTATTATTCTGACACTATTATTCTGACAAGTGGTGATCCTAACTGACTTAAGACAGGGATCTTTATTACGATTAAATGTCAGGAATTGTGAAAAACTGAGTTTAAATGTAGTTGGCTTAGTGTATGTCAACCTCCGACTTCTACTGTATTTCGTGTCTTGAGGTGGAACTTATACCACAGTCACGATAACACCTGAAAACCCACTCGGGAGGTAGAAGGGTCAGCATTTGACCATCAGGTATTCCAAGATGGGTGAACAATGGGTCGGGACTACCACAATATGATGTCCTAAACCTAGCATGAAAGAGCATCCTTGTAGCTGTGTGGGTTAGTATAGTCCAAATGTTTGCCTTGGGGTAAGTTGAGCCAATGACAAGTTGAGCAAATTGAAGTGTTTTTCTTCCCAGGAGTAATACTGGCAATAATGATTGGATATAAGGTATGGACCATCCCTGGCCTATGTTAATATTAATAAAAGTGCTAAAAAATGTGTTTGTTAGGTGTTAAACCTGTGTTAAAAGATGCTTAAAATGATTCAAATAAAAAAAGTGACTAATTGTGTTTTGCAAATAAAGATATACATAGTTTTAAAAAGATAGTTGTAATATTTAATTCAGCACAAAAATTTACTTAATTGTTCCGCGGCTTAATTTACCCCATCCCCAAGGTAAGTTGTGTCATGAGTCCTTTTTTTTGGACAAGCTATGTTTTCAAAAATGTAATGTTTACATGAATATTTCTAATTATTTCCAGGGATACCCAACATTCTGAAATATACAGTATGTAGATATATTTGTTAGAAAGAATACTATATTTCCCTTGCTGAATGTAAAAACACATTTCTCAACTTACCCCTCTTTCCCCTACAGTGAGAACTTGTAGCCTTAGCAATCCATGATGTCAAACACTTGAAATATGTGTGCTGCTGTAGGGAAACTGAGGTGGCTATACTGTAAATACTATGACTGATTCACGTAGTGCTTATAACTGCTCATAACACAGTATTTATTCATGTGGGGCTATACTGCTATCATCCAGAAACGTGCCCAGAGTGTCATCAATCTGTTCACACTTGGCGGTGTGCTTTAGCATTCTTGTTGTGCGCAAACACACTCCCACTGTGCTTCTCCATAGTTATTGCTCCCAAAAATACAAACCAAAATCAGAGGAATTTCTCCAGGGGCTGTTTTTTTCTACCTCTCCTTCCAGGGAACCTGCCTCGTGAGAGCTTTAACTCAGGGATGTTACAGCTTGTTACACTGTGTACTCTGTTCGTTCTGCAGACATAGCAATTAATGCCCTCCATAAATCTGGCAGTAAGGAGGGGGAGCAGTCAGCTTCGATTCCCCATCTACCGTGGCAAGGCCTAGAGTGCACGTGGGTGTGTGTACCAGTGTGTGTGTGTGTTTCTGCGAGTGAATGTGTAGACCTATCTGTGTGTGTTGCCAAGATCTAGTTGTGTGCAAGTGTTGCACCAAGACACCCTTACTGTAATAAAAGTCAGTAGACAAGCATCAACAACATACACTTCTGTTAACAAGTCAAATCTAATACTGTAGCATGACAACACATAGTTGGCTCAAATATTTGATGTTGAAATTCACAATTATCCTACCCAGTCACCTAGCAACTGTCTTACTGTAATGACATATCCTTTAGATATACAGCCTCTTTCTACAGGGAATATTTACAGTTGGGGGTAGACCACCTAGAGCTCCTGTGGCTATGGGCATATCCTTCACATAGAAATTACTAGTCACATTGGTGGACTGAGAAGTCCTAGTTTGCCTATTGAATTGAGTAGGTTGATATGGTATCCATACTTATCTATTTTTTTAAACTAGGCAAGCCAGTTAAGAACAAATTCTTATTTACAATGACTGCCTACCCCGGCCAAACCCTAACACGGACGACGCTGGGCCAATTGTGCGCCACCCTATGGGACTCCCAATCCCAGCTGGTTGTGATCGAACCAGGGTCTGTAGTGACACCTCTAGCACTGCGCCACTCGGGAGCCACATCTGTCTAGGACTGCTGAGGTCACTAATAACTGATGTGGTGTTGATTTCTTCCATCAGCCCTTGTTCAGGACTCACTATACTCAACTCTACTAAAGGCATATTGGGCTGTCAGTGTTTGAAGGGACTTTTGTATGCTGTATAACAACAGAACATTGACAATGTTTCTCCTTGTGCCTCTATTCTCTGCTCTCTTGTCTATCCTTATGTCACATTACAGACCAATAGGTCCAGTCTGCTCTCTGCAGTCTCAATAAGTTTAACACTGATAGCACTGTACATGAAAGTCACTGTAATGATCAAGGCTGCAGCAGCCACTCAGACCCTCCGTCTGTGAGGTAAACAATGTTTGAGTCAGGGAAAGGGCTGATGATATTTGGCTGTGGCCCGCCGCTACTGCACATCAAGCCAAAGGACTGATAGTCAGTTTTGACTGGCCGACGGACCCCAGACTCATCACAGTGAGAATGAGGTCCTGCCGTGCGTGACACACAGGTTACCCCATGCAGTGGGAAGCCTGTAATTATGGCTGGGAGCGAACCAAGAGCTTCCCCCCACCGGCTGCTAGGCCGTCATAAATCTGCCAGCTCAATTAATCAAGGCTGTACCCCTGGGGGGGTGCTGGAGCCAGCCACTAACCGGCTAACCACTAACGTGTCCGACTCGCTGAGGAACATTCCAACAGTGCATTAGCGCCACCCTGTTACCGTAGCTCCCTTCAGATGACAAAGGGAGGAAGGACCCCTAGTATAGTTTTAACTAAGTGTCTCAACTCCAGTATGTGTCCTCGCTGACATGGCTGCTGCTGTTCCGTAAGAGAGGGGATGCACATTAACTTTTTATATCATTTGTTATTCAAGTATTGTCCTTACTCTCGCCTCTGTGTCCCAAAATCTAGTTACTAACTACTGTAGATGTTTTAGTGTTTATCACCAAGATTAGTGAAGTATTGGTCTATGGTATATAAGAATCTAGTACCCAGTAGTTTTCTGTTGTTGTGTATTCTGTACCGGTATTTCCCAGTACTTTTCACCAAGTGCAGGACAGATAGTATACAGAAATGGCTGAGTCATGATTCTCCACCCTTCTCCCTAAGGTGGGTTCTACATGTTGTTTGAGGAGTATCTACCCACAAAGTCAGAAAAGAAGCTGGGGATGGCCAGGGCCGGCCTGATGTTCTGAACCTGTCTTACTGACTTGCCCGCCTCTCCCCCTCTGGATGAGTCCACTGATTCCCCCCTGCTTCCGGGCATCAGAGGACCTGAGAACAGTATAGCTGAGGAGAGTGCCTCTGTTGAAGACCATTGTCCAGCCCAAGAACTACGTGTACTTTTGTTTATGCATGTGTGAAATAGGACAAATGTAAGCACCAACCAAATGACGTGTTATTATTATGTTCCTGTCATTTCTACAGCATCGCCAAGCTGAGCTGTTATATCTGACTTTCCAGTACCTAGGACAATGTTGGGGGTGCCGGTGGCAGCCCCCAGGGAGATTCTGCCACCACCCAGGCTCTATAGCAGAGCAGGAACCTCTTCCGACACACCCAGCACCACAGATCCTGCGGTTTTTACTGCAAGCCTGTGGCCCAGCGACCTCCAGGCTGACAGACAGCCCGAATGCCACATGGGCCTTCCCAGTGACTCCCGGGACAAGAATAATCCATTTCACCACCTTTGCTCAAGCCAGCACCTCAGCTGACAATCGAGTTTGCAACCCCACCTAGCCAAGGGCCACACAACTCTTTACTATGCCAGCAGAAGCCAGAACAACTCCGGCTGACCCAGCAGCCGTCGGCCATCCCGTCCATCTGGCAACCTCCAGCACTGGAGTCCCCAGCGGCGCCACCTATCCCACAGAAACCAGTGCAGCAGCTCCCAGTGAAACAACCTGTGACTCAGCCATCTTCTTCTGAAACACCTGCTGCTACACCCAACGACCCATCCAGCCCTGAACTGGGTCCGTCCCAGCCACAGCCCTGGACCCACCACCGGCACCAGCTCCTGAGGAACTACCCTCTCCTGAGCTGACCACAGCCCTGGGTCCTGTCTGAGATGTCCAGGATATCCCTGCCCAAGGTGTGCTGTCTGACCCAGAACCAGTCCTGGTCCGGTTGCTGCTGGACTCCCGGACATTAGTGGTGCGCGGATCAGCTGTTTATTCATCAGCACCCACCCGCAACTGCTATTAACCTATACGCAACTGCCCGACTATATGTGATAAAGTAGAAATCTGAGGACCGCACCCAACCCTGACCCGCAAATATAGAAAATGCGCTACAGGCCACAGTCAAAGACAACAGAACAACTTTTTGACAGGAAGTGCAGGATTTTGTTTTGCCTGATTTAGTCAACTGGTCATCCCCAAAGCCAACACATTTCTTTGGCTGCCTTTCCTTCCAGTTCTCTGCTGCCAATGACTGGAACGAATTGCAAAAATCACTGAAATTGGAGACTTATATCTCCCTCACTAACTTTAAGCGTCAGCTGTTAGAGAAGCTTACCGATCGCTGCAACTGAGCACAGCCCATCTGTAAATAGCCCATCCAACCAACTACCTACCTCATCCCCATATTTGTTTTTGTTTTTCTGCTCTTTTGCAAACCATTCCTTACCGTAATCGTCATTCTGTGGGTGAGGATGAGATGGAAAAGAGAACATCCGCTTACAATTTGTTTACTTCCTCTTTTAAAAAAGCATTCGGAGAATCATAGATGACTCCATCTTCAGTAATGAGTTTGTGCAAATTATTTTTGTTAGCGTTCCTGTGTTGGAGATTCAGGAAGAATTTGGTGCATTTTTCTCCATATTCCATCCAGTTTGCTTGATTTTTTAAATAGATTACATTAGATTGTTCTTGAATAAGTTCCTCCAGCTTTGTTTGTTTTTCCTCTAATTTATTTACTATGTCAATAGTATTGCTTTTATTGCTATCTACCTGTACTATTAGTTCATGGTTTTCCCTTGTTAGTCTTGTCTCTTTAGCCAGAGACTGCTTTTTTATAATTGATGAATATTGAAATGAATGATTTTTTATTTTACCTTTATTTAACCAGGTAGGCTAGTTGAGAACAAGTTCTCATTTACAATTGCGACCTGGCCAAGATAAAGCCAAACAGTCCGACACATACAACAACATAGAGTTACACAAGGAGTAAAACAAACATACAGTCAATAATACAGTAGAAAAATAAGTCTATATACAATGTGAGCAAATGAGGTGAGATAAGGGAGGTGAAGGCAAAAAAAGCAAAGTAAATGGTAGATTTGCAGTGGAAGAATGTGCAAAGTAGAGAGAGAAATAATGGGGTGCAAAGGAGCAAAATAAATAAATACAGTAGGGGAAAAGGTAGCTGTTTGGGCTAAATTATAGATGGGCTATGTACAGGTGCAGTAATCTGTGAGCTGCTCTGACAGCTGGTGCTTAAAGCTAGTGAGGGAGATAAGTTTCCAGTTTCAGAGATTTTTGTAGTTCGTTCCAGTCATTGGCAGCAGAGAATTGGAAGGAGAGGCAGGGATATGCTGAACCTATATTATACTGGAAAAGTGATTAATTATTTTGTCTTAGTTAAAAATAAATGGTCATTTCTTTCTGTATATATACAGTACCAGTCAAAAGTTTGAACCAGATGCAGAAAACGTCGAATGAGTAATAATCCAACAGGGGCAGGCAATAGACAGGTCAAGGCAGGCAGGGGTCAGTAAACCAGAGGTGGGGCAACGGTACCGGACAGCAGGCAGGGTCAGGGTAGGCAGAGGTCAATAATCAAGAGTTGGGGCAAAGGTACAGGTCGGCAGGCAGGCTCAGTGTCAGGGTCAGGGTCAGGGTAGGCAGAGGTCAATAATCAAGAGTTTGGGCAAAGGTACAGGTCGGCAGGCAAGCTCAGGGGCAGGCAGAGTGGTCAGGCAGGCGGGCTCAGAGTCAGGACAGACAAGGGTCAAAACCCAGGAGGGCGAGAAAAAGAGAGACTGGGAAAAGCAGGAGCAGAGACACAGAAACGCTGGTTGATTTGACAAACAAGACAAACTGGCAACATACCAAATAGGGTATAATGGGGAAGATGGGCGACACCTGGAGGGGGGTGGAGACAATCACAAAGACAGGTGAAACAGATCAGGGTGTGACAAAGGGTCTCTTTTCCAAGCATAAATGATAAACATTCAACATTGGCCATGCTGTCAACCCAGCATGATTTCTGCCACGCTCAAAAACTTTGTTAACTTGGGACTGGGAAATCTGTCTTCAGTGAGTTCAAGACAACTGAGAACTCGGGGGAAAAAACAAGCTCCGACTGGGAAAATACATTTTGAACTGTCATCCAACTAAGTCAAGAACTTGGGCCTCTTTCTAGAGCTACTGTCACGGGATTCTAGGAGTGGTGAGTGTAGAGTCAGGCGCAGAGAGCAATACTTCCAGTAGATGCGTTTATTTCACTTGATCTAGCCAACAATCAGGCAATGACCATAAATCAGGTATGTCTCCAAAAGCCAGGAAATAACATGCAACAAATTACACAGGAGAAAAACAACTTCACCACTGACCGTAGGCGGGCCCTGGAAGTTTAAATAGACCATTGATGAACCAAAATAAGCAACAGGTGAAAACAATCAAGACAAAACCAGCAGAAAAGAAAAAGGGATCGGTGGCAGTTAGTAGACCGGTGACGACGACCGCCGCATGAACAGGGAGAGGAGCCACCTTTGGTGGAAGTCGTGACAGCTACTACCTGAAGATCACTGTCATCATAATTCAACCTTGCTCATTTCAGAGTTCCCAGTTGTCTTGAAAGCACAATAAATCCAGAGAATGCCAGATTTTGATGACAAAACTTTCCCACGAAGGACTTCATGTTCAAGTGAGCACTGCACAACAAGGTAAGTCCAAAAATGTATTGTATGCTGCTGTTTTAAATTATGTAATATGCAATGGAGATATGTATTATTAACTCAATGATTATTTTTTTTATTCATTATGGCCAAACTGTTCTATTTTTGTTTCATCAGACCAGAGGACATTTCTCCAAAAAGTACGATCTTTGTCCCCATGTGCAGTTCCAAACCATAGTCTGGCTTTTTTATGGCGGTTTTGGAGGAGTGGCTTCCTTGCTGAGTGGCCATTCAGGTTATGTCGATATAGGACTCATTTTACTGTGGATATAGATACTTTGTACCTGTTTCCTCCAGAATCTTCACAAGGTCCTTTGCTGTTGTTCTGGGATTGATTTGCACTTTTCGCAAGAAAAGGACGTTGATCTCTAGGAGACAGAAAGTGTCTCCTTCCTGAGTGGTATGATGGCTGCTTGGTCGCATGGTGTTTATACTTGCATACTATTGTTTGTACAAATGAACGTGGTACCTTCAGGCGTTTGGAAATTGCTCCCAAGGATGAACCAGACCAGAGGTCTACGATTATTTTTCTGAGGACTTGGCTGATTTCTTTAGATTTTTCCCATGATGTCAAGCAAAGAGGCACTGAGTTTGAAGGTAGGCCTTGAAATACATCCACAGGTACACCTCCAATTGACTCACATTATGTCAATTAGCCTATCAGAAGCTTCTAAAGCCATGACATAATTTCCTGGAATTTTCCAAGCTGTTTAAAGGCACAGTGAACTTAGTGTATGTAAACTTCTGACCCACTGGAATTGTGATACAATGAATACTTCTGACCCACTGGAATTGTGATACAGTGAATTATAATAATTAATTTATTATAATAATCTGTCTGTAAACAATTGTTGGAAAATGACTAGTGTTATGCACAAAACTGAACAATAGTTCTTGAACCTCTGGGGGCAGTATTTCATTTTTGGATGAAAAACGTTCCCGTTTTAAACAAGATATTTTGTCACGAAAAGATGCTCGACTATACATATAATTGACAGCTTTGGAAGGAAAACACTCTGACATTTCCAAAACTGCAAAGATATTGTCTGTGAGTGCCACAGAACCAATGCTACAGGCGAAACCAAGATGAAATTTCATACAGGAAGTGAGCCAGATTTTTGAGGCGCTGTGTTCCAATGTCTCCTTATATGGCTGTGAATGCGCAAGGAGAGAACCTACACTTTCTGTCGTTTCCCCAAGGTGTTTGCAGCATTGTGACGTATTTGTAGGCATATCATTGGAAAATTGACCATAAGAGACTACATTTACCAGGTGTCCGCTCTGTGTCCTCCGTCGAAACTATTGCGTAATCTCCAGGTGCACGCATTTTTCCATTTTGAACAGAGGAGAAACCAAACTGCCACGAGTGACTTATCATCGAATAGATATGTGAAAAACACCTTGAGGATTGATTCTAAACAACGTTTGCCATGTTTCTGTCGATATTATGGAGTTAATTTGGAAAAAAGTTTGTGTTGTAATGACTGAATGTTCGGGCTTTTTTCTCAGCCAAACGTGATGAACAAAACGGAGCGATTTCTCCTATACAAATAATATTTTGGGAAAAACTGAACATTTGCTATCTAACTGAGAGTCTCCTCATTGAAAACATCCGAAGTTCTTCAAAGGTAAACAATTTTATTTGAATGCTTTTCTTGTTTTTGTGAAAATGTTGCCTGCTGAATGCTAGGCTTAATAATATGCTAGCTATCAATACTCTTACACAAATGCTTGTGTAGCTATGGTTGAAAAGCATTTTTTGAAAATCTGAGATGACAGTGTTGTTAACAAAAGGCTAAGCTTGTGAGCCAATATTTATTTCATTTCATTTGCGATTTTCATGAATAGTTAACTTTGCGTTATGGTAATGAGCTTGAGGCTATAATTACGCTCCCGGATACGGGATTGCTCGTCGCAACAGGTTTTAACAAGACATTTGTGAAGTGGTTGAAAAATGAGTTTTAATGACTCCAACCTAAGTCTATGTAAACTTCCGACTTCAACTCAATGTTGTAGCTAAGAAAGTAATACAAAGTGTATGTTGTGTAGTTAGCTGTAAGTAGCCTATGTGCCTGAACCTAATAATTTGGTATATTTTCGCCTCTTAATTTTCCCTTCTGTTCTGACTTGGTGGTGCACAAGTAGCCTTTTACCTGTTTTAGAGAAATGTAATCATTAAATATGGTAAGAGCTTTCATTGTCTGCTTAAATGGACCCTTTTATTTAACCTACGTTTCTGACTTGGTGTACAGGGAGAATACTGCAAGAATGGCCCATGTACAGTGATAGAATTCAGAACATTTCAAAAGTGCTGAATAAATAGTTATATTGACTACGTCCATCCTAGCTCGCTCATTAATGTCTTAATCGAAACTACGGATTGCCTCTTATCAGCTCTGCAGTTGGGACAGCTTTATGTAGGCTCCAACAGTTTGTGGGCACCATTTGTCACCTTTATAGTGCAATTAATGTATTGCTTAGTGCATCCCCAAAATGTAATTACATTCATTTTTATTTCACCTTTATTTAACCATGTATGCTAGTTGAGAACAAGTTCTTATTTACAACTGCGACCTGGCCAAGATAAAGCAAAGCAGTGCGACACAAACAACAACACAGAGTTACACATGTAATAAACAAGCGTACAGTCAACAACACAATAGAAAAAAAAGAAAGTTTGTATACAGTGTGCGCAAATGGCGTGAGGTAAGACAATAAATAGGCGATAGTAGCAAGTAATTACAATTTAGCAAATGTGCAAGTAGAAATACTGGTGTGCAAAAGAGCAGAAGAGTAAATAAAAACTATGGGTTAGATTGGATGGGCTATTTACAGATGGGCTATGTAGAGCTGCAGCGATCGGTTAGCTGCTTGGATAGCTGATGTTTAAAGTTAGTGAGGGAAATATAAGTCTCCAGCTTCAGCGATTTTTGCAATTCGTTCCAGTCATTGGCAGCAGAGAACTGGAAGGAAAGGTGGCCAAATGAGGTGTTGGCTCTGAGGATGACCAGTGAGATATACCTGCTGGAGCGCGTGCTACGGGTAGGAGTTACACCAAACTGGAAGTCTTCCGACCCGCTTGGAAAGACAGTACCGTGCAGTATCGAAGAGCCCTCACTGTTGCTCGATCATCCCATTTTTCCAACTTAATTGAGGAAAATAAGAACAATCCGAAATGTATTTTTGATACTGTCGCAAAGCTATCTAAAAAGCAGCATTCCCCAAGTGAGGATGTCTTTCACTTCAGCAGTAAGAAATTCATGAACTTCTCACAACTCTGCCAGGACCTAGGATCAAGAGAGACACTCAAGTGTTTTAGTACTATATCTCTTGACACAATGATGAAAATAATCATGGCCTCTAAACCTTCAAGCTGCGGACCCTATTCAAACTAAACTACTGAAAGAGCTGCTTCCTGTGCTTGGCCCTCCTATGTTGAACATAATAAACGTGTCTCTATCCACCGGATGTGTACCAAACTCACTAAAAGTGGCAGTAATAAAGCCTCTCTTGAAAAAGCCAAACCTTGACCCAGAAAATATAAAAAACTATTGGCCTATATCGAATTTTCCATTCCTCTCAAAAATTTGGGAAAAAGCTATTGCGCAGCATCTCACTGCCTTCCTGAAGACAAACAATGTATATGAAATGCTTCAGTCTGGTTTTAGACCCCATCGTAGCACTGAGACTGCACTTGTGAAGGTGGTAAATTACCTTTTAATGGAGTCAGACCTAGACTCTGCATCTGTCCTCGTGCTCCTAGACCTTAGTGCTGCTTTTGATACCATTGATCACCACATTCTTTTGGAGAGATTGGAAACCCAAATTGGTCTACACGGACAAGTTCTGGCCTGGTTTAGATCTTACCTGTCGGAAAGATATCAGTTTGTCTCTGTGAATGGTTTGTCCTCTTGGGGATGTCATTCGAAAACATAATGTTAACTTTCACTGCTATGCGGAGGACACACAGCTGTACATTTCAATGAAACATGGTGAAGCCCCAAAATGGCCCTCGTTAGAAGCCTGTGTTTCAGACATAAGGAAGTGGATGCCTGCAAACTTTCTACTTTTAAACTCAGACAAAACAGAGATGCTTGTTCTAGGTCCCAAGAAACAAAGAGATCTTCTGTTGAATCTGACAATTAATCGTGATGGTTGTACAGTCGTCTCAAATAAAACTGTGAAGGACCTCGGCGTTACTCTGGACCCTGATCTCTCTTTTGACGAACATATCAAGACTGTTTCAAGGACAGCTTTTTACGTAACATTGCAGAAATCAGAAACTTTCTGTCAAAAAATGATGCAGAACAATGTATCCATGCTTTTGTTACTTCTAGGTTAGACTACTGCAATGCTCTACTTTCCGGCTACCCGGATAAAGCACTAAATAACTTCAGTTAGTGCTAAATATGGCTGCTAGAATCCTGACTAGAACCAAATAATTTGATCATATTAATCCAGTGCTAGCCTCCCTACACTGGCTTCCTGTTAAGGCAAGGGCTGATTTCAAGGTTTTACTGCTAACCTACAAAGCATTACTTGGGCTTACTCCTACCTATCTCTCTGATCTGGTTCTGCCGTACATACCTACACGAACACTACAGTCACAAGATGCAGGCCTCCTAATTGTCCCTAGAATTTCTAAGCAAACAGCTGGAGGCAGGGCTTTCTCCTATAGAGCTCAATTTTTATGGAATGGTCAGCCTACCCATGTGAGAGACGCAGACTCGGTCTCAACCTTCAAGTCTTTACTAAAGACTCATCTCTTCAGTGGGTCATATGATTGAGTGTAGCCTGGCCCAGGAGTGTGAAGGTGAACGGAAAGGCTCTGGAGCAACGAACCGCCCTTTCTGTCTCTGCCTGGCCGGTTCCCCTCTCTCCACTGGGATTCTCTGCCTCTAACCCTATTACATCGGCTGAGTCACTGGCTTACTGGCGCTCTTTCATGCCATCCCTAGGAGGTGTGCGTCACTTGAGTGGGTTGAGTCACTGAGGTGATCTTCCTGTCTGGGTTGGCGCCCCCCCTTGGGTTGTGCTGTGGCGGAGATCTTTGTGGGCTACATTCGGCCTTGTCTCAGGATGGTAAGTTGGTGGTTGAAGGTATCCCTCTAGTGGTGTGGGGGCTGTGCTTTGGCAAAGTGGGTGGGGTTATATCCTTCCTGTTTGGCCCTGTCCGGGGGTATCATCGGATGGGGCCACAGTGTCTCCTGACCCCTCCTGTCTCAGCCTCCATTATTTATGCTGCAGTAGTTTGTGTCGGGGGGCTATGGTCAGTTTGTTATATCTGGAGTACTTCTCCTGTCTTATCCGGTGTCCTGTGTGAATTTAAGTATGCTCTTTCTAATTCTCTCTTTCTCTTTCTCGGAGGACCTGAGCCTTGGGACCATATCTCAGGACTACCTGGCATGATGACTCCTTGCTGTCCCCAGTCCACCTGGCTGTGCTGCTGCTCCAGTTTCAACTGTTCTGCCCGCTGCTATTGAACCCTGACCTGTACACCGGACATGCTACCTGTCCCAGACCTGCTGTTTTCAACTCTCTAGAGACAGCAGGAGCGGTAGAGATACTCTTAATGATCGCCTATGAAAAGCCAACTGACATTTACTCCTGAGGTGCTGACTTGCTGCACCCTCGACAACTACTGTGATTATTATTATTTGACCATGCTGGTCATTTATAAACATTTGAACATCTTGGCCATGTTCTGTTATAATCTCCACCCGGCACAGCCAGAAGAGGACTAGCCAACCCTCATAACCTGGTTCCTCTCTAGGATTCTTCCTTTCGTTTTGGCCTTTCTAGGGAGTGTTTCCTAGCCACCGTGCTTCTACACCTGCATTGCTTGCTGTTTGGGGTTTTAGGTTGGGTTTCTGTACAGCACTTTGAGATATCAGCTGATGTAAGAATGGCTAAATAAATACATTTGATTTGATTTTGTTATCGTGACCAGTGAGCTGAGATAAGGCGGAGCTTTACCTAGCAAAGACTTATAAATGACTTGGAACGAGGGCCAGTCGACTAGAGCATACAGGTCGCAGTGGTGGGTGATAAATGGGGCTTTGGTGACAAAATGTATGGCACTGTGATAGACTGCATCCAGTTTTCTGAGTAGAGTGTTGGAGGCTATTTTGTGTATGACATCACGGAAGTCGAGGAACGGTAGGATAGTCAGTTTTACTAGGGTATGTTTGGCGGCGTGATTGAAGGAGGCTTTGTTGCAGAATAGATTGCCGATTCTAGATTTAGTTTTGGATTGGAGATGTTTAATATGAGTCTAGAAGGAGAGTTTACAGTCTAGCCAGACACCTAGGTATTTGTAGTTGTCCACATATTCTAAGTCAGAACCGTCCAGAGTAGTGATGCTAGTCGGGCAGGCGGGTGCGGGCAGCGAATGGTTGAAAAGCATGCATTTAGTTTTACTAGCGTTTTAAGAGCAGTTGGAGGCCACGGAAGGAGTGTTGTATGGCATTGAAGCTCATTTAGAGGTTTGTTAACACGGTGTCCAAAGAAGGGCCAGATGTATACAGAATGGTGTTATCTGCATAGAGGTGGATCAGGGAATCACCCGCAGCAAGAGCTACATTGTTGATATATATACACAGAAAAGAGTCGTTCCATAGAGACTGCCAGAGGTCCGGACAACAGCGTCACAGGCCGGCTCATAGCCTGTGGCAAAAATTAGGGGACACGAACAACAGGTATAGGCCAATCAAAACGGTTCTTTATTGTAAACCAAAACTATTAACTTTAAACAAAGAAAAATGAATGAGGTGTGAAAGAATCATAATGTAAGGTGTATGTAAAGTGCAGGGATGCATGAATCTGTGTGTGTGAATGACTGAGTGAAAACTATGCAAAACTACCAAGGAACAAACAAAACAGGATCAAAACTGGAGGAGCAGTGAGAGAGAGTGATTAGTGAAGCCGTTTAAATTCCCTGAGCCCAGGTGACTCCAATCACTAACGACCCTCCTCTGCCTGCAGGAGGAACCGCCCCTGCACTGCAGAGGAGGGGCCGTGACAACAGGCCCTCCGATTTGACACACTGAACTCTGTCTGAGAAGTAGTTGGTGAACCAGGCGAGGCAGTCATTTGAGAAACCAAGGCTGTATGTGTTCGAGGTGGGACAAAGGAGGTATCTGAGGCATGTTGAGTGGGACTAGGGGCTCAGCAGTAAACTAAAACAATGATAACTATCTTAAAGAACAATATACAAGGCATATTGACATTTGAAAGAGACATAAAGCGAGGCATAAAACAATCACAGGTGTTGATTGGGAGAGCTAGCTAAGACAACAACGGGTAAGACAACAACAGCTAATCAGCTAAGACAACAACAACAGGTAAAATGGCGATGAATGGGCAGAGAGGATCAGGTAACTACACACAGGGCCTGAGTTCGAGGCTGGGGCCGACAGATAAACAAAAAAATAAACAAAATGGAGTACTGTGATTAAGGAACAGTCCAGCAGGCATCAGTTATGTAGCCAAGTGATCATAGGGTCCAGTGAACAGCAATAGATGAAACAGGGAAGCTGCTGGGTAGGCGTTACTACCTAGCAAGCGGGAAACACAGCCTTTAAAGTTAGCAGGCCGGGGCTAGTAGAAGCGCCTGCTCCGACGGCGTACACATCACGGACAATCTGAAATGGTCCACCCACACAGACAGCATGGTGAAGAAGGCGCAACCGCGCCTCTACAACCTCAGGAGGCTGAAGTAATTTGGCTTGTCACATAAAACACCCACAAACTTTTACAGACGCACAATCGAGAGCATCCTGTCGGGCTGTATTACCGCCTGGTGCGGCAACTGCTCCACCCACAACCGCAAGGCTCTCCAGAGGGTAGTGCGGTCTGCACAACGCATCATCAGGGGCAAACAACCTGCCCTCCAGGACACCTACAGCACCCGATGTCATAAAGGCCGAAGGCCATAAAGATCATCAAGAACAACAACCTGTTTACCCCGCTATCATCCAGAATGAATTATAAGTGAAATAATCTGTCTGTTAACAATTGTTGGAAAAATTACTTGTGTCATGCACAAAGTAGATGTCCTATCCAACTTGCCAAAACTATTGTTTGTTAACAAGACATTTGTGGAGTGGTTGAAAAATGAGTTTTACTTACTCCAAACTAAGTGTATGTAAACTTCTGTCTTCAACTGTATATGTACATATTCTTATTCATCCCTTTACATTTGTGTGTATAAGGTAGTCGTTGTGAATTTGTTAGATATTACTGCACTGTCGGAACTAGAAGCACAAGGTTACATTAGTTCAGCTCAGGTGGTGTGGTGGGTTCATGGTTGAATAAATGTATGTTCACAGTAAATAACGGCTGATTAATGTGGGGTGCATAAAGTGACACTGAACTTTGCTTCCAACAAAGACCCTGAGAGATTTATGACCTTCCTGATAGTTTACTGCTTTCGGCATTGTGCGAGAGAGCGGTGGAACTTAAGCTTGGGAAACAGAAAATGACAGGGAAGTGTTACCTCAGGTAAGCTGTCATCGTGAGGTGAGTAAAGAGAAAATGAATAGAGCTATTCTTAGGCATATGGGACTGGTTCTGCCAGCGAACAATGGCGCTTATTAGTAAGAAAGCACACTGATTACACGGTTGTTTATATAGTCGATTGTGACATGAAGAGGCGGCCTACCTGCCACTGTGCGAAGCCTTGCTAAGGAGTCAATGCTTATTCAGAACATTGTGTCGAGGCTACCAGTGCAAAGATTAAACCATGGCTTTGGCACACACTTGGTAAATGATTCAGGTGACGCATGAAGCTGAAAATACAATTAACTGAGAGGAACATTTTTTAAAACATTATTTAAAGCTCTAAATTTGCTTATTCACTGGTGTGTGCCATTTTCTCACTGTTTCACGATTTGTTCTCTTTAAACATTTCTTCATGTCCCTGCAAAAACTGTTTATGCGGATTATGATAAAGTATGGATATAATGGCCAGCTATTGAAGGTAAGGTATTTGAAGCCATATTCTTCCAAAAACCTTACTCATTTGTATTATTGATAAAATGCTACATAGTGAGACAATCCCAAAGTGCATAGCTTCATTTAATTCGGATGTCCAATGTTGTGTTTGGTTTCGGGTGGCCTGTACTTATTTGAACTACACTCTGACTCTGGAGGGCGCCATTTACCTTTTAATAATACCTCTGTACTTGTTTTGCACAAAATCCCAGTCATAAAGTATATCCACTCTACCATAAGATTATAAGGGTCTGTATCTTTTCATTTTTTTCCTATATTTCAGGCCCCAATAGAAGACTGATTGTATTATTATGTCAGTGCTAATAACCCAAACTGTTAATTAAAATCCAAATTTCTATAGAAATATATGTTGACCTTTATGACCTCTAATAGTGTTTGACCTACATTATTTGCCTCTTCTTACTAGACCCTTTTTTATCATGAAACCTCATGCAATCCTTATTCCTCGTGTATAAACATGGTACATGAGGTTGATTTAATATACAATGTGATTGCATCCTACAAGCATGTGTTGACACCCAGTCATATAGGCTAAGTGGTATTAATGTATGTGTAGTTTCACATAACCCAGAGTGTCTAATAAAAAGCCCTACTTTTGCTGTAGTAATTATCCAATGGTATTGTCATGACATAGGCAACTTTTAGAAGTGTTGAGTTTCAGTTTGATGTCTAGGCCAGTAGGTGGCATACCTTAGCTGAGTTGTGCAGAGTTGCTTGTGATGGAAGATCTGAACCGACTGGGCATCTTGCCTGCCAACATAGGCATGATCTCATTCTCCTCTATTCCATTACAGAGGCATGGGGAAAAATAGGGCTGTCACTAAGCTAGGGGAGGACTGCAGCTTTTCCTGCCAGACAATTGTGAAATTACATACCATTGGTCAGGGAAAGAGGAATTTGTCTCCAGCATGATTGAGACATCCACAAAGAATTAGCTGAGAGTCAATCTATGCAGTGGCAATTAGAAAAAATGCAATTCTGCTTCAATAATTGTCACCAAGGTAATGCTAGACTTGGTGTTTCCTGACTGATTTAGACAGCTGATAGCTTGGTAAATGAGAGCGAGAGAAATCAAATCCAGTAGAAAAGTCATCAAAGAAAATGGAAGGCCACAGCAGTGCTCTGCTCCAGTCTGCTAACCCTGATGTGAAGGGCTATGTCACATGACATCAGGAACATTGACATCCCGGAGGAGCTGCAGTGCTAACAACAAAAGGATGTGTTCAGTGCAGGATTAGGGCAACCTTAGGTGGTGCCCTTTCAGCCTTAGCTAGCACTCAGTCAGAAGCACCCTTTCTAACCAGTGAAGTGAGCTTTGAGTCCTCAGCCTTTTTTCTTCTGATGGCCATATTGCATCCTGCTGAGAAGCCGCAACAATCAGCTTTATGTCATAGCTCAATTTGAAGAAGTTCTATGCCTATGTAACAATTTGGTTACTTTCTCTAGTAGCCAACCATTTGTAGACTGACATTTGTTGGACTTCAGCTTAGGTTATTGCTCATCTCCACGGATAACTGGAAGTTAAAATAGCCCATAACCCTTTTAATAAGCCGACAAGAGACTCAAGTCAATCAAACAATCACAACATTTAGATTTCACATCCTACGTTGTGATCTAGAACGATCCGTGACGAATGCACTTCTACAAGGCACGCATGCAAATAGGTAGGCAGTTTATGAAGACACATTGGCGTGTACCTACAGTCTTTAAATTCATGGACTGTTGTTGAGATGGAGGACGCTATGATAAATCCTCCATTGCACAGGTGGTTCAGAGAACGTGTTGACAGGAAGTTCTGCTTCACAAAAGCACAAAACACTGTCTTAGCATTTCCCTTCGAAAGTTTGCCATTTATGTGAGCCGTTCCATAACTGGGCATCATTACCAACCACCATCCTTGAATAGTTTGCTATAGAGGAGGGGACCACATACTGATTTGAAAGCTCAGCAACCAACAATTTGTGTGCAGCGCAAAACAGTGAATAGTTTTAAAAAAAATAAAAAACCGCCTATTCAACAGAACTTGAATGGACTTCTCTGATTTGTTTTGACTGTCCTTGTGAGATCACCTCATCTGCTGTTATATCCAGTACTATACCATGGTGGATAAGAGATGGGGGGGGGGGGGGGGGGGGTCTTGAGAAAAATATATTTGCTGTTCCCCTTGCTAAATCCATTTCATGGTGTCAGGGGATATGATAGACAATCTTTTGGTGTTTACACTCAGGGAATGAGACTATCAAAATACTATTTATTGGTTTAACTTCAGGAATCTGGACTCTGCTTTCCAGGCTATAGAGAAAGCATTTGAATTTGAACAGAATTGACACAGTTTAGCGAGTGCAAGTGCAACACGAGCTGGCAGTAAATATGCCAGCCTACTTCATATTATATCCGCAACAAGTAAGTGGATTCAGCATTTCAAATGATGCAATTTGATGAAGTGTCAGCGATACAGAACATTGTCATAAGCACATATGGATTTGGGCTAATGTCTAGACTCAACCGCCATGCTCAGTGACTGCAAGAACCCCTGAGCAAAGAATAACTGTCATAACGCAACATTTCTACATTGAAAATATTCCGCCACCCCATGAGCAAGTACAGCAGTCCCCTCAGACGCTGCTCTCCAGTCAATCAGAATCAGCCTCCGATCCACACCCTTTGACCTCCCAACTTTAATAGCCATGATGATACAATACAGACTTGCTCCCGACATCAGCAATGTAACCATATCTCATATCAAGTTATTTGTCAAGATTTGAGTTATACACTTTTTGGCTGGGCATTTATCATTGCACCTTGCTCTTTGGCTTTTGCTATGATTCTGAGGACAAAAGTGTTCCCAAAACCCCTCTTTTTTTCTTAACTCTCACCTTTCTTCTATGGCTTCCTAATGGTTATTGCTCAGTGTGTGAACCCAGTCCTCTTTACTGGAACTTTGTCCACTAGGTGAAAGCAATGGAGACACAATGGGGCACACTGAGATTACAGGCCAATACACTAACCTTCATTTTTGAAAAGCACCAAATATTATGTGGAGATAATTAAGAACTGTTGTGAAACAAGTTCAAGGAAATTACTGCTGTTGAGGCAACATTGTGTAGAAGTGGACTTTTTTCTTGGGGAGAAACAGCTTCCATACCAATGCTAGATCTGTCAGTGGCCATCAAATGATTCTTTGACACTTGAAAGGCTTGTGTGTATCCTTTACAAAACCCTGCATCTGCATAAATCCTGCTATTAAAATGCACTTTTGTAAATAACACATTCAGTCCAGCTCAGGGGATCACCAGCCAGCAAGTAATGTATGCAAAGAGTGAAGATGACATGTTGACCTCATAACGTTTTTGTTGTTGTAATTTATCTGTAGAGGTAGGAATTATATAAATTAGCTTTGTATGCTTGACAGGATGTTCCCTGAATTCCTATCGGCCTGTATTCATAATATTCAAATTTTTTATATTTTTAATATTCACATTTTTGGTGACTTCAATATTCACATGGAGAAGTCCACAGACCCACTCCAAAAGGCTTTCGGAGCCACCATTGACTCAGTGGGTTTTATCCAACATGTCTCAGGACCTACGCATTGCCACAATCATACCCAGAATATTGTCTTGTCCCTGGAATAGATATTGTGGATCTAAATGTTTTTCCTCATAATTCTGGACAATCGGACCCCCATCTTATTATGTTTGCTATCGCAACAAATAATTTGGATTATCAAAAAATTATAATTTCAGACAACCCAAAGATTCATTGATGCCAGTCCAGACTCAAGGATGTCGGAGTACAAAAATCAGTTAACCACCCGACCAACGATCTAAACGCACCGCTAAAATAAAAAAAGTGTCACAAGAAACTAGCTCCCTGTTATACAGAAAATACCAGAGCCCTGATGCAAGCTTCCAGAAAATTGGAATGGAAATGGCTCTCCACCAAATTGGAAGTCTTCTGACTACTTGGGAAAGACAGTACCGCGCAATATTGAAAGCCCTTACTGCTGCCCGATAGGGAGGTTGGCCTTCACTTCAGCAGTGATGAATTCATGAACTTCTTCAATGAAAAGATCATGATCATTAGAAAAACAATTACGGACTCCTCCTTGAATACGGCTATTTCTCCAACAGTCTGCTGCCCTGAGTCTGCACAGAAGTGCCAGGACCTTGTATCAATGGAAACACTCAAGTTTGTAGATTTTTTATTTTTTTTGTCTCTCAAAACATTCACGAAAATAGTAATGACCTCCAAATCTTCCAGCTGCATACTGGACCTTATTACAACTGAACTACTGAAATATCTACTTCCTGTGCTTGACCCTTCTATGTTGGACATAATACACAGCTCCCTATCCTCTGGATGTGTACCAAACTCACTAAAAGTGGCAGTAATAAAACCTCTCCTGAAAAAGCCTAATGTTGACCCGGAAAATGTAAAAAAAAAACTCTTGGCCAAAATCGAATCTCCCATTCCTCTGAAACATTTTAGAAAATGCTGCTGCTCAGCAACTCAAAATATTATTTTGAAAAGTTTGGAAACTGTAATTGCTCTACGTGGACAAGTTCTTGCCTGGCTTAGATCCTATCTGATGGAAAGGTATCAGTTAATCTCTGTGGGTGGTTTGTCCTCTGACAAATCAATGGTATGTTTCGGTGTTCCTCAAGGTTCCGTTTTAGGACCACTATTGCTTTCACTATATATGCTACCTCTTGGTGATGTCATTCGGAAACACAATGTCAACTTTCACTACTATGCAGACAACACACAGCTGTACATTTCGATGAAACATGGTGAAACCCCAAAATTTACTACCCTGGAAGCATGTGTTTCAGACATAAGGAAGTAGATGGCGGCAAATGTTTTACTTTTAAACTCAGACAAAACAGAGATGCTAGTTCTTGGTCCCAAGAAACAAGCAGATAAGCTGTCAAATTAATTTCTATGGTTGTACACTGGTCCTAAAAATAAAACTGTGAGGGACCTCGGCGTTACTCTGGACGCTGATCTCTCCTTTGATGAACATTTCAGGAAAAGCTTTTTTTCATCTTCGTAACATTGCAAAAATCTAACTTTTTGTTCAAATTTGATGCAGAAAAGGCTTCATCAATGCTTTTGTCACTTCAAGATGAGACTACTGCAATGCTCTACTCTCCGGCTACCCAGATAATGCACTCAATAAACTTCAGATCAGGGTAGTAAGTTAGTGGCCTGTAGATATCCCTTTTAGTGGTGTGGGGGCTGTGCTTGCCAAAGTAGGTGGGGTTATATCCTGCCTGGTTGTCCCATTTCGGGGGTAAATTTGGACGGGGCCACAGCCCCCCCCCCCCCCCCCCGGTCTCAGTCACCAGTATTTATGCTGCAATAGTCTGTGTGCTGGGGTGCTAGGGTCAGTCTGTTATATCTGGTGTAATTATCCTGTCTTATCTGGTGTGCTGTGTGATCTTAGATATGCTCCCTCTAATTCTCCCCTTTTCTCTCTCTCGCTCCCATCCTGGAGGTCCTGAGGCCTAGGACCATGCCTCAGGACTACCTGGCCTGACAACTCCTGGTTGTCCCCATCCCTAGGCCACCTGGTCGTGCTGCTGACCCAGTTTCTGCTGTTCTGCCTGTAGCCATGGAACCCTGACCTGTTCACCGGACCCCTCCCCCGCCCATGCTCTCTCAACCTCTAAATACTTGGCTATGAAAAGCCAACTGACATTAATTCCCGAGGCGCTGACCTCTTGCACTCTCTACAACCACTGTGATTATTATTTGACCCTGCTGGTCTCCAATGAACATTTTAACATCTTGAAGAAATATCTGGCCTTAATGGCCATGTACTCTTATCTCCACCCGGCACAGCCAGAAGTGGATTTCCACCCCTTAGAATCTGGTTCCTCTCTAGGTTTCTTCTTAGGTTCCCTCCTTTCTAAGGAGTTTACATAGCCACCGTGCCTCTATATCTGCATTGATTGCTCTCTGGGGGTTTTACGCTTGGTGTCTGTATAAGCACTTTGTGACAACTGCTGTTGTAAAAAGGGTTCTATAAATACATTTGATTGATTGATGTAGTGTTATAGAATGTGGCTGGTTACAGTGGTTCATTTGTGCATTCTCATATAAATGACGGTTTAAAGGGATACTCCTGGATTTTTGAAATGACTCTTACCCAGAGTCAGATAAACTTGTGGATACCATTGCTATGTCTTCGTGTCCAGTATGAAGGAAGTTAGAGGTAGTTTTGCGAGCCAATGCAAATTAGTGTTAGCACAATGAATGGGATGTCTATGGGTATCTACTCACATGCTAGCAGATACCCATAGACTTCCAGTCATTGTTTAATGCGATTTTGGTTTCTCAGCATATTGGTTTTGGAATGTTTGGTTGTTATTATGTTAATTGGTACTGTGTGTGATAGTGATAGTGATGTTTTAAATAGCCATGAGGATTAATTTTGTGTTTTCTTATCCCTAGGCACATAGGCTTTCATTGGCTTCATCTCACTATTACAAATGTACTCTCCAAATTCAAGATAATTAATGGGTCAGAATGATTTTTTAATTTAAAGTCTCACAAAAATCCTTATATTTAAATGAATGAAGATTGAAACCTATTCCTTGAAGCAGGATCTAATCTATCTACATCTCTCTGACTCTGGGTCTGAATTCCCATTACCTTAATGTACTTCTTCCAGACTAAAGACACACTCTGACACAGCACTCTTCCTTGAAGGAGGAATTGATTGATAAGTGAAACTGATCCACTGGTAGTGCCGGGAGCCTTGCTCAGCAGTTTGTGGGGTCACCAACTCCTTACACTATTAGGAAAATACTGTAGGATTACTCCCCTGGTCAACCGAAAATGAATCTGCAAGGAAAAGTGAACTGAAATTGGGATTAAGGTTGTATGTTAGTCTTTGAAAAACATGCAAGTTACAGCGTTTCATCCAGAAATGTTGCAGTTTTTGTGTCCCTGAAATAGAGCCCATAACTGTTGGCCATATATTAATTAAGCACATTGCTTGATATCCCTCTTAAGATGAGTGTCTTGGTCATAGTGACATGTCTGCCATAATCATATTCCTTTCGCTACATTACCATCATGCCGCGATCCCTTTTTCGTCTCAACACCCGCTAATATCAGTCACTGAAATGGCTCTTCACTGAGGGAGATGCCCTGGGGCCTAATAACTGGTCTCCAGCCTCTCTGCCATGCTAGAGCCAGCCCATGGCTATACCAGTATTACTGGTGTCAGCGTTCATTAGCGTCCTCTGCTAGTATGTGCCTAGCAAGGAGCAAAGGGCGACCGTCTCCTGTCTCTCGCTGATGCTGCATGAAAGGGTGTGAAGGAAACATTTCTTTGTTGTGGACCGTTTGACAGTCATATAAAGATATAAGGACGTGATATTTGACCAGTGTGTCACTTCAAAAGACAAACAGGATCTGAGCCCTTCGGGACTGACTCTGTCAAGCAGATTTATGATGTGGGGATTCTTCCAGAATCTCTGTAACTGCTAACTGGAGTTGGTTAAGTTTGATGTGCTTAAAAAACTGGATATGTAAATAGAGTGCGTTGGCATGCTCCGGCAGAATCGCAGGAAGAGTTCAAAGACGAAATAACCTCAAACCATCAGTAGCCATTATCTACTGTTTCCAATTCCAACGCAAAGTTGGCCAGCAGAGACAACATGGAGTTCAGTTGGGGATTCGGCATGAACGTGTCAATCTCTCCGTAATAACGTTCATCGAATCTGGAGCGGCTTTAACCACATGATCAGAACAAAGGGTCAGCTAAGTCAATATGAACAGTGAAGTTCAATTAGCAGTTAGCACCAATTTATAATAAAGTAGTCATTATGAATGCCCAGGACGATTGGTATAGTCTCAGTCAATCCATGATAAAGTATCTTATACTTCAGTAAGGGGAATGGATTTATGTTGATCGTTTCAATAGTTTGTCCAAGTTGTTTGCATATGAAGGTGGACTTACATATCAGGATTATTAAGTTAATTAAAGACCTGACATTTAGGCCACTCATATAAAATCATGTAGAGACCTTGGTGGTGCAATCCTGACATGTTCTGCATATCATCAATTCCTGAAATGCAGTTTGGGTGCCTAAATCTCAATACCCATAGAAATATATTTGCTGACTTTTCCGGGACTTATTGCACTCTCTTGTGTGAAGGGCCCATTTCCCCTGATTCTTTGGCAAATGGGGCAATAGGATACGCTCAGATATAATCACACGGCTGCTATTGCCTGTGATTGCTTCCCCACAATTCCATATCTTCCTGGTAGTGCTGTACATATTCAGGTTATAGTGTTTATGCTTCTCCAGCCTCGTAAATAACGGCTTCCTTTTGGTGGAGGGCTCCACATTGCCTTGTGGAATGGACGAGTGCCATGTGGTAATGGAAAAGCAGAGTCAAAGACCACATTGGCTGTCTGCAAGGCCTTTGTTCCTGCCTTTGTCAGCAAATGCGAGCCGATGACAGGGGCCACCCTTTATAAACATTTCTGTCTCTCAAGGGCGTGACATTGTGGCAATCCTTCAAATTATGATGATTTTTTCTCTGTCTGTCAGAGCATTGTCAAAAGGAATATCAACTGGTCACACAGGCCTAGCATACTCCTTTTATTTTCAGGTAATATAAATGTTGTATGATGTATTGCAGGGTTAGACTAAGAGAAGGTACTTTTGTACGTAAGGATAAGAAATCTGTAATAGGGGAGAGTGGGGTAATTTGAGCCATATTTTACATTCCGCATTACTACATCAAGGGAAATATAGTATTCTTTCTGACAAAGATATCCGCATATATTTCAGGGTGTTGTGTATCCCATGAAATAATCAGAATTAATGTATACGTAACAGTTTTGAAAACATAGCTTGTCCCCAAAAAAAGTGGTTGTCCTACTGTAGATTAGATTAGATCAGGCGTTAACCGGCGACCACAGACACCCGCATAGAGGATGTTATTATGGGGTGTAGGAGTAGTAACTGCGTTGGAGACGTCAAATTGGTGAGCAGCTGCTCTTGCGATTGTTGTCCCGAAGCCACACCCATCCCGCTTGTGTTAGAAGTTCAGAATGTGAAAGTGTAGGCTATATAGACATAATTACGATCAAAATGAAAAATCATTCAACGATACAGAGGATTTCTATCATCCTAATTGAGGATGATAGAAATTCCAGTGTCCACATTCCAGTGTTCAAACTTGCAACGAGGCTGCATTTCTGTTAATGCGACTCCCTGCAGCCAATGATGTAATTACATTGGTATGCAGTTTAAAATAGCAATAAGGCACCTCGGGGGTTTGTGGTATATATTGGCCACATACCACAACCCCATGAGGTGCCTTATTGCTATTATAAACTGGATACCAATGTATTTATAGCAGTAAAAATAAATGTTTTGTCATACGTGATATATGGTCTGATATACCATGGCTCTCAGCCAATCAGCATTCAGGGCTCGAATCACCCAGTTTATAATATGGTATAATAATGATGTGAATATACCTCAGTTCTTGTGTCCGTAGCAGATGTAAAATGGAAAGGAGCAGGAATAGGCTTTTGTAGGCGAGAGTCCACGCTATATCTTCCAATGGTGCGACTGCTGTCGGCATCCAAATATTAACCAATTTGAATAAACGCTTGGAGGTAAGGACGACAGCAGTGGTGTAGCCTACCGGCGATACGGATATCAAGTTATTGATATCTGCATAGCACATTGATGTGAATCACACTGCTGCTCTTTCATTTAGCTATTTGAGCCTTACAGATTGTGGTTGTTGTCGATTTGCTGTTCACAAATGTATACTGAGTATACAAAACATTGAGACAATTGAGAAGTGTATTGTGCATGTGTGCCATTCAGAGAGTGAATGGGCAAGACAAAATATTTATTTGCCTTTGAACAGGGTATGGTAATAGGTGCCAGCACACCGGTTTGTGTCAAGAACTACAACGCTGCTGGGTTTTTCACGCTCAACAGTTTCCTATGTGTATCAAGAATGGTCCACCACCCAAAGGCCATCCAGCCAACTTGACACAGCTGTGATAAGCATGGAGTCAACATGGGCCAGCATCCCTGTGGAACGCTTCGACACCTCGTAGAGTCCATGGCCCTGACAAATTGAGGCTGTTCTGAAGGCAAAAGGGGGTGGGTGCTCAAACTCAATATGAAGGTGTTCCTAATGTTTGGTATACGCAGTGGAGATACCCAGCGAAGGCAACGTACCTTGAGGGTTCTATCCCTACACAGAGGGAAATGGTGATTTTAGAAAACAACAGCTAACAAAAGCTAACCCAGTCACATCAAACTTATATTATGATTATGATGCTGCATGATTTCACCTGGTCAGAAAAATGGCTAGCTGACGTCCGACACAGTTAGCTCTCTACCGCAGGATAAAGATCAAATTCATATTTTGCAACATTGTTGCAGAGGTCTGAGTGGCAAACAGCAAGGCTCATACAAACCTGTGCAGCTGCAAAGTAAACGCGAGCTAAAAGCAAGAGTAAATAATGTGTTTCATAAAAACATACAATCTTAGATATAAAAAGGGTTCTATATAAAAACCTTTTGATAAATTCCAAATGTAACTACCGCTCTGATTCAAAAAACCAACTTACATTCCAGCATGCAGTGCAAGAGGAAGGTGGTTGAACTAACTTGCAAGTAGCCTTCCAATAGCGCATGCATTTTCAATGTATTAAGGTAAGCAAACTTTATTATTTAATTAAAATATATGAAGCCAAAGTCATATGAGAATCTATATGCTAGATAAATTAAGACACGTAATTAGAATTTGTGCAGATAAATACATTTAGCCAGATAAACTGAAAATACTATTTTAATTCACCACTTTACACGCTAGCCAGCTAACTCTTTAAAATAAAACATTGAATATTATGGGATGTGCCAAGTAGAGCTACAGACCTAGCCTGACTTTGGCAATTAGCTAATTGTTACTTTTATTTCAGTATTTCAGTGTGAAGTCAATTGAGGGGTCTATTTCATGAAGCCATTAGAAGACTGTTGCTGACTGAGAGGTATGTATCAAATATTCATAATATGTTATGTATAATAATTATTGGTGGTTCAATAGCCTAGTTAATCATTACATTACTTTTAACACACAATCTATGTTTTTCTCAGTCTGGCAGTAACCCAGAACTGTCAGAGGCATGTAATTTGTTATTTTACATAATAATAATTATACCACACCTTTAGAAAGTATTCACACCCTTTGACCTTTTCCACATTTTGTTGTGTTACAGCCTGAAGTTAAAATGGATTACATTTTACATGGATTACATAATAAGTTGCATGGACTCACTCTGTGTGCAATAATAGTGTTTAACATTATTTTTTAACGACTACCACATCTCCCCACACACACATTTATCTGTAAGGTCCCCCAGTGAATTTCAAACACAGATTCAACCAAAAAGGAGATTTTCCAATGCCTTGCAAAGAAGGGCACCTATTGGTAGATGGGTAAAAATGAAATAAAAAGCAGACATTGAATATCCCTTTTGAGAATGGTGAAGTTATTAATTACACTTTGGATGGTGTATCAATACACCCAGACACTACAAAGGTACAGGCATCCTTCCTAACTCAGTTGCCGGAGAGGAAAGAAACTGCTTAGGGATTTCACCAAAGTGCAAAAACGCGCAAACAGTCACAACAATAAAGTACAAATAAATAAACATACCTCGTGAAATTAAAACACGGAATAAACGCACACCAGAAATAGCTCGTCAAAAATGACACGTAACACAAAACAATCACACACAAAGACATGAGGGGGAACAGAGGAATAAATACATGTAGTGTGATTGGGGAATGAAAACCAGGTGTGCCGGGCACAAGACAAAACAAATGGAAAAATGAAAAATGGAGCGGCGATGGCTAGAAAGCCGGTGACGTCGGCCGCCGAACGCCGCCCGAACAAGGAGAGGAGCCGACTTCGGCGGAAGTCGTGACACCATCATTCAAACAAAGAGACAATCAGCACATGTTTCTGAACTATGTTTGTGTATAATGACAATATCTTCAAAAAACTATGCTGGTATTCCTTTTTCCATGATTTAATTATTTATAAAATTATTTTCATAGCTAAAAATATTACTATTAAGCAGACACAATTCATAAATGGCAACATGCAGGGATCTATATGGAACCATGTTGGTTCAGTGAAGAAAAACCTCAAGGGTTCAAGCTTTGTTGGGGAACCTTGCTGTACAGCCTCATATCATGGTTAAAACAATACTGTTGATATCATGGATGGTCAGTCTTTGCATCCATAGCTCTGTCTATTAATCTGAGAGTGGTTACATTTCTCCAGGCCCATGCCTCAGCTTTTTAACAAAAACAGAGGCAGGGTGTTCGATTTGTTATTGTTTCACCAGTGGATTGGCCTTTTAAACAGCCAAATTTGACAAACTGACTTGTTAGACAGGTGGCATCCTATGACAGTGCCATGTTGAAAGCCACTGAGCTCTTCAGTAAGGGCCATTCTACTGTCAATGTTTCACTATGGAGATTGCATGGCTGTGTGCTCAATTTTATACACCTGTGACCAACGGGTATGGCTGAAATAGCCAAATACATTCATATGAAGGGGTGTCCACATACTTTTGGTGTATTTCCATTTGACATTGTGAATAAACTCCAATAACATGTTTCAATATATCTAGCTAGCCAGCTTACTAATGCCATTTATATCAACTTAATCAATCAGATGGTTAATTAGCACATATTATACTATGGGATAATAAAAAATGATATTATGCCTGGAGCCACTTGTGGATTTGATAGCTCTAACGCGGTGGCACCGCCAAAACAACCGCTACGCGGATGTTGGCTAAAGCGGATCTGATTTGAATCAATGGAGGAAATTGAGCCGACCTTGGGGTGGGTGATCGTGTCCTGTGACAGTGGGTGATGGTGCTGGTAGGTCAAAGTTGAATTCCTGGAATGGGGTTGTTGTATATTGCCTGTCTTAAATATATTCCGATGTTGTTTTGAATTCAATTCGTAGGCAAGTTCTCTGCATTTGAGGCTTGAAGCCCATGAATCTGGTCTGTAAGAATCTTGAAATTTTTCAGGCTCCATGTCATCAGAGAGGACCTTGTGTGCCTCTGCTGCTATATCATCGCCTCGCTTTCACACAGCTACATGTTTGTTTTCTTATTTGTCAATGTGCCTCTTCGGTGTCAGTCTATTTTTCATCCCTTGCTGCTGCTCAAATGGACTTCTTCCCTTCTCTCACTTGCTTGGCTGCTCTTCCAGTAGCCTCGCGGGGGGCTAGACTCCTGCTTGTTTTACGTTTGTATACACGGGGCCTGGTGATGTCTGCTTTGTAACAATAAAAAATCCCTATCTGGAGATCATATGCATGACACATTGCAAAAATACTATGCATGTTATGTGTAAAACTGACAAAATGTAATCATCATTTGTATAGGGTATGGTGACCATTGTCTGAACCTACCCTATGGCCATTAGCTAAACTTAGCCGAAGGCAAACATGTTGACTATATTAGCCCACACAGCTACAAGCATGCAATTTAATGCTAGGTTTAGGAGCTCATATTGTAGCTCCTGGAGACTCTGACTGATGTATTAAACAATCTTAAAACGATAGACTTTGCTTTAGATACAAGCATCCTGAAACCAATAACACAATCAATTCATTTGACTTTGTAAAAATCTGTTTTTTTTGTTCCTAACTTGCTTACCACTTTTCCATGGGGTTTCTTCCTTCACAGACTCCATGAAATGATGATGAAATGATGTCCTAAATATTTGGTCACATGATTCATTTTGTGTATGGTTTCCTAGAAACAAGGGGTGGCTCCATTAACCATTTGGCTCCACTTACCCCACTCTCCCCTACCTCTATTTACATATGAAGACAAGTTAAGTCATATTCCTTCAGCACCACTTATTGGAGAGCCATCGCTTCACATCTCTACCTTTCTATTCATTTGCCAAGACTTTCTTTAAATGCCAAGACTTTCTCCTCGTCCTTCCTCCCTTTGTTGTCACACACATTACCCTGTCAACCGCCACAGCCACATGACAGCTCCCTGCCACAATGGAATTCAATTATTCATTTATTCCGACTGTCTTACATCCAATTCATTCCAATTACATGGCAGCTGCCTGTCCCCAGGAGCATGGCATCCAGGCAGAGCACATCGTTTAAAGGTCCAGCAGCTGTAGCCTCGCCCCCTATGCCTCCTTGCCAGGGGGGAAGTACACAGTCTGGCACCCCTCCCCACCCCCTTTACAGTTTCCAGTCGGAGGCCTTATCCACAGCTCCACACTGACACACTGTCTGGAATGGAATGCTTTTCATGGAGATTTTCGCATGCCAAACTTCCTCTTAACTGTCTGAGTGTGGGTGTCTTTGTGCCTCGTTAATTAGAATCAGGCTAGCCAGAGAATGTCAGTACGGTCATTCTAAGCATCATTTCCCCGCAACAACACAGAAACAAAACTGCTTTAAATGCCATGTACAGTGGCTTGCGAAAGTATTTTTCCTATTTTGTTGCCTTACATCCTGGAATTAAAATGGATTTTGGGGGGGGTTGTATCATTTGATTTACACAACAAGCCTACCACTTTGAAGATGAAACAACAAATAACACAAAAAACAGAAAACTTGAGTGTGCGTAACTATTCACCCCCCCAAAGTCAATACTTTGTAGAGGCACCTTTTGCCGCAATTACAGCTGCAAGTCTCTTGGGGTATGTCTCTATAAGATTGGCACATCTAGCCACTGGAATTCTTCAAGGCAAAACTGCTGCAGCTCCTTCAAGTTGGATGGGTTCCGCTGTTGTACAGCAATCTTTAAAGTCATGCCACAGATTCTCAATTGGATTGACGTCTGGGCTTTGACTAGGCCATTCCAATACATTTAAATGTTTCCCCTTAAACCACCCAAGTGTTGCTTTAGCAGGGTCATCGTCCTGCAGGAAGGTGAACCTCTGTCCCAGTCTCAAATCTCTGGAAGACTGAAACAGTTTTCCCTCAAGAATTTCCCTGTATTTAGCGCCATCCATCACTCTTTCAATTCTGACCAGTTTCCCAGTCCCTGCGATGAAAAACATCCCCACAGCATGATGCTGCCACCACCATGCTTCACTGTGGGGATGGTGTTCTCGGGGTGATGAGAGGTGTTGGGTTTGCGCCAGACATAGTGTTTTCTGTGATGGCCATAAAGCTACCTCTTAATCTCATCTGACCAGAGTACCTTCTTCCATATGTTTGGGGAGTCTCCCACATGCCTTTAGGTGAACACCAAACATGTTTGCTTATTTTTTTCTTTAAGCAATGGCTATTTTCTGGCCACTCTTCCATAAAACCAAGCTCTGTAGAGTGTATGACTTAAAGTGGTCCTAACTCCTTCAGGTTTATCTTTGGTCTCTTTGTTGCCTCTCTAATTAATGCGCTCCTTGCCTGGTCCATGAGTTTTGGTGGGCGGCACTCTCTCGGCAGGTTTGTTGTAGTGCCATATTCTTTCCATTTTTTAATAATGGATTTAATGATGCTCTGTGGGATGTTCAAAGTTTCTGATATTTTTTTTATTACCCAACCCTGATCTGTACTTCTCCACAACTTTGTCCCTGACCTGTTTAAAGATCCTGCCGCTTACTTGGTGGTGACCCTTGCTTAGTGGTGTTGCAGACTCTGGGGCCTTTCAGAACAGGTGTATATATACTGAGATCATGTGACAGATGACGTGACACTTATATTGCACACAGGTGGACTTTATTTAACTAATTATGTAACTTCTGAAGGTAATTGGCTGCACCACATCATATTTAGGGGCTTAATAGCAAAGGGGGTGAATACATATGCTCACACCACTTTTCTGTTTTTACATTTTAGAAATGTTTTTAAACAAGTAATTTTTTAAATTTCACTTCATCAATTTGGAGTATTTTGTGTTATGTCCATTACATAGAATCCAAATAAAAAATATATTTAAATTACAGGTGGTAATAAAACAAAATAGGAAAAATGCCAAGGGGGTGAATGCTTTTGCCAGGCACTGTATTACTCACCTAATAAGCACAATGAATTAAAGAGCATGTTGAATGGTCAAATCTAGGTTCTGTGTTCTATTGGCTGGGTACAGGCCTTATTGTTAGCATCAGTTCCAGTGTTGTAGAAAAAGAGAAGAACATTCTTAGCATAATTGCAAACGTACCTAAGTTTATCAGGTTTTCCCTTGTGCTGACGCAAACACTGTGAAGCAATCTGGGAGGTTAATATCACCTTACGACATGTGGAACTACAGATCGCAAACATTTCAACTACCTTCAACGACATCGTAAGCAATACTGGAGTATTCAAAACCACCTACATTGGTTTTTATTTAAAACTGTTTATTCAGTGAACAGCTTGCTAGGGCTTTGCTAACCCGAGGGACGCTTCCAAGTGTTCAAACAATGAGCAAGGGAAAATACCAAAGACACTCTACTAAAATGTATGGAGCAGTATCTTGAGGCAAATACAGTGCTTAGGAAAACATCATGAGTGAAATTGAGATTTGAACATTTGAACCTCAGAGCTGTAACGGCATTAATGTAAAATGGCCTTCCAAGTAGTGCCGGGGGAAATTAACAGCAAAATAATGTCACCCTGAGTTTAATTGGGAGAGTGTGGCATTTTGTGAAATGAAACAACAGTGAACAGGAAATGCAATTACATATGGGGAGAAATGTGTCAAAAGGGTGCTCCATGCTCTCGCCATGCCGACTCATTCCTTGGTAATGAATAGTTCCTGTTGCCAATGGCGCCGGGGGCTCGTATGACAAAAGGTGTGAAACGAGGTGTAGGGATTTGAGCGTTCAGTGTTGCATAGGTTGCAGCTTTATTGTACCCTTCTGTAGGAGCATTTGCCATCTGTGGATAGAAAGACAACATCACATCAGTAGATGGCAATCAATCAACCTTGCCTCATCAAGCTTAAGTTCAGTCCTTATGCTAATAAGAGTTTAATTAATGTAAACATATCATTAGGCCGGTGATGAGATATTAATAGGCTATCCAAAGGGATTTAGATCATAAATGGTCTTAGCCATCTACAAATGGCCTTTCAAAAGCCCTTTGTATGCATTGGATAATTGTCTCTTTTATCTTCAAAAGGCATGTAGTATGCTGGGCTAATGGCTGCTGTCACTCAGAACAGCTTGAATACAGACGTCAGTTTGATGAATGAACAGGTTCAGCAATGACACTGGTACTATTAGTGCCCACTTTGCAACAATGGACTAACATAATTTGTCCTCTAGAGCTACAATGTAAACACAATGCATCAGAATGATGTGTCAGATGGTTCAATCGAAGTGGGTTTGCAGCGACTCCATTCCAAGTTTCAACGATGATGCAGGTGGTAGCTCAAGTGAGCCGTAAATCTAAGTCCATGATAGATTGCATAAAATCTTTGCATGAACTATAGCATGGCAATCAGTCAACACAATCAGTCAACTCGTCAGTTGGCGCTAAGCCGCTACCGAAAATCTGTTCATCTAACATTCTCCCAAATGACCTAGATTCTGTGTCTTGGCCCGAGGGTTATTCACAGTTTGTGATATACATTGCTCAGCTGAATTTACAGGTTTCCCCAGGGTCACGTCTCTAGAGTTACATCTGCGAACGCCCCCTCTTGCCCCCTCATTCCCAGCAGGGGGGCTGGGGGGAACATCTGGAATTGCCATCCTCCACCAGTCCAGTGCTAGCCAAGGCATAGTACCTTTTTACAAGCTCTACTCGAGTGTGGGGTTTGATCAAAGTCTCTGTCTGAGCCAGTTTGTAGTGCTTTCATCAGATCACACGGACGGGTTGAGGCTGCAGCGTCAGAGGGTTCAAGCCAAGTCAGGGTGATTAAAGTTGGTAAGAGGAGTTATGGTATATGTAACTATAGCCCCGGAGAAGACGATAAAATCTTGGGCTGGACATATGCTTGGTTTTCTGACATTTATTTGAGCTCAAACACAGTATACCTACAGTAGTATGTTTCTACTTTCCTCTTCTGGAGACTATTCATGTGATGCTACAGTGCTATAAGTAAGTGTTCACACCCCTTGACCTTTTCCACATTTTGCTGTGTTACAGTCCAAGTTTTTTTTCACTGGACTACACACAATACACCATTATGTCGAAGTGGAATGAGTTTTTTTGCATATTAATAAAAACATCAAATCTGAAAAGTCTTGAGTACAATAAGTATTCAACTCCCTTGTTATGGCAACCCAAAATGGAGCAAACATTTACTTAACAAGTCACATAATAAGTAGCATGGATTCATCCTGTGTGCAATAATAGTGTTTAACATGATTTTTGAATGACTACCTCATCTCTGTACACCACACATACAAGTATCTGTAAGTCCCTCAGTCGAGCAGTGAATTTCAAACACAGATTCAACCATAAAGACCATGGAGGTTTTCCAATGACTTGCAAAATAGGGTACCTATTGGTATATGGTAAAAATAAATAAAAAATATCAGTTTGAGCATGGTAAAGTTATTAATTACACGTTGGATGGTGTATCAATACGACCAGTCACTACAAAGATACAGGTGTCCTTTCTAACTCAGTTGCCAGAGACAAAGGAAACTGCTCAGGGATTTAACCATGAAGCCAACGGTGACTTTAAAACAGTTACAGTGTAACGGGGGTTGCCTGATGAAGGATCAGACCAAAGCACAGTGTGGTAAGTGTTCATGATATTTATTGAAAACTGAACACTAGAACAAAAAATAACAAAGTGAGAAAATAAACCAAAACAGTCCTGTCAGGTGCAGAAAACACTAAACAGAAAATAACTACCCACAAAACATAGGTGGGAAAAAGCTACCTAAGTATGGTTCCCAATCAGAGACAACGATAGTCAGCTGTCGCTGATTGAAAACCATACCCGGCCAAAACAGAAAAAATAACCTAGAATGCCCACCCCAAATCACACCCTGACCAAACCAAAATAGAGACATAAAAAGCATTCTAAGGTCAGGGCCCTCGCTGCGGGCCCCAGACTGGGCACCCTCATTGCGGGCCCCAGACTGGGCACCCTCGTTGCGGGTCCCGGACTGGGCACCCTTGTTGCGGGCCCCGGACTGGGCGCGCTTGTTGGAGGCTCTGGACTGGAGGGCGTCGCTGGGGGCTCCGGACTGGAGGGCGTCGCTGGAGGCTTCTTGACTGGAGGGCGTCGCTGGAGGCTCTGGACTGGAGGGTAACTCTGGAGGCTCCAGACTGGAGGGCAACTCTGGAGGCTCTGGACTGGAGACCGTCGCTGGAGGGAGGAGACGCAGAGACAGCCTGGTGCGTGGGGCTGCCACAGGGCCCACCAGGCTGAGGAGACCTACAGGAGGCCTGGTGCATAGAGGAAGCACAGGGTGGACCGAGATGTGAGGGAGCACTGGAGCTCTGGTGCGCAGCCTTGGCACCACTCCTCCAGGCTGAATGCCCACTTTAGCCCGGACCCTCCAGAGGGCATGCACAGGTCGAACCGGGCTGTGGAGGGTCTCTGGAGATCTGGTGCTTACCACTTGCACCTCTCCACTTGGCTGAATGCCCACTTTAGCCCTGGCGGAGCGCAGGCATAGGACGAACTGAACAGTCCCAGCACACCGGAGACACAGTGCGCAGAGCCGGCGCAGGATACCCTGGGCCGAAACGGCGCACCGGAGACCAAGCGCCTGAGCTGCCACAATCTTCCCTGGCTGGATACCCACTCTCGCATGGCACTTGCAGACGGCTGGCATATAGCGCACCGGGCTATGAGTGCGCCCTGGAGACACCGTGCACTTTTCCGCATAACATGGTAAAGGCTGCTTCCGGTAAGCACTGGGAGTTGGCTCAGGTCTATAGCCTGACTTTTTTGTACTTCCGGCGCCGACAGAGATGGCCGCCTCGCTTCGCGTTCCTAGGAAACTATGCAGTTTTTTGTTTTTTACGTGTTATTTCTTACATTAGTACCCCAGGTCATCTTAGGTTTCATTACATACAGTCGAGAAGAACTACTGAATATAAGATCAGCGTCAACTCACCATCAGTACGACCAAGAATATGTTTTTCGTGACGCGGATCCTGTGTTCTGCCTTACAAACAGGACAACGGAGTGGATCCTATGCAGCGACCCAAAAAAACGACTCCGAAAGAGAGGGAAACGAGGCGGTCTTCTGGTCAGACTCCGGAGACGGGCACATCGTGCACCACTCCCTAGCATTCTTCTTGCCAATGTCCAGTCTCTTGACAACAAGGTTGATGAAATCCGAGCAAGGGTAGCATTCCAGAGGGACATCAGAGACTGTAACGTCCTTTGCTTCACTGAAACATGGCTCACTGGAGAGACTCTATCCGAAGCGGTGCAGCCAACGGGTTTCTCCACGCATCGCGCTGACAGAAACAAACATCTTTCTGGTTAGAAGAGGGGCGGGGGCGTATGCCTCATGGCCAACGTGACATGGTGTGATGAAAGAAACATACAGGAACTCAAATCCTTCTGTTCACCTGATTTAGAATTCCTCACAATCAAATGTAGACCGCATTATCTACCAAGAGAATTCTCTTCGATTATAATCACAGCCGTATATATCCCCCCCAAGCAGACACATCGATGGCTCTGAACAAACTTTATTTAACTCTCTGCAAACTGGAAACGATTTATCCGGAGGCTGCATTCATTGTAGCTGGGGATTTTAACAAGGCTAATCTGAAAACAAGACTCCCTAAATTTTATCAGCATATCGATTGCGCAACCAGGGGTGGAAAGACCATTGACCAAGATCATTGTTACTCTAACTTCCGCGACGCATATAAGGCCCTGCCCTGCCCCGCCCCCCTTTCGGGAAAAGCTGACCACGACTCCATTTTGTTGATCCCTGCCTACAGACAGAAACTAAAACAAGAGGCTCCCACGCTGAGGTCTGTCCAACGCTGGTCCGACCAAGCTGACTCCACACTCCAAGACTGCTTCCATCACGTGGACTGGGAGATGTTTCGTATTGCGTCAGATAACAACATTGACGAATACGCTGATTCGGTGTGCGAGTTCATTAGAACGTGCGTTGAAGATGTCGTTCCCATAGCAATGATTAAAACATTCCCTAACCAGAAACCGTGGATTGATGGCAGCATTCGTGTGAAACTGAAAGCGCGAACCACTGCTTTTAATCAGGGCAAGGTGTCTGGTAACATGACCAAATACAAACAGTGCAGCTATTCCCTCCGCAAGGCTATCAAACAAGCTAAGCGCCAGTACAGAGACAAAGTAGAATCTCAATTCAACGGCTCAGACACAAGAGGCATGTGGCAGGGTCTACAGTCAATCACGGACTACAGGAAGAAATCCAGCCCAGTCACGGACCAGGATGTCTTGCTCCCAGGCAGACTAAATAACTTTTTTGCCCGCTTTGAGGACAATACAGTGCCACTGACACGGCCTGCAACGAAAACATGCGGTCTCTCCTTCACTGCAGCCGAGGTGAGTAAGACATTTAAACGTGTTAACCCTCGCAAGGCTGCAGGCCCAGACGGCATCCCCAGCCGCGCCCTCAGAGCATGCGCAGACCAGCTGGCCGGTGTGTTTACGGACATATTCAATCAATCCCTATACCAGTCTGCTGTTCCCACATGCTTCAAGAGGGCCACCATTGTTCCTGTTCCCAAGAAAGCTAAGGTAACTGAGCTAAACGACTACCGCCCCGTAGCACTCACATCCGTCATCATGAAGTGCTTTGAGAGACTAGTCAAGGACCATATCACCTCCACCCTACCTGACACCCTAGACCCACTCCAATTTGCTTACCGCCCAAATAGGTCCACAGACGATGCAATCTCAACCACACTGCACACTGCCCTAACCCATCTGGACAAGAGGAATACCTATGTGAGAATGCTGTTCATCGACTACAGCTCGGCATTCAACACCATAGTACCCTCCAAGCTCGTCATCAAGCTCGAGACCCTGGGTCTCGACCCCGCCCTGTGCAACTGGGTACTGGACTTCCTGACGGGCCGCCCCCAGGTGGTGAGGGTAGGCAACAACATCTCCTCCCCGCTGATCCTCAACACTGGGGCCCCACAAGGGTGCGTTCTGAGCCCTCTCCTGTACTCCCTGTTCACCCACGACTGCGTGGCCACGCACGCCTCCAACTCAATCATCAAGTTTGCGGACGACACAACAGTGGTAGGCTTGATTACCAACAACGACGAGACGGCCTACAGGGAGGAGGTGAGGGCCCTCGGAGTGTGGTGTCAGGAAAATAACCTCACACTCAACGTCAACAAAACTAAGGAGATGATTGTGGACTTCAGGAAACAGCAGAGGGAACACCCCCCTATCCACATCGATGGAACAGTAGTGGAGAGGGTAGCAAGTTTTAAGTTCCTCGGCATACACATCACAGACAAACTGAATTGGTCCACTCACACAGACAGCATCGTGAAGAAGGCGCAGCAGCGCCTCTTCAACCTCAGGAGGCTGAAGAAATTTGGCTTGTCACCAAAAGCACTCACAAACTTCTACAGATGCACAATCGAGAGCATCCTGGCGGGCTGTATCACCGCCTGGTATGGCAACTGCACCGCCCTCAACCGTAAGGCTCTCCAGAGGGTAGTGAGGTCTGCACAACGCATTACCGGGGGCAAACTACCTGCCCTCCAGGACACCTACACCACCCAATGTCACAGGAAGGCCATAAAGATCATCAAGGACATCAACCACCCGAGCCACTGCCTGTTCACCCCGCTATCATCCAGAAGGCGAGGTCAGTACAGGTGCATCAAAGCTGGGACTGAGAGACTGAAAAACAGCTTCTATCTCAAGGCCATCAGACTGTTAAACAGCCACCACTAACACTGAGTGGCTGCTGCCAACACACTGACACTGACTCAACTCCAGCCACTTTAATAATGGGAATTGACGGGAAATGATGTAAATATATCACTAGCCACTTTAAACAATGCTACCTTATATAATGTTACTTACCCTACATTATTCATCTCATATGCATACGTATATACTGTACTCTATATCATCGACTGTATCCTTATGTAATACATGTATCACTAGCCACTTTAAACTATGCCACTTTGTTTACATACTCATCTCATTTGTACATACTGTACTCGATACCATCTACTGTATCTTGCCTATGCTGCTCTGTACCATCACTCATTCATATATCCTTATGTACATATTCTTTATCCCCTTACACTGTGTACAAGACAGTAGTTTTGGAATTGTTAGTTAGATTACTTGTTATTACTGCATTGTCGGAACTAGAAGCACAAGCATTTCGCTACACTCGCATTAACATCTGCTAACCATGTGTATGTGACAAATAAAATTTGATTTGATTTGATTTGACTCCGCCAATCTCCCCGTGTGCCCCCTCCCAAAAAATTTTGGGGGGCTGCCTCTTGTACCTGCTTCGCTGACTTGCCTCCTCGTATTGTCGCCTCTCAGCTTTAGCTGCCTCCAGTTGCTCTTTTGGGCGGCAATATTCCCCAGCCTGTCTCCAGGGTCCCTTTCCGTCCAGTATCTCCTCCCATGTTCATTAGTCCTGAACCCTCTGCTCCTCCATACCACGCTGCTTGGTCCGCTTGTGGTGGGTAGTTCTGTAACGGGTGTCGTCTGATGAAGGATCGGACCAAAGCGCAGTGTTCATGATATTTATTGAAAACTGAACACTAGAACAAAAAATAACAAAGTGAGAAACGAAACAGAAAAACAGAAAATAACTACCCACAAAAGGTAGGTGGGAAAAAGCTACCTAAGTATGGTTCCCAATCAGAGCCAACGATAGTCAGCTGTCCCTGATTGAGAACCATACCCGGCCAAAACAAAGAAATACAAAACATAGAAAAAATAACCTAGAATGCCCACCCCAAATCACACCCTGACCAAACCAAAATTGAGACATAAAAAGCTCTCTACGGTCAGGGCGTGACATACAGAGTTTAATGGCTGTCATAGGAGAAAATTGAGGATGTATCAACAACATTGTAGTTACTCTAGAATGCTAAGTGGCCGAGTTACAGTTTTGACTTAAATCACATGAAGATATATGGCAAGATCTGAAAATGGTTGTCTAGCACTGATCAACAACCTATTTGACAGAGCTTGAAGCATTTCGAAAAGCATAATGGGAAAATGCTGCACAATCCAAGTGTGGAAAGCTCTTAGAGACATACGCAGAAAGACTCACATCTGTAATCTCTGCCAAAGGTGCTTCTACAAAGTAGTGCCTCGGGGATGTGAATACTTATGTAAATTTGATACTTCTGTATTTAATATAAATTACATTTGCTAAAATTTCTACAAACATGTTTTCACTTTGTCATTAAAAGGATATTGTGTAAATGGGAGACAAAAAAAATATTGTTTAATCCATATTGAATTCAGGATTTAACACAACCAAATGTGGATTACAGTAAGGCACTGTATATGTATACTGTATGACCATCTACCTGTTTCTTTTTACTACAAAAGAGCTATATTCTTGTAGCTCTCTTGCCTCACTCAAAACCTGTATCCTGAAGACACTAAACCGTCCCCTGTCTTAACCATTTCTTCTTCAAATCAAAGCTACGTAGCTGTGAGTAAGCTGAGTCAACAGGCAGTATTGTGTCTCAGTGGATTTGGCTGGTATTAACTTTGTCTTCCATAACGGAATGATGTGGTATTCTATTGGTAATGTTGGCTTTGGCGGACTATTCCCAACATACAAGCATGTGACACATTGAGCTGGCGCACAGGGAATGCAGCACAACAACATAATTAGTTATCCTTCTGGTGTGAACTTCAGTGTGGTGTATACTGTGTGTTTCCAGTTTCTGTCGACCTATTGTTCAGAAAACATATCTGCCATTGTGTGAGAAGGCAGCATTTTTCTGTAGCAGATATAGCTAGTGAGACAGGTATAATGTGAAACAGGTTATCAATATATTACTAACATTGTTACATTTGTCCTTTGAGTAACAATCATCATAAAAATACATCAAATAAGATAAATCAGGCTCTGAACAATATCCATTTCAGCAACCAATAGTGAAGATTAACTCAACGATGCTAAGTTATGCTGATTAGTATTCTTCCGACAGGCACAACATTTATTTATCTTCTCGTTGCTCTAAATAAATGTGCCACACTAGTCATCAATTCCTGAGAAAGTGTCCTCAGTCACTGAAGTGGTAACAGGTCACACCTTTGTCCTACACAGTATTGATGTTTTGACTATGTGCAGAGTCTGTCTAATCTACTGCTGGGCCTGAGCCTGTGACTGGGGCCAGTAAATCATTCCTCAAGGACACTGATCGGCCTGCGAGGGCCGTGGAACCCTGACCCCCTTTTGTTAGAGGCCCCAGTTTTGCGAGAGGGGTGGCTTGCATCCAAATATGAAAGCAGCAAAAGTTATCTCGGCCAACATTGAGGAGGCTCTTATAAAATATTGACTCTAAAACAGCTCAACCCCCACTCAGGTAACTCATCCCATTCCCACTATTTCACAGCGTTATCATCTTACTGCTACAGAACCATATTCCCAAGGGTATTGTCAGTAATAATGTGACGATAAAGTTGAATTCCACTGTTAGTTCTTTAATTATTTGTTCATTTTATTTCCATTTTTTTGTAGGTATTTTCTTAAAACTGCATTGATGGTTAATAAGGGCTTGTATGTAAACATTTCACTGTGCTTTACCAACTGAGCCACATCATCACATCACATTATCACAAACCACCTGATATCTCAATGTACTCGATTACTGTATTATGCATTGTTTCTCTTCAGGTGATGGAAAAGTCTACAGGTACAAACCTGGATGACCAGCCTATGTACAAAACAGTAATCCACATATACAGTGGGGCAAAAAAAGTATTTAGTCAGCCACCAATTGTGCAAGTTCTCCCACTTAAAAAGATGAGAGAGGCCTGTAATTTTCATCATAGGTACACTTCAACTATGACAGACAAAATTAGGAAAAGAAATCCAGAAAATCACATTGTAGGAGTTTTAATGAATTTATTTGCAAACACATTTTTTGACCATTAAAATAACATCAAATTGATCAGAAATACAGTGTAGAACATCCCGGAGTCACCTCTCCACTGTTGACGTTGAGACTGGTGTTTTGCGGGTACTACTTAATGAAGCTGCCAGTTGAGGACTTGTGAGGCATCTCAAACTAGACAGTCTAATGTACTTGTCCTCTTGCTCAGTTGTGCACCGAGGCCTCCCACTGAATTTTCTTCATGATAGAGGAAAAGTCAGAGTAATTCCTATCAGCTGCATGCCTGACCCTACATTTGCTCTAGAATTGTTCTCATGTATCTCTCTAGCAGATAAACACACATCCTTTAAATGCCTTTGAGTACAAAATTGAACAAGTTCTTGGTTCTCCATAGAACTTTCCGATCTTGTTATGATAAGAGATCAGGCCTGGGCCAAGGCTTCACAGAAAAAAAGGTGCTATCTAGAACATAAAAGGGTTCTTCGGCTGTCCACATAGGAGAACCTTTTTAATAAGTATTTTTGGTTCCAGGTAGAACCCTTTAGGTTCCATGTAGATCCCATTTTGGGTTCCATGTAGAACCCTTTCCACAGAAGGTTCTACATAAGTAGAATCAAAAGGATTCTACCTGGAACCAACTAGGATGAAGAACCCTTTTGGAAGCCTTTTTTCTGAGAGTGCAGAAAATCTGACTCTGTCGCTGATTGGCAGCTTTTCAGGCCAATGATAAATAGATGCACTTCCTTAATCTAGAAAATTGAATCTAACTAAATTCTATCTCGGATTCTGCTGGTGATCCATCAAAATTTTTGAGAACAGTTAATGCACTGATGAATGGGGTGGCAGGGTAGCCTAGTGGTTAGAGCGTTGGACTAGTAACCAGAAGGTTGCAAGTTCAAACCCCCAAGCTGACAAGGTACAACTCTACATTAACTGCCCAACAGGCAGCCACTGTTCCTAGGCGGTCATTGAAAATAAGAATTTGTTCTTAACTGACTTGCCTAGTTAAAAAAATGGGAATACCATGAGAAAGCTGTGTCAGACTCTGGCATCATTACTGCGAATACTTTTTATACATTGCCTTCAGAAAGTATTCATACCCTTTGAGGCATGGGAGCCTGATGAGGCTTGGGAACCTGTCAAGCCAGCTGAGGCACGGAAGCCTGACGAGCCAGCTGAGGCATGGGAGCCTGACGAGCCGGCTGAGGCATGGGAGCCTGACGAGCCAGCTGAGGCATGGGAGCCTGATGAGGCTTGGGAACCTGTCAAGCCAGCTGAGGCACGGAAGCCTGACGAGCCAGCTGAGGCTTCCCCGGTTGCTTCGGCAGCGGCACTTGGACCCGACGGCACCAGTAAATCCCTTTTGCTTCCCTAAGAATCGGGAAGCAAGTACAGGGAGTGAATTTAATAAATAACGGAACATTGAACAAAACAAGAAACATGAGTAGCGTACAAACATAAAACACAGTAACAGAAGCCATAACGCCTGGGGAAAGAACCAAAAATAGTGACAGATATGGTGTCCAGGTGAGTCTCAGGAGCCGCAGGTGCGGGTGTGCGTAACGATGGTGGCAGGTGTGCGTAACGATGAATAAACTGGCGATGTCGAGTGCCAGATAGGGGGAGCAGGCATAGATGTGACAATGTTTTAGATTCTTCAAAGTAGCCACCCTTTGCCTTGATGACAGCTTTGCACACTCTTGGACATACTCTCAGCCAGCATCACCTGGAATGGTTTTACAACAGTTTGAAGGAGTGCCCACATATGCTGAGCACTTGTTGGCTGCTTTTACTTCACTCTGACTTGCCAAGTTTAAAAAAAAGTTAAACAATACAAATAAATAAATAAACACTGCGGTCCAACTCAACCCAAACCATCTCATTTGGGTTGAGGTCGGGTGATTGTGGAGGCCAGGTCATCTGATGCAGCACTCCATCACTCTCCTTCTTGGTCAAATAGCCCTTACACAGCCTGGAGGTGTGTTGGGCCATTGTCCTGTTGAAAAACAAAGGATAGTCCAATTAAACGCAAACCAGATGGGATGGTGTATCACTGCATGCTTTGGTAGCCATGCTGCTTAAGTGTGCCTTGAATTCTTCATAAATCACAGACCGTGTCAGCAGCAAAGCACCCCCATGCTCTCACCCCTCCTCCATGCCTCACAGTGGGTACCATACATGCAGAGATCATCCGTTCACCTACTCTGTGTCTCACAAAGACACGGCAGTTGGAACCAACAATCTCAAATGTGGACTCATCAGACCAAAGGATACATTTCCACAAGTCTAATGTCCATTGCTTGTGTTTCTTGGCCTAAGCAAGTCTCTTCTTCTTATTGGTATACTTTAGCAGTGGTTTCTTTGCAGCAATTTGACGATGAAGGCCTGATTCACACAGTCTCCTCTGAACAGCTGATGTTGAGACGTGTCTGTTACTTGAACTCTGTGAAGCACTTATTTGGGCTGCAATTTCTGAGGCTGGTAACTCTAATGCACTTATCCTGTGCAGCAGAGGTAACTCTGGGTCTTCCTTTCCTGTGGCCGTCCTCAATAGAGACTGTAATGATGGACTGTTGTTTTTCTTTGCTTATTTGAGCTGTTCTCGCCATAATATGGACTTGGTCTTTTACCAAATAGGGCTATCTTCTGTACACCACCCCTTCCTTATCGCAGCACAACTGATTTTTTCAAAGGCATTAAGAAGGACAGAAATTCAACAAATTAACAAGGCACACCTGTTAATTGAAATGCATTCCAGGTGACTACCTCATTAAGCTGGTTGAGAGAATGCCAAGAGTGTGCAAAGCTGTCGTCAAGGCAAAGGATGGCTACTTTGAAGAATCTCAAATATAAAACATATTTTGATTTGTTTAACACTTTTTTGGTTGCTACGTGATTGCATATGTGTTATTTCATCGTTTTTATGTTTTCAATATTGTTATACCGTGCAGAAAATAGTACAAATAAAAAAATCCTGAAATGAGTAGGTGTGTATAAACTTTTGACGGGTATTGCAAGTATTCACACCAGAGTCAAAACATGTTTGAATCAATTTTTGGCAGTGATTACAGCTGTGAGTCTTTCTGGGTAAGTCTCTAAGAGCTTTGCACACCTGGTTGTACAATATTTGCACTTTTTATTTTTTTATTCTTCAAGCTCTGTCAAGTTGGTTGTTGATCATTGCTAGACAGCCATTTTCAGGTCTAGCCATAGTTTTTCAAGCCAATTTCAGTCAAAACTCTAGGAACATTCAATGTCGTCCAATGTATATTTGGCCTTGTGTTTTAGGTTATTGTCTTGCTGAAAGGTGAATATGTCTTCCAGCGGCTGTTGGAAAGCAGACTGTACTAGGTTTTCCTCCAGGATTTTGCCTGTGTTGAGGTCTATCCAATTTATTTTTATCCTAAAAAAAAACAACGTTCTAGTCCTTTCCATTGATGAGCATACCCATAACATGATGTAGCCATCATCATGCTTGAAATTATGAAGTGGTACTCCGTGATGTGTTGTGTTGGATTTGCCCCAAACACAATAATTTCTGTGACAGATGCTGGGAGAGGAAAAGTAAGTACAGGAAGTGAACTTTTAATGGAAAATAAACATGAAACAAACAAGGAAAGCGCCTGGACAGGGGAAAACGTAACGACATCAATGCTGACACGGGGAACAAACTGAGGAGCAGACAGATATAGAGGGGCAATCAACAAAGTAATGGAGTCCAGGTGAGTCCAATATTGGACAGATGCGCGCAATGATGGTGTCAGGTGTGCGTAATGATGGGCCGCCTGATCCCCTCGAATGCCAGAGAAGGGGAGCGGGGGCAGGCGTGACAGCTTTCTATTCAGAACATAAAGATATTCCTTTCTTTTTTTGGTTGCAGTTTTACTTTAATGCCTTATTGCAAAAGGATGCATGTTTCTGAATATTTTTATTCTGTACAGGCTTCATTCTTTTCACTCTGTCATTTAGGTTAGTATTGTGGAGTAACTACAATGTGGTTGATCCATCCTCAATTTACTCCTATAGCAGCCATTAAACTCTGTAACTGTTTTAAAGTAATCATTGGCCTCATGGTGTAATCCCTGAGCGGTTTCCTTCCTCTCCAACAACTGAGTTAGGAAAGACACCTGTATATTTATAGTGACTGGGTGTGTTGACAGACCATCCAAAGTGTAATTAATAACTTTACCATGTTCAAAGGGATATTCAACGTCTGCTTTTTTATTTATTTTTACCCATCTTCAAATAGGTGCCCTTCATTGCAAGGCATTGAAAAACCTCCCTGGTCTTTGCGGTTGAATCTGGGTTTGACATTCACAGCTCAACTGAGGGACCTTACAGATACTGTAATTGTTAAACAGTATTATTTCTCACAGAGTGAGTCCATGAAGCTTATTATGTGAGTTGTTAAGCACATTTTCACTCCGAAAGCTATTTAGGTTTTCCAAAGCAAAGGGGTTGAATACTTATTCAATCAAGACATTTCAGCTTTTAATTTGTAATTCATTTGTAAACATTTCTAAAAACATAATTCTACTTTGACATTATGGGGTACTGTGTGTAGGCCAGTGACAAAACAAATCTGAATTTAATCCATTTGAAATTCAGGCTGTAACACAACAACATGTGTAAAATTATATTGGTGTAAATACTTTCTGAAGGCACTGTATTTCATAGTGTTGTGATAGTGGTCAACTTTGACTTAATTAGACTGACGGTCCCATAGGCAAGGTGAATATCTGTTACTTCACTATTCGGCTGACTTTGGCCTTGATATTTGAGGTCCTAATAGGAGGCACATTCAACCTTGTCATGGACACCCTGAAAACACTCTTGAGGCCAAACCTACTCTCATCAAGCTCCTCTGATGGGCGTCACCATTGTGATACAGTATTTGGCCTGTTCAATGAAGCCTTTGTGCCAGTTTTGTCAGACAAACAGCTGGTTTCTATTCTATGACGTTACACATTCAAAACACCACAACATTCCATTTAGTCCATTTTGTAATTTGTGTAAGCGTTTTACTAGTTAACAATATGACTAAATACTGTATTCCATTTAGTCCATTTTGTCCATTTCCATACTGTATTCCATTTAGTCCATTTTGTAATTTGTGTAAGCGTTTTACTAGTTAACAATATGACTAAATACTGTAGGTCTGTTTTCATAGTTAACTTCTCTGAATCCTATAGCTGCTCTAGTATGTTAAATACAACGTTGTGTCTTCATGTTTAGTTAATAACGGTAAAACTTGGGCCTTGCCATTCTCATCGTGGCATCTGTATGTTCTTTTCAGCTTTATTTTACAGATCCATTGTTAGGCATTGCTATTTAATCTAGGAATAATGTATTATAATTGTGTTATAATAGTGAGAATTTAAGACTCAAATTCTTAACAAAAGGTTACTAGGACACTAGGGCATCTTGACACATACAGTGGGGCAAAAAAGTATTTAGTCAGCCACCAATTGTGCAAGTTCTCCCACTTAAAAAGATTAGAGGCCTGTAATTTTCATCATAGGTACACTTCAATGAGTGAGAAAAAAAATCCCAAAATCACATTTTAGGATTTGTAATGAATTTATTTGCAAATGATGGTGGAAAATAAGGTTGTAAAACAACAAAATGTGCAAAAAGTCAACAGGTTTAAATACTTTCTGATGGCTCTGTCAGTGATGCTTTTATCTTGGCAGGCTTGTTATTGGAAAGAAATTGTGGTTTAATTGACCCTGGTCCCCCAGTTGACTGCCTGCCCCTCTCCCAGCCTTTAGTCAGCTCGACAGAAGTTCCATCAACTTCAAGTGTATCTTTTTTATTTCAAGAAAGCTCTACTTGGGATGTGCTAGACTACTTTATGTAAAAAAAAAAAAAAACAGCTGGGGCTGATTTGCTTGACCCTTTCTTGCTGCAGCTTTCCGCTACTCTAATTGCAGAATCTTTAACACATGTTTTACCTTACTATTATTTATTGTACCATCACAAGGGTCCTAAAGACGTCCCATATACTCCCCCTTCACAAAGGCGGTGACCCGTGTGACCTAAATATTTAGCGCCCCATTTCCAAAATGTCTTGCCCAGCAAAGATTTTAGAATCCTTGATAAATGCACAACTTAGATCCTTTTTAACTGTGAAATGTATTCTAAATGTACACTAGTCAGGGTTCAGACCAGGTCATAGCACCATCTCTGTTAATTCTTTGGTTTGAAATTATGTTCTTAACTTTTTGGATAAGAAGAAACATTGTGCTGCCCTTTTAATTCACCTGTCTAAAACTTTCAACACTCATTACTTATTCAGAGGCTTTCATCAATTGGCCTGGACCAGGCTGCATGTAGCTGGTTTGAAAATTAGTTAAAGGACAGAACACAGTGTGTATTTACTAATGGTTTGGACATAACAAAGGGGTGTCCCACAGGGATAGATTCTTGGTCCTGTTCTTTTCACTATTTACATTAACAATGTTGGTTTATTTGTATATATATATATATATATATATATGTATATATATATATATATATATATATATATATATATATATTTAAAGTATATATATATATATATATATATATATATATATATATAAATACTTTCACCTGTATGCAGATTAAACTATGCTATTGTCCCCACAGCTGACCAGGCTCTTTATCTGCATTTAGTGCCCTGCACAAAGCCTATGTTGAACTGAAATTGGTATTTTATGCAGGTAAAATCAAATATAATTTATTTTCCATATAATGTAAAAATGTTTCTGATGATTCATGCATACGTACTTTGGATGGTGCCCTCAATGATGGTTCCCCCACTTACAAATATCTGGGCTTTTGGATTGACGTAAAGCTATCCTTCAAAAAGCATGTTGATCAGTTAATTAAGAAACAGGTCCACACCTGCAAACCATTTTTTTTTAAATGTTATCTTTATTGTTGTCTATCACTTTTTTTCTTTGGTGCAAATAAATAAAACTAAATAAAACAACATTTAAATTAACAGGTCCTGGTCCTTAGACAAAAAGGTGCTATCTTGAACCTTAAAGGGTTCTCATAGGAGAACCCTTTGAAACAACATGTGCAAAGGTATGTGGACACCTGCTCGTCAAAAATCTCATTCCAAAATCATGGGCATTAATATGGAGTTGGTCCCCCCTTTGCTGCTATTGCAGCCACCACTCTTCCGGGAAGGCTTTCCACTAGATGTTGGAACATTGCTGCAGGGACTTGCTTCCATTCAGCCACAAGAGCATTAGCCAGATCGGAAACTGATGTTGGGTGATTAGGCCTGGCTCGCATTCGCCGTTACAATTCATCCCAAAGGTGTTCGATGGGGTTGATGTCAGGGGTCTGTGCAGGCCAGTCAAGTTCTTCCATACCAATCTCGACAAACCATTTCTGTATGGACCTCGCATTGTGCGTGGAGGCATTGTCACGCTGAAACAGAGAAGTGCCTTCACCAAACTGTTGATACAAAGTTGGAAGCACAGAATCGTCTAGAATGTCATGTAAGCTGCAGTGTTAAGATATCCCTTCACTGGAACTAAGGGGCCTAGCCCAAACCATGAAAAACAGCCCAGACCGTTATTCCTCCTGCACCAAACTTTACAGTTGGCACTACACATTCGGGCAGGCAGCGTTCTCCTGGCATCGGTGAGACTGCCAGATTGTGACGCTTGATTCATCACTCCAGGGAACGCGTTACCACTGCTCCAGAGTCCAATGGTGGCGAGCTTTACACCACTTGAGCCGATGCTTGGCATTGCGCATGGTGATCTTAGGCTTGTGTGTGACTGCTATGGAAAGCTATTTTGTTAAGCTCCCGATAAACATTTCTTGTGCTGACGTTGCCTCCAGAGGCAGTTTGGAGTTGAGGCAGTTCGGTAGTGAGTGTTGCAACTGAGGACAGATGATTTTTACGAGCTACACGCTTCAACACTCCACGGTCCCGTTCTGTGAGCTTGTGTGGCCTACCTCTTAGCGGCTGAGCCGATGTTGCTCCTAGAAAACTCCACTTCACAATAACAGCACTTACAGTTGACCTGGGGCAGCTCTAGCAGGACAGAAATTTGATGAACTGACTTGTCGGAAAGGTGGCATCCTGTGACGGTGCCATGTTGAAAGTCACTGAGCTCTTCAATATGGTCATTCTACTGCCAATGTTTGTCTATGGAGATTGCATGGCTGTGGCTGAAATAGCCAAATCCACTATTTTGAAGGGGTGGCCACATACTTCTGTATATATAGTGTATGTGTAGTGTAATTGTTGTTTATTGATGTGTTCATGAGGGCTCATCTGTGAAAGAGACTGTGGTGTGCATGATTCCTTGCTTAAATAAAGGTTCAATGAAAATACAAATAAAATCCTCTCGCACTCAGGAACAGTGTTTCCAGTCTTTGCTCTCTTTTTCTCTTTCTTTCTGTCTGTCTTGTGTCAATCTCTCTATTTCTTTATTTTGCTCTTTCCCTCTCCTCTGTCTCTTTCTCTCTCTCTTTCCCTCTCTCTCTTTCTCTCTCTCTTTCCCTCTCTCTCTTTCCCTCTCTCTCTTTCTCTCTCTCTCTTTCCCTCTCTCTCTTTCCCTCTCTCTCTTTCCATCTCTCTCTTTCCCTCTCTCTTCTCTGTCTCTTTCTCTCTTTATGTGTCTCTCTCTTTTTTTTCTGGCCCTCAGACGATGGTTTCAACAAGCAGCTTTACTTCACCATGTTAAGGCCGCATTAATGAGATGCCCGTAGCAAATCCACTCTCAGTCCCGGCTTAGGGGCATTTTTAGGAATTTAGGACTTTTAGTCTTTTCCCTGAGGCAAATTGCCTGAGTGATAATGACATATTAAAGTGACCAAAAGACCAAAAAAAAGTTCAGCTACTATAGTTATTCTGTCATCCAAGAACAGAATCTCTGTTGCCTAATGGAAATGGACAGAAGTCATTTCCATACCTTTTACAACCTGAATTACATTACATGCTCTTTTGACCAAACCAATCCTCAAGAATCACCATCCGTTTCATTTTTTGTTGTTGTTCAATTCCAACGCTAGCACATGATCACATCTAAATGAGCATCTGGTGTGATAGTGCTGGAATCTAACGCAATGTGAAATGGCTGGTGGTCCCTGGTGATTCGTTTGGGAAAGACTGCTGCACAGTATTCTTAGGGGGACTGTTCTTTGGAGTATAACAGCAGTATAACAGCAATACGGGTCATCTTGTAAATCCGATTAAGAATGGTTGTTGTTTTGGAATAGCTCTTGAACCGTATCTGGATGAGGAGAAGACGGATGGTCATTGAAAAACAGTTGCTGCTAGTAATGTGCATTCGGAAGAAATTCAGACCCTTTTCACTTTTTCCACATTTTGTTACGTTACAGCCTTATTAAAAAAAGAAAGAAAGAATCTCTCATCAATCTACATATAATACCCCATAATGGCAAAGCGAAAACAGCTTTTTAGAAATGTTTGCAAATGTATTACAAATAATAAATTGCTGCTATTAATGAGGTATACAGGTACTGTACCATACTGTTTTGCTACACACTCTTACGTCTCTTGATATCAACCCATAGTCAAAACAATTAAGACTTTGTATAACCAGACAAATCTGTATTTGCACTGCATCAAACCCGACAAATATTCTAACACACAAACACACGCTCTCGCTCTCACACTAACGACTACATCTGTGTAAGCCAGTCGGTGGAGGATGCCCAGTGTGCCAGCCAGCTGTTAGTGAGATTACATGTTCTGTTAAATCATGATAAACACAGTCTTTTTCCCATGAACTGTTTTCAAACATTTTCTGCATTCCCTTCCACAGCCGTGGCTCATCAACAACTTTCTTATCAAGTATATTTCCAAAACTGATTCACACACAGTGGATTATTCCCCAGGGAAACATCCCAGTGAATAAAAACCTGAATTCCCATGGTAATGTGGAAGATGCAGCTGTATTGCTTGTACAGTAATATGACAATGAGATATGTCCTTCAGAAACGTGACCTCCTTTAAATATTGCACTCAATTAAAGATCCTTGAACAAATCACACTTGCTCGATACCTTACGGGTAAATCCATTTGAATTCAATCACTTTTTGACCTCTTTTGATTTGAACCAAACCGTTTATACATATTTGCCTATTGTAAACGTGCTCTGAAAGTTACTTTTTTGGACCTACATGCCAAAACATTCAAGAGATAAAGTTGCTCAAAAGTTAACCCATTTTGCATACCCTACCATACCATGAGACGTTCATGTCTTCAGCCCTGGAAAAGATAAATGGTTGAGATTGATAAAACATTTAAGTTTTAAAACATGGTTGTCAATCAATGTTATAATAGAAATGTTCAACTTTAACGTCAATTATTTAAAAAGGTGTAAAATCTTTTTCATACTCGCATATGTTCGCTATTTTACATCATCAAAGGTTTGTGTGTAGTGCCCATCATCGGTTGAGACACAACATGTTCTTGAATACAGGGTGGGTGTTATGTTTTGGCTGATAAATGTACTAACATGGGCATGAAATAGACATTTCAACTTTCAAATGGTACCACAAAGATGGTTGGTGGTCCACAAATCAGAGAATGTTGACTTGAATGGGAATATCTCTTGTTTTAAATTATACTGTCAGTCTTCCATATGAAATCATAGAAATATACGTAATAGAATAGACATGACTATTTAAGTTGACATTCAACGGTGGGTGAATTGGTGATCATCTTTGTGGTAGCAATTAGAATAGAAATGTAAATGTAAATTCTATTTAAATGTTAATGTCAAATGCCAGCTAAATTGCAGTGGTCTGAAGGGAAATGTCCTTTCTATGAATTGTACTTCTATGATTGAAAGGACACCCACCCTATTTTCAAGAGCATGTTGTCTCAAACGATGGCGGGAACAACACAAAAACCTCCAATTATATGAAATAGGAGTTTACACATTTTTAGATAATTTAAGTTAAAGGTTTAAAACCATGTACAATTTTCATCAAGAAATAATTCAATTATTTGACAACAGTGTTTGTAATCAAAGGGATGCTGTCAAAAAGTGATTGAATGCAAATGGATTTACCCTGACATGAAAGGTAACCTAAGTCCTCCCTCTCTTGACTAGATGAAGACTTCCTCTCATTGCCCAAACCAAGCTGCCTTCTGTCTAAAACAAAAAGTTGCATCTCAAATGCCACCTTATTCCCTGTAGTGCACTTCTTTTGACCAATTGGGACTCAGAAAAATGTTACAGAGGGAGAGAGTGTGTCTGAAATATACACCATAAGATCCCGTGTTTATCTTCCCATGCTAGTGGAAAGTACTGTAGCAAGCATTAGCGGTCGTTAATGAGTCATACTGTAGCTTGATAACATGTGGTTATACTTAATGGTCTTATATACTGTATTTTATGTTGCCATCTACTGATAAGATCAGAAGAACTTCTGCCACCAGAAGTACATGTTTTAGTAGTGTTGAAGTGTCAGGACCTAGCACCACAGTGAGTGTCTATAGAAGGTCACTCTGTTAGCCAGCCGTACTGTCGCATGTGAAAGTGGCGCAAGTGTTACATCTGACGAATGGGTGTAGAATGTTCTGTCAGCATTCACAGGGATAATTGACTATTCAAGCAGTGGTTTCTCCAGTCCTGGACACCCCTTGTATTTTTGTTGTCTTGGTCTCCGAAAAACAATCATCTTGTTGATGATTACATAATTTGGAAGCCTATTGCGTCCATACAGTGTCACACCCTGATCTGTTTCACCTGTCTTTGTGCTTGTCTCCACCCCCTTCCAGTTGTTGCCCATTTTCCCCATTATCCCCTGTGTATTTATACCTGTGTTCTCAGTTTGTCTATTGCCAATTCGTTTTGTTTGTGAAACCCACCAGCGTTTGTTCCCCTGCTCCTGCCTGTTTCTTGCGCTTGCTTTTATTTTTTGCTCCTTCCCAGTTTTGACAGTTCTGCCTTTGTACATTACCACACCTCACTGGATTATTGACCCCTGCCTGCCCTGATCCTGCGTCTGCCGGCTGTTTTGGACCTTTTGCACCCTCTCTTGATTATTGACCCCTGACTGTGACCTGCCGTTTCCTGCCCCTGTATTATTTATTTATTTATTTGTATTTGACCTTTATTTAACTAGGCAAGTCAGTTAAGAACAAATTCTTATTTTTATTATTAGAAATAAACATTTGTTTCTTTGACACTGTCTGCATCTGGTACAGTATATTTTATATTCGTCCCTCTATCAGCATAACATTAAAAGATATAAAACAGATTTAAACATTTATTTTATCAATATTTAAACAAGGTCAGTCTTGAAATAGTTGTTTGATTTTTAAGTGAGGACTCGCCTAATTGACAAAAAAAACAATGCAGAGAGTCAGGAAATATGAGTTACGTAACGAGAGGAGAATTCACTGAGAAAACAGTACATTTCAATGTAGAGTGCATGTTCTTGGAATCTATCCATGGAATTCATTTCCCAAGCAATTACCACTTTGTCAAAGAATCTGGCTCTACGGTCAATACTATGTCAAGATGCCCTGGTGTCCTGGTAACCTTTTGTTAAGAATTTGCCATCTTATATTCTCGCTATTATAAGACAATCAGTATAGATTATTCCTAAATTAAATGTCAATGCCTAACAATAGATCTGTAAAATATGGCTGAAGGGAATGTAATAATGAAAAGATCATACAGAATTCACGATGAGAATAGCAAAGCCCAAGCCCTATCGTTATGAACTATAAATGAAGACACAACATTATATTTATACTAGAGCAGCTATAGGATTCAGATAAGTTCCCTATGAAAATAGGCCTACAGTATTTAGTCATATTGTTAAATAGTAAAACACTTACACAAATTACACAATGGACTAAATGGAATGTTGTGGTTGTTTTGAATGTGTAATGTCATAGAAACCAGCTGTTTGTCTGACAGAACTGGCACAAAGGCTTCGTTGAACAGGCCAAATACTGTATCACAATGGTGACGCCCATCAGAGGAGCATGATGGGAGTATTCAATGGATATTCATCCTGCCCATGGGAACGTCAGTCTAAAAGAGCAGACGTTGAATATCCCTTTGAGTATGGTGAAGTTATTAATTACACTTTGGATGGTCTATCAACACACCCAGTCACTATAAATATGCAGGTGTCTTTCCTAACCCAGTTGCCGGAGAGGAAGGACACCGCTCAGGGATTTCACCATGAGGCCAATGGTGACTTTAAAACAGTTACAGTTTAATGGCTGTGGTAAGTGAACTGAGGATGGATAAAACTAAAAAAAATAGTAGTTACTCTACAATACTAACCTAAATGACAGAGTGAAAAGAAGGAAGCCTGTACAGAATAAAAAATATTCCAAAACATGCATCCTGTTTGCAATAAGCCACTAAAGTACAACTGCAAAAAAAGAAAATGTTCTGAAAAGAAAGTGTTGTGTTTGGGGCTAATCCTACACAACCATCACTGCGTACCACTTCATATTTTCTGTGATAGGAAATAACTGAGGATGGATCAACAGCATTGTACTTACTCCACAATACAAACCTAATTGACAGAGTGAAAAGAAGGAAGCCTGTACAGAACTAAACTAAATTAAAATAAACGGAATGGCGCTAAGCACAAGGAAAATCCTAGAGGAAACATTGGTTCAGTTTGCTATCCACCAGACACATTGAGATGAATTACTCTTTCATCAGGACAATAACCTAAAACACAGGGCCAAATCTACACTAGAGTTGCTTACCCAACCTGGTCTCATAGCATTTCGTATTATTCTGTAAGCAAACCCGAGACACTTCGTTTAATGTGATATGTTACATTTCATGTGGTATGTATTAATTTGTGGATGTCCATCACCCATTTCATATGACGTGTTACAAATGTGTATAATATGTTATGATATTACTAAACATACAATATGTTACAAATTCAGTAAATGTACATTATGTTACAAATTTGCAAAAACGTATGACATGTTGGCTAGGTTACTAACGTTAGCTAGTTGGCTAACATTAGCTAGGCTAGGGGTTAGGGTTAAGGTTAAGTAGAGAGGTTAGGTTAAAGGGTTATGGTTATGATTATGATTATGGTTAGGGGAAGGGTTAGCTAACATGCTAAGTAGTTGCAAAGTAGCTAAAAAAGTAGTACTGTAAGTAGTTGAAAAGTTGCTAATTAGCTAAAATGCTAAAGTTGTCCATGATGAGATTCGAAACATTTTCTTGAAAATCTATGGCAAGACCTAAAAATGGTTGTATAGCAACAACTAAATTGACATAGCTTGAACAATTTTGAAAATATGAATTGGCAAATGTTGCACAATCCAGGTGTGGAAAGCTCAGAGAGACTGACCCAGAAAGACTGTGATCACTGTAGTCACAAATGTGATTCTAACATGTATTGACTCAGGGGGTTCAGTACTTATCTAATCAGGAGATATTGCTGTTTTATTTTTCATATTTTTTGTTTGTTCCACATTTACACGACAGGGCATTCTATAGAGATTGTTGACACAAAAAAAGTCATTTAAATCCCATTTGAATCCCACTTTGTAACACAACAATATGGAAAAAGTCAACGGGTGTGAATACTTTCTGAAGGCACCGTATCCTTTGATGTCGTATCTGTATGCGACACCATCGGTGTACAGATAGGGGTTCGTAAGAGAAAGGCTAGATAGTCATGCTCTCTGAGGACTGAAGAGTAAATATGTTGGAGGATAGAGGAGACTTGGCCTATAGAGGTTTGTCATTGTGACCACACTCTGCTCAGGAGGTTCACATTTACAGAATTCATGCATGGAACTCCCGTATCAAGAACAGACGGAACATAATGATAGATTATTGTCTTGTTCCAAGGCAGGGAGGATTTAAAAAAAAAATGTGTACACCAGTTTTGTGTCATTTTCAAGTTACAGATGTAGAATAGAGTCAGGCTGCCATGTCATTACACATTAGGAGTAAAGACTGATCCCCCCCCCCCCCCCCCATGTTGACCTTTTTGGAAAATCATTTTGCTCTGTGTGTCTACGGAACATCCATTTGATATCACTGAGGCTCTAACCCCAGAAATAGACATCTGGCATCTCTTCAACAAAAAAAAGGAGAGACTGGGTGGAGCCAGAAGACTGACACACAGCATTTCAAATAGGCTTCCATCCAAGTGCCTCCGCAATACGCACCACCGCACCTCCATTCCTCCCTCCCTTCCCCCGACAATTATTGCACTGTCAATGCACCCCTTGAACCAAAATGGCTTCTGCATTGAATAAGATATATTCCACATGAGGCAGACATTGTAAAAAAATAAAAATAAAGTAATGTGGCTGAAAATTGACTGACCTACACCATGGGAACTTGGACCAATCACAACAGAGCGATTGGAGCGTTCATTGAGTTGATTGTTCCCTGCCACTGGGGTACAATGTGGGGTGATTGAGCCTCAAAGAAGTGGTCTGTGTGCTACTCCAGGCATTGAATTGTGTCTATTCTCAAACACTCACTTTTGACATAGAGAGAAAAAAAACATGTTTTTTAAATATTGTAGTACTTATACATTACTACTGTATGAATGAAGTAGGCTAACCCACAGGGCACAGACGTCAGATCAAATTGTAGTTTTCAATTTGGTTGAGTTTTCATTTAATGTGAATTCAACATGAAATCAACAAAAAAGGTCACTATGTCATTGGATTTAGGTTAAAAGTTGGGTGAAAAAAATACGAAATCCCCTTACGTTGATGATGTTTTCCAAATCCAGTTTTCCAAATTGATTGAACGTCATCACAGATTTTTTGGGGTTTGAAAAAACGATGTTGATTCAACCAGTTTTTTCCTAGTGGGATAGCATAGCTTCCAATCATCGTATTCATATACGGATTGTGAACGTTCAAAACTATTATTATGTGGTTCATCATAATCCTATTCAAAGTGGTAAGAAAAATAAATGCTTGCTTTCCTTAAGTTGCGGCTATAAAATCACCATTACATACCGTCAATAATAATTTTGCTCATCCCTCTTAACCATACAATATTAATGCAGCTTGTTAGATCTTCCATTGATCCAAATGTTAGCACAGGCCTATAGCATATTAATATACATTCAACGTAGACACACTCTATACACACAAAGACAAGCTAGCAAGAGAACCCCCATAGCCTGGGGAGGATCTAGCTAGCACCAGCTAGCACCCTGCTGTGGTGACTCCCTCCATAGTGGAAGCTAATTGACGTGCAGGGACTAACAAGTCAAGCCTCCCTTTCATCTGTACAGGGATGAAGAAGCTGGGCTGGGGAAAGGGGACAGGAGGGGGGAGGGGACAGGAGTGGGGAGGCCGCCTAGTGCCGACACCCATAGACGGTCATGAAATATGTATGGTTGCCGAGCAGCAGGCAGACAAAATTGATCAGAGGGCACCATTACGACGCCACACCCCTATTTGGCTGCACCTGTGGACCCTTCCACTCCATTACTCCTCCATGATGATCAGAGAGAGGAGACATCCCCTGACGAGTTATAGCCACGCTCACACTGTGCCTTGGGCCGGTTTAGTTGGTCTTCTTTACTTTTATGGAACGGTGTTTGGCTGCTAACCTTCAATGTTATGCAGTGTCTTTGCTAAGGTCGTTTGTATAGGGAGTGGACTTTAGTCTTCCCATGCAATACCGATATGAATACCGTGAAGTCAAAAGGATGAATTTTATTGATTAAATATGTAGAAATAGCTTAAAGAATTATAACTTGCAGTTATGCTAGTGCCTTTATTCTGTCTATCGTGCTATACCATATGGCTTGAGCCAATCTAGTTGCAGAATTAACTTTAATAATCATGCTATGCATAATATACATTGAATAACAGTCATGGGTAGGAGTGCTGGTCTTTAGCATAGCCATGACCCGTATCTGGTGTCTGTGTTTGCACACAGGAAAAGGTCCACATGTAATCCTCTGGCAGCTGTCAGGCTACGCATTCTAATTAATTTCATGCATTGTTAGCTGCCCCTCGATAACATAGAATAGTAATCAAATCAAATCAATATTAATTGCACAAACGTGAAGGAGGACGGCGTGAGATGTGTGTACCATTGGTGAACCCAATTTCCAGTTGTCGTGTGACGATAATCCACATGGACAGGTGAATTGAAGAGAATACCCTTGCAGATTGCATGTGTTTCGGTTAATCAATGGGTTGCAGCTGGGAGGTGGAGTGAGCCCTACTTACCCTCTGCTCTGACTGAAAGACATAGTCCTGACACTCTTCTATCGTTTTTAATCACAGATCTGAGGAGACTGGTGAGAAGAGCAACATGGTGGACATGTACAGGGTTCTGGATTTTGAGAGTTGGAGACCCATCGCTCCAAACCCAATGATTCCTTATCTATACAGTGCCATCTGTCAAGGCTTGTCACTCCAGAGCAGTAATCACCTTGAAGGGATGGAGGGTGGTAGGTAGGAATGCCTTTTTTAGAAAAGGTGGACAGCCACTGAGAGATTATTGATTCCCTTCAAAGTAATTCAACTCTGGGATAGAGGTAAAATAATCTGTTTATGGCCTTAGAATCACCATCAGTCCCAGTCTAAACCTATGAGCCTTCAGAGACATTATGGCTATTATCATAATACATACCGGTATACTATAATTGCTATGATAATATACTATCATTGTATTATCGTCATCAACAATCATGGCAGTCCTTTTCTTTTTGCCAGTTACACTGTGGAATTGCTTTCACATTTGTTTTATAGTTTCCGACAGTATGGGACAATGTGTTTCCATCTGCTGCATTCGTCAAATTGGGCCTCTGATTTTATAGGATAGTGCATTATGTACTGTCTGTAGCTAGTGGATGGCACTGCAGGCTCAATAACTCTGTCTGATTACAAATTGATTGCAGGTGTCATGAACGTCGTCAGGGAAATGACCGGACCAAGGTGCAGCGTGGTGAGCATAATTTTATTTTTATTATGAATGTCACCAACAAAAACAAGAAAACGAACGTGATGCTTACTAGGGATATAAAGGCCACTAACAAAAACAACTACCCACAACTAAAGTGGAAAAACAGGCTGCCTAAGTATGATTCCCAATCAGAAACAATGATAGACAGCTGTCCCTGATTCAGAACCATACCCGGCCAAAACATAGAAACAGAAAACATAGAAATAAAGAAACTAGAATGCCCACCCTAGTCACACCCTGGCCTAACCAAAATAGAGAATAAAAGCCTCTCTATGGCCAGGGTGTGACAGCAGGCCAGCAGACACCATTTCTGTTTATTGGTATTCCTCGGATTAAAGTTTGTCGCCTACTGCATCTGTTCCACTCATTTCTATCTCCCCGCTGAAAAAACGTTTATTCAATGTTTGATATTTGCATACAAATGAAGAACATTTTCTATTGAGAAGTTTTACAAATCAATGACCAGTGGTGGAAAAAGTATCCAATTGTCATAGTTGAGTGAAAGTAAAGATACCGTAATAGAAAATGAAAAAAGTGAAAGTCAATCAGTAAAATACTACTTGTGTAAAAGTAAAAAAATATTTGGTTTGAAATATACTTAAGTATCAAAAGTAAATGTAAATGTATAAATAATTTCACATTTCTTATATTAAGCAAACCAGACAGCACGATTTTCTCATTTTTAAAATGTACGGATAGCCAGGGGCCACTCCAAGACATCATTTACAAACTAAGCATTTGTGTTTAGGGAGTCCGCCAGATCAGAGGTAGTAGGGATGACCAGGGATGTTCTCTTCATAAGTGTACGAATTGGACCATTTTCCTGTCCTGCAAAGCATTCAAAATGTAATGAATACTTTTGGTAGTCAGGGAAAATGTATGGAGTAAAAAGTACATTGTTTTCTTTAGGAATGTAGTTAAGTAAAAGTAGTCAAACATATGCATAGTAAATTACATGTACTCCAAAAACTTAAGTACTTTACACCACTGTCAATGACTACAAGTGTGCACTTGTAAGCTTAGTATTTACTTCATGTCTTCATCATCTTCACCTCATTATGCAACTTTAAAGAACTCTGCCAAGCTTATATAACCGGATGTCGGTACAAACAGATGACAAAAGTTCTTAGAATATTCAACATTCGGTCGTGTATCTATAGGTACAAAGATGTGCCAGTCTGAAAAGTCTCCAAGGCAGCCATTTCTGAGCTGAACACGACCATGACACGCTGAGTTGAATTTCATTGTGGACACCAAGGCTGTGGGATGCTTGGCGCATTGTTAGATGTCATCTTATTTCCTCCCACTGTTTCCACTTCTTGTACTGGAATCCCGAGTGGCACAGTGGTCTAAGACATCTCAGTGCAAGAGGCGTAACTGCAGTAACTGGTTTGAATCCAGGCTGCATCACATCTGTCCGTGATTGGGATTCCCAAAGGGTGGTGCACAATTGGCCCAGCTTCATTTGGGTGTGGCCGGGGTAGGTTGTCATGTGAAGTGTGTCATGACAAACATAGGGAAGTAGTTAGATTTGTTAACGTGTGTTTAATAGAGCCTGTTGTTTATGTCAAGTACATGTAAAACGTAGATATGATTACAGCAAGCTTCTCAGTACTTCTGTTTAGAAATATTGAATACATTTTACTGGAGCTGACTTCATTCTACAAATGTCCTTGACAGCTTGAAAAGCAGATTGAGGTATACAGTATAAACAACTTGTTCATTTGTACAGGTTTATTCATGAAGAGGATGTTGGGTGAAGTTCAGGACCAAAGTGACATAACATAATTTCCCACAACGGAAAAAAAAAATGAAAGTTAGTGAACACAATTTAGAATAGATTACACCTCTCTTTTGTTCACCTAACACCCTCAGTGCGTAAATCTCTACATGTTTTTAATTGGTTGTAAAAATGATACTAAATTATACTTAATTCTCAGTTTCATGAAGAAAGACCATAGTGGCCTACCAACTTTAATTCAATACAGTGGGGCAAAAAAGTATTTAGTCAGCCACCAATTGTGCAAGTTCTCCCACTTAAAAAGATGAAAGAGGCCTGTAATTTTCATCATAGGTACACTTCAACTATGACAGACAAAATGAGGAAAAAAATCCAGAAAATCACATTGTAGGATTTTTAATGAATTTATTTGCAAATTATGGTGGAAAATAAGTATTTGGTCACCTACAAACAAGCAAGATTTCTGGCTCTCACAGACCTGTAACTTCTTCTTTAAGAGGCTCCTCTGTCCTCCACTCATTACCTGTATTAATGGCACCTGTTTGAACTTGTTATCAGTATAAAAGACACCTGTCCACAACCTCAAACAGTCACACTCCAAACTCCACTATGGCCAAGACCAAAGAGCTGTCAATGGACACCAGAAATAAAATTGTGGACCTGCACCAGGCTGGGAAGGCTGAATATGCAATAGGTAAGCAGCTTGGTTTGAATAAATCAACTGTGGGAGCAATTATTAGGAAATGGAAGACATACAAGACCACTGATAATCTCCCTTGGTCTGGGGCTCCACGCAAGATCTCACCCCGTGGGGTCAAAATGATCACAAGAACGGTGAGCAAAAATCCCAGAACCACACGGGGGGACCTAGTGAATGACCTGCAGAGAGCTGGGACCAAAGTAACAAAGCCCACCATCAGTATCACACTACGCCGCCAGGGACTCAAATCTTGCAGTGCCAGACGTGTCCCCCTGCTTAAGCCAGTACATGTCCAGGCCCGTCTGAAGTTTGCTAGAGAGCATTTGGATCATCCAGAAGAAGATTGGGAGAATGTCATATGGTCAGATGAAACCAAAATATAACTTTTTGGTAAAAACTCAACTCGTCGTGTTTGGAGGACAAAGAATGCTGAGTTGCATCCAAAGAACACCATACCTACTGTGTAAACATCATGCTTTGGGGCTGTTTTTCTGCAAAGGGACCAGGATGACTGATCCGTGTAAAGGAAAGAATGAATGGGGCCATGTATCGTGAGATTTTGAGTGAAAACCTCCTTCCATCAGCAAGGGCATTGAAGATGAAATGTGGCTGGGTCTTTCAGCATGACAATGATCCCAAACACACCGCCCGGGCAACGAAGGAGTGGCTTCGTAAGAAGCATTTCAAGGTCCTGGAGTGGCCTAGCCAGTCTCCAGATCTCAACCCCATAGAAAATCTTTGGAGGGAGTTGAAAGTCTGTGTTGCCCAGCAACAGCCCCAAAACATCACTGCTCTAGAGGAGATCTGCATGGAGGAATGGGCCAAAATACCAGCAACAGTGTGTGAAAACCTTGTGAAGACTTACAGAAAACGTTTGACCTCTGTCATTGCCAACAAAGGGTATATAACAAAGTTTTGAGATAAACTTTTGTTGTTGACCGAATTCTTATTTTCCACCATCATTTGCAAATAAATTCATTAAAAATCCTACAATGTGATTTTCTGGATTTTTTTTCTCATTTTGTCTGTCATAGTTGAAGTGTACCTATGATGAAAATTACAGGCCGCTCTCATCTTTTTAAGTGGGAGAACTTGCACAATTGGTGGCTGACTAAATACTTTTTTGCCCCACTGTATATACACGCATTGTAATGCTATTGCTGTTTGGGTCATCCAAACTGTGTTTGGAACAAGTTGTCTAAATATGTATATTTCCCTAAAAGAAGACCAAAAGGTCCACAGGCTGACATTTAATGAGCAACATCTTGAAAAATAAAAGACGTCGTTGGAGGCCAAAATCGAAATGATGAGCCAAAGAAGAACAAAGCAGACAAGCAGTGGACGGAAAAGGGTTTTCCCCTTGTCTCTGCTTTATACGACTGAGAATTGACCCATGTCTCATTAAAAATGCCCTTTCTTTCACTGTTCTGTCGTTTTTTGTGTGCCTGAGCAGTAATTTGTTCCAGGGGCGTTGATGCGCATGTAGTGCATAGCACCCTAATGGATATGTGAGGGGGTGGTCTGTCCTCTGAGGGCCTGGCAGTAGCTCCTACCTATGACTCAGCCATTCAGAGCTTGCCTGCATACAGGTTTCTCTCTCTTCCTGTTCTGATCACTGTTTCAAGGTGATAAAGTGTGCTGTTAAAACATGCTTTCATAAAAGCCCACTTTTGTTATGTGTTTGTCTGTTATACAGTTAGAGTACATCACATATTGCAGGTAGTTGTTCATAATGAAAGGTTTCTGTTTATCACAGTCCCCAGTTATGACAAACAAATAACATTATCAGACCAACGCTCACTGAAAATAACTCACAAATACTATTAGATTACAAAATAGATGTATTAATTTATTGTACATATAAGTAACTGCCAAAATAAGGGAAACACCAACACATTTAATGGGACTCCCAATCACGGCCGCTTGTGTGACAGCCTGGAATCGAACCAGGGTCTGTAGTGACACCTCTAGCACAGACCGCTGCGTCACTCACGAGCCCCATAATGGGGCAATTAAATATAAAGTATCTTAATAGGGTGTTGGGCTGCCACGAGTCAGATCAGCTTCAATGCACCTTGGCATAGATTCTACAAGTGTCTGGAACTCCCCGTTCCAACTCCACTCCACAAGAAATACCATAATTTGGTGTTTTGCTGATGACGGTGGAAAACGCTGTCTCAGGCGCCGCTCCGGAATCTCACAAAAGTGTTCAATTGGGTTGCAATCTGGTGACTGCGACGGCCATGGCATATGGGTCACATCATTTTCATCAAGCCATTCGGTGACCATTTGTGCCCTGTGGACGTGGACATTGTCATCCTATGGGGGCATAGTATTGGTTGACAAAATAATGGCCTGCCTACCATATTTATACATGACCCTATGCATGATGGGATGTTATTTGTGTCATGACTTCCGTCGATGTCACCGGCCTTCTAGCTATCACCGATCCACTTTTCATTTTCCATTTGTTTTGTCTTTGTTTTCTACACACCTGGTTTTTATTCCCCTCCTGACATGTTCATTATTTACCCTCCGGGTTCCCCCATGTTTGTGTGTGTGTTTGTTTTACTGTCAGGCTATGATTCTGACGGCTGGTATTATTGTTGCCGAGTTTTGTTGTTACACCTGTTTATTCGGGGTTCCTGTATTTTTCCTGCACCATTGTATTGTGTTTGTTCTGGTGTTTACTTTATTAAATACCTTGTCCACGCATCTCAGCTCTCCTGCGCCTGACTCCTTTTCACCAGTTACCCACAGCCTTGACAATTTGCTTAATTAACTCAGGAACCACACCTGTGTGGAAGCACCTGCTTTCAATATACTTTGCATCCCTCATTTACTCAAGTGTTTCCATTATTTTGGCAGTTACCTGTATTTCCTTTCTGTCAAATGCTCTAAACACAGCCAACCCACACACATACATACAAACTACACATGCTATAGCTGCACCACTCGCAATAGCAAAGCTAACATAGCAATACATTATTAGTAATTTAGCAGACGCTCTTATCCAGAGTGTGTGCATACATTTCATACTTTTCAACATGCGATTACAGTGCTACCTGTGTTGATTTGGTTTAATTTACTGCATGTTTGAGGGGTGGAATAAACATAGGAGAAAACTCTCAGAAGAGAACCAATTAGGAATGATCTCAGGTTGGCTAAAACCTGTTAGTGATGCTCAGAAGCTGTTGTTGAGGCAACACTCCATAATTAGTGTGGCTTTCAATTAATGATTATTCTCCACTGAAGTGTTGTTATGCGTCTAGTGCCACTTCTGCAATTTTCAATATCCAGTCAACATATCAAACATACACTCCTCTCTGTATTCATTTCCACAGTGAAGCTAAAACGTAAAAATGTGTCTCTATACTCCAGCATTTTGGAATTGAGTTCAAATATCAAACATCTGGCAACAGTACAGAATGTCACCTTTTATTTTAGGATATTTTCATACATACTGTATCTGTTGTACCATTTAGAAATGAAATCACTTCATGTATCTAATCATTCTCTTATAGTGTATTAAAGTAGGCAAACGTGTAGTATTTGGTCTCATATTCCTAGCACGCAATGACTACATCAAGCTTGTGACTCTACAAACTTGTTTGATGCATTAGCAGTTTGTTTTGGTTGTGTTTCATGTTTTGCTCAATAGGAACTGAACGGTGAACGGTATTGTGCCAATTTGGAGTCACTTTTATTGTAAATAAGAAGTCTACATTCTACATGAATGTGAATGCTACCGTGATTAGAAATAATCATGAATGAGTAGCGAATGATGATGATTGAGAATGTTACAGAGGCACAGAGATCATACCTCCCAAAGAATGATTACCTCCCCTGTTATTGGTAATGGTGAGAAGTTAGCATTTTGTGGGGGGGGGGGTGATCTTTGTGCCTCTGTAACTTTCTCACTCATCATTGTTGACGATTCATTCATGAATCATAGGAAACATTTGATCTCAAATTCAAAATGCTGGAGTATATAGACAAGTGTAAATATTTTAGCTCTGCTGTCCAAGTAAATTTGGAGAGGACTGTTTTGGCCTACATATTTTGTAAAAACAATATCTATAGTTTGAACGTAGCTGAGAACTGACATCAAAGAAACCTTGACAAAGAGGATGCATCACGTGTGGGATGCAAAACCAAAGAAAACATTGCCACGCACGTCTCCTCTTGTGTGGGACATCCATTTCGCAAGACACCCATCTCTCCTTTTAAACCCCACTGGCCTCACAGAAAGTCAAAATGAACAGATAGGAAAAGATCTTGCCTGTAGTTCCATTTATATGTTAATCTGTTGCAGCCTTGTTCTTGGGCCCTTGAGTGATTCTCGTTTAAGGCAAGGTAATGAATTCAGCTGGATATATTCTACCGGTCATGTAGAGCCTATACATGCTTTTAACACAGAGGCAATCCATCATTGTGTACGTCCTGCGATGCATTGTGTTCAAGCCTCTATAATTGTCCCATTTATTTAGAAGATAACTGGTGTAGAGCTAAATGACTGTTGAATTTAAATCAGCCTTGTAACCATGGCTAATCATAATCGTATCCCGAGGACAAAACATATGAATTTGCCTTTTGTCCAGTGCGAAGGATATACTGTACGTTCCTATTTCTTTCAAACTCACACTGAAGGTGAAGAAGAAAGGGGAAGTGATATTCTTCATGGACTACTAACTAAAACCCAGCACTATTGAGTCTTACCATTTGCATGATGGATTGTACCTTTTGTCAAAGTGAAGGAGCATTGGACCTGTGCTGTTTCACCCCCTCAAACACTACTGTACATAAAGGAATTTCAACACTCCTGTGAATTTGAGCTCATATGACATGTGAATCCTTCAACGTGTGTGTGATATCCCTTCTAAGCTCCATGTAGCCCACATGCGCAGATGCCTGAAACGTCAAACCCAACATATTTGTCTCAATTGCTCATTCCAAATAAACCGTGTGGAACTCTCATTTGAAACCAGTTTCAGACACGATCAAAGGGACAAAACTAATTGTTTCATACATCTATCAAGAAAAGTACACAGAACTACCCAGAGTGGTGTAGTCTAGGTTAAAGTACAACCCAAGGTTACGTGTTGTACATGTATTTATGTCCACCGCAATTTAAATTGACTACCACAAACTACCAAAGTGCAATTGTGGCACATGTATGTGTACACACAGTCTGCAGGACAAATAAACCCAGGCTACTTGAGAGCCCTTACCTCTTCCACAGCCGTGCCTCTGTGGCTAATGAGTTCAGACTCTATGTGCTGCTTGGCTGCCCGGGGCAGCAGAGGGGAGCCCCTTTACAAGAAGCCAAAGGTACTGACCTGGAATAGGGGTTGCTAATAAAGAGAGGGGAACGTAAGGGGCCACGGGGCCAGTGAGAATGTGCATTTGTGGAGCGCTGAGTCGGAAGGTCATGCACTGATTGTGCTGAATGACGGTCAACTTTGAGGGTCAGTCAATGCGCGGCTGGATGGGGGTGGCAGGTTTTGACGGGGCGGTCAGTGAGCAGGGCAACATGTCTGTCTGAACACTTTGGCTGCCCATGAGTTAGCCCTTTCTGTCTCGCCAGTTTGTCATCGGGAGTCTATCCAAATAATATTTCTTCGGCCATTGAGTCATGGGGATAGTGGGTTGGTTAGAATAACTCTTATTGGTGTCCAATACCCTCAGACAGGTTTGGGCTATGTAAAATATCGTCGAGACCCACGAATTCACTTCCCCCGGTGTCTTCGCTATGTTGATTTCCCAGACCCTTCCGTGCTCACTCTCAATCCCTTCATGCACGGCCACTGCTTTCAGTTTCTCCTCCAGAATTCTCCATCTGTCCCAGGGCCCCGTTACACCCAGGACTTTGATTTGCTTGAAACGCCGTGGAGAGCAGCGCAGCGGAGTCCTGAGCTGAACCCTGCAGCAGTCGGCGAGGACTGTTTGCTGACAGAACACCAGGGAGAGAAAGAGTCTCCGCTGCCAGCGTTACTAACATTCCCCAGCTCCCCGCTGTGATAGCTCAAACAATAAGCTGTGCGTGTAGCTATTCAATATGCATAAATGCGTGCGTTGAGTTATTCCTCAATTTCGTGGTTGGATAGTGAATGATATGTTCGATTGAGTCTCTATCTCGTTCCGTTGTGCACAATGTTTATAGCTGAAAGGGGGAAGGCGAATCTGTTGATGATCATTCCCAGCTGTCTCTGTGAGATTCCCAGTGCCCTTGTGTCCCAAACACGTGAAAAAAGAGAAGCTATCACAAGCTACAGTATCAAATGCTGTAAACAGCAGTTAAATGTAGCCCTCTGTCTTGGCCACTGGGACAGTTGGGCTGTAATGCAGTACTGTTTATTGTCTTTGGCTTCATCTGTAATGAGGAATGACGTCTGTGTGGTACAATGGTACAAGGGTACTGAATACGGGCTATTCACATACTAAAGGCCAGCCTTTCAAAACGACTGTCTCTGCACATAATCTCCAAGTATTGTGAAGAAATTACAGATATGAATGTTCAGACATGAGGGTATAATCAGAAAAGGGGGAAAATATATACGATGCTGTGAAAAAGTATTTGCCCCCTTCCTGATTTTCTCTATTTTTGCATATTTTTGATGCTGTATGTTATCAGATCTTCAACCAAAACCTAAAATGAGATAAATGGAAGCTGAGTTTATAAATAACAACAACAAAATAATCCTCTGTGTGAACAAGTAATTGCCCCCTGACACTCAATAGCTGGTTATGCCACCTTTAGCTGCAATGACTGCAAACAAATTATTCCTGTAGTTGTTGATCAGTCTCTCACATCACTGTGGAGGAATTTTGGCCCACTCTTGCATGCAGAACATTTGTGGGTTTCAAACATGAACTGCTCGTTTCAAGTCATGTCACAACATCTCAATTGTGATCAGGTCTGGACTTTGACTTGGCCTTTCCAAAACGTATCATTTATTTATTTTTAACCATGTTTCATGTAGACTTGATTGTGTGTTTTGGATCATTGTCTTGCTGCATGACCCAGCTGTGCTTCAGCTTCAGCGCACAGACGGATGGCCTGACTTTCTCCTGTAGAGCAGAATTCATGGGATGCAGTGCAGAATTCATGGTTCCTTCTATTAAGGCAAGTCGTCCAGGTCTTGAGTCAGCAAAGCATCCCGAAAACCATCACACTGCCACCACCATGCTTGACCGTTGGTATGAGGTTCTTACTGTGGAATGTGTTTGGTTTTCACCAGACATAATGGGACCCATCTCGTCCCAAAAAGTTGACATCCTGGAACCACCTGGATGATCATCAAGACTCTTGGAAGGACGGACAGATAGGTCAAAAGTATAACTTTTTGGACGACATGGGTCCCATTGTCACGTGGCTGTGGCTTGCTATATAAAGCAGGCAGACAAGCAGCGAGGCAGTCAGTTACTGTCAATTGAATGTTAGAATGGGCAAAACGAGTGACCTAAGAGACTTTGAGCGTGGTATGATCGCCGGTGCCAGGTGTGCCGCTTCCAACATCTCAGAAACGGCCGGCCTCCTGGGCTTTTCACACACGGCAGTGTCTAGGGTTTGCCGAGAACGGTGCAACAATACAAAAAACATCCAGTCAGCATCAGTCCTGTGGGCGAAAACAGATACAGTGCCTCGCAAAAGTATTCGGCCCCCTTGAACTTTGCGACCTTTTGCCACATTTCAGGCTTCAAACATAAAGATATAAAACTGTATTTTTTTGTGAAGAATCAACAACAAGTGGGACACAATCATGAAGTGGAACGACATTTATTGGATATTTAAAACTTTCTTAACAAATCAAAAACTGAAAAATTGGGCGTGCAAAATTATTCAGCCCCCTTAAGTTAATACTTTGTAGTGCCACCTTTTGCTGCGATTACAGCTGTAAGTCGCTTGGGGTATGTCTCCATCAGTTTTGCACATCGAGAGACTGACATTTTTTCCCATTCCTCCTTGCAAAACAGCTCGAGCTCAGTGAGGTTGGATGGAGAGCATTTGTGAACAGCAGTTTTCAGTTCTTTCCACAGATTCTCGATTGGATTCAGGTCTGGACTTTGACTTGGCCATTCTAACACCTGGATATGTTTATTTTTGAACCATTCCATTGTAGATTTTGCTTTATGTTTTGGATCATTGTCTTGTTGGAAGACAAATCTCCGTCCCAGTCTCAGGTCTTCTTCCAGAATGGTCCTGTATTTGGCTCCATCCATCTTCCCATCAATTTTAACCATCTTCCCTGTCCCTGCTGAAGAAAAGCAGGCCCAAACCATGATGCTGCCACCACCATGTTTGACAGTGGGGATGGTGTGTTCAGCTGTGTTGCTTTTACGCCAAACATAACGTTTTGCATTGTTGCCAAAAAGTTCAATTTTGGTTTCATCTGACCAGAGCACCTTCTTCCACATGTTTGGTGTGTCTCCCAGGTGGCTTGTGGCAAACTTTAAACAACACTTTTTATGGATATCTTTAAGAAATGGCTTTCTTCTTGCCACTCTTCCATAAAGGCCAGATTTGTGCAATATACCACTGATTGTTGTCCTATGGACAGAGTCTCCCACCTCAGCTGTAGATCTCTGCAGTTCATCCAGAGTGATCATGGGCCTCTTGGCTGCATCTCTGATCAGTCTTCTCCTTGTATGAGCTGAAAATTTAGAGAGACGGCCAGGTCTTGGTAGATTTGCAGTGGTCTGATACTCCTTCCATTTCAATATTATCGCTTGCACAGTGCTCCTTGGGATGTTTAAAGCTTGGGAAATCTTTTTGTATCCAAATCCGGCTTTAAACTTCTTCACAACAGTATCTCGGACCTGCCTGGTGTGTTCCTTGTTCTTCATGATGCTCTCTGCACTTTTAACTGACCTCTGAGACTATCACAGTGCAGGTGCATTTATACGGAGACTTGATTACACACAGGTGGATTGTATTTATCATCATTAGTCATTTAGGTCAACATTGGATCATTCAGAGATCCTCACTGAACTTCTGGAGAGAGTTTGCTGCACTGAAAGTAAAGGGGCTGAATAATTTTGCACACCCAATTTTACAGTTTTTGATTTGTTAAAAAAGTTTTAAATATCCAATAAATGTCGTTCCACTTCATGATTGTGTCCCACTTGTTGTTGATTCTTCACAAAAAAATACAGTTTTATATCTTCGTGCAATCTAAAATATATATAAAATATATATAATAAAATATAAAATATATATAAATATATCTAAATATAAAATCATGCAAGCTAACAGGAGGGCCACAAACAGGCAAATAACGACGCAGTACAACAGTGGTGTGCAGAACGGCATCTCGCAACACACAACTCGCCGATCCTGGTCACAGATGGGCTATGGCAGCAGACAACAACACCGGGTTCCACTCCTATCAGCTAAAAACAAGAAGAAGCAGGTCCAGTGAGCACTCGATCACCAACACTTTACAATTGAGGAATAGAAAAACATTGCCTGGTTTGACGAATCCCGGTTCCTGTTGCGTTATGCTGACGGCAAAGTCAGGATTTTCCATAAGCAGCATAAGTCTATGGCCCCATCCTGCCTGGTGTCAACGGTACAGGCTGGTGGCGGTGGTGTTATGGAGTGAGGAATGTTTTCTTGGCACACGTTAGGTCCCTTGATACCAATTGATCAAAGTTTGAACCTTGTCGATTTCCATGCCCCAAAGAATTCCGGCTGTTCTGGAGGCAAAGGGGTGTCCAACACTGTACTAGATGGGTGTACCTAATAAACGGGCCACTGAGTGTATAGACGGTATATGCATATTCTATTATTATTTTACGTCAAATATTAGTATTATCTGTCTTGAGCCACCTGCCTTTAAAATATAGCCACATAGCTACCTTTATTGAAAGAAGGCATGTTTTTAGCATTGTAGATCAATATTTGGTTTGATGCTACCTTTGGTCAAAAAGTGAAAAACGTATCTTATTAAGTCTGACACGTATCTCTTTGAAATTATGTATTTTGTACCCTGTCGCTCATGAGGTCCCATTCATTAATTCCTTTGAAGAGTCTCATCTTAGAACACAAGCAGACTTTCCCCATGGCTTTTATGATTGCTGCATCTTCTTAACAGATGACCGTTTAACATATTTGTTTAGTATAGGTTCAGTCACGTCGTCTGCCTTAATTAAAATGTTGCCTCATAAGAAAATAAACCATCCCTTTCACAAATGTACAATTAGGCTTTCGCAGCACCAGCTCCCAAGCTCGTGAGATATGCAGCAGGGCACGTATATAATGCTGCTCTGAAGTGCATTTGCCGCCTCCATCTGCGACATAATAAATCTCCATCCAGCATGGGCAAATCATTACCTTTTCCTCCAGTGAATTATCATATAATTGCAGGAGCGTTCAGCAAAATTCAAAATCATTTTTTTTCACAATTTATGATTATTAAGAAAAGCAATCGCAACCTCTGACGAGTTCATTTGAAACCCAGACCGGTACTTTTTGTCCTAAAAAAATTGAAGAGTGGATTTGCACAGTGTTTCCCATTGAGATATTTCTCCACGCCCTTACTCTGCTACCTCCTCACCAGCTCCTACAATGATCTGTTAAACTGGAGTATTTAGCTGTTTGTGCATGCCCATTTCCTTTAACAGTAATTATGTCTGGGCAGACAGGAGGGGCACTGCTTCACACCAATCCAGCTCATCCACTAATTGAACTTGTTTTGGAAAAAAGAACACAGCAGCATATTGTCCCATCACATGTCCAAAGATCACTCACTTGAACAGACTGGCATCAAAACATGCCATATGTGTGTCCATTAGAATGCAATACCTCTTGAAATTGGTCTACGGGAAAAAAAATTGTGCTCTTCTCAGAGGTTGTGTTGTGAGAGATTGTTGGGATCCAAAACAAGGGCGGAGGAGGAGAAACAGATGTGGTCGCTGTGGAGTCCAAGAGACAGACACAACCAAGAACACTCCTTTTTACAGCGCATGATGATGTCATCGCCAGCTGGTTTGCTCATTAACACCCTGGTTGAATCCCCAAACACCTTAACACAATCTATAGCCGAGGACCTACAACATGGAGCTGATTTATTACTGGCCTATATGACAGGGCAGGCATATCAAAGACCATGTCCCCCTTGAAACTCTGTAATCCAAAAAGCAAGATTTTTTTATTTTTTATTTATTTGGAATTAGATAAAACAGTTCATTGCCCTTGTAACATACAATACCATCCCTGTGATTAGACCTCTTGAGGATCTCTTCCTATGCGGTGGACTTAATGAAGCAGAGCTGTGATGGAGCTTGGCACAGAACCTCTGTTCCACTTCAGTTTGATCCAAACGCTGCGATGCATGCAGTGTCCTGGTCTGGCCCTCCACCATCAACTGCACGGTGGGGAAACTATCCAGTGTACCCTGTGGTTATGCAGCTTTAATAACAGGAAAATCTGACCCTTTTCTACATCTACCTTCTGGAGTCCCGACAACATGTCCACCCCACTGGAGGCTACTGAATCAGGCCTTTATTTGACTTGATATATCGGTCTGCTCGGGTGAGTCAGCTAGAAATAATTACAGTTGCTACACAACCTTGACCTACGTGTCATTGCCGAAGTAAACGGTAGACAGCCAGGTATTAGCCATAGATAACACAATTGACACAAGGTTAATTGGGAAATTACTATCCCAGAAGGTGACATTCTTCTCGGGTGTACACAATTATCTGGTCAATCTACGTGTGTATACGTAGGCTTCTTGAGAGTCGAGGAATTTAAGGCAGGCAACACTGCCAAAACAGGCAATTATTTGACGATCAATCGATCAAAATGTTGGGTTAATGGTTGCTTAATGCTTAGGGATGCATGTAATGGCCTTCGATGTAAGGTTAGCCAATAGGGCATAGACATGGCATAGTATGGATCTCTGTTAAGTGTCTGCTCAGTTGTACAGTGATTTAAAGGATACATTGAGAAAATGGTAATAATTCAATTACAATGATGTAACAATAGAGAACCTGTAATTTTCCAGCAGTAAAGCAAATATGTTTATTAAGCACTTTAATATACATCAGACCATTCTGCTTAATATAGTACAGGAAATACATTTTTGAAATGAAAAGTTCAATGTACATGGTAAGTTATTTACAATCAGTTTAGGGTCAATTCAAAACAACATGAGGTTTGAGAGATGGCGAAAGAAGTTTGAATACTGTCCCGAATTGATCCTAAAAATGAGTCCTTCTTCCTTTATACCTTCATACCACACCTTCAAGCTGTACTGGAGAGCGGAGGGCTTCGACTTGGGTTTATACAGTATGTTTGCGACGGCTTTTCCATTTTCCCCCCCTTCTCACTGTTAACATTGTGAAAAGCCTGCCAAAAAAAAACATGACACACAAATGCTCACACAGCCCCCACATAGTCCATGAAAAACAGATGTTTGCAATCCGAGAGCACCATCTTCAAGCCCCTCCCTCTACGGCGGAGCTACTGCTGGGTTAACTGACATGCAGCCGCTCAAGAGAAGAAAAAAAAAATGCTTTGTTCCAACTTTGGCTTGACAGGTATACATTTCAAACCATCCTTTAAAACCATAATATTATTGAAGTCTCCTACTCAGTGAAGCCGCGACGAGTGAACCTTAAGCCGTTTTTTTTGTGTGTGCGTCTTGCTCCGAAATATACGTCAATTATCAAAATATAAGCCACACTGCAATAATAGGGGAAACAAAGTTTGAATTTTGTTTCTTGAATTGCAGGTTGTAATAGTAATAATTCCACCAACGAATGCACTCGAATGCCGCTTTCGCTTCAGACTTTTGCATTTAAGCCCCACCTCCGTAGTTGACAGTATACACAATGGTTATTTTAATCATTTTCAAATGCACACACAAAAAAAAAAAACATGAAAAGTCCCACAGGGACAAAATGAAGTCACATGGGTTTAACGTTTTCAATTAACTCTCTCCCTTAGGTATCTTTAACACTACAATACACATAGCAAAGAAAATGGTATCAAGACGACCAAAATGGAGTCCAAAATAACTGCAGGCAACTTTTGAACACAGCACCATGATAGAGCATACAATACAACTTAAAGTGGCTTTTTCCTAAATAAATATGGTTGGTTATACTTGTATAGTAAATTGCCTTAGCTATTAACATATTACACACAGCATATGTTTAGTACACCGAACGAGGTTAACACAGATTATTTGGGGTCTTCAGGAAGGCAGAGTACCAATGCGCATAACATTATCCCATGTCATCGATTATCTTGATGTCCTCTGGTAAGATGTGATGATGCGCTCAGCGGTACATTGCTGTCGGTGTGTATGATTGCAGGCAGGACAACAAAAACAAACATACAGTATAACACAGAAACAATGTATGATTTTTTTTTGGAACAATTAGTTTGAAACACAGGAGCATAAAGGGGAGGCTGAACAAATACATGTTTGTCATTTTCTCTATGTAAAAAGTGCATACACTGCATATTAAATATCAATACATTAAAACGATAGTGTGCATGATTACACTGAGAAGGCTGTAACAGATGTAGGCACATTGAAGTATCAGTTCATCTAGGCCTTGTGCAGCGATCAACATTCTTTCCTAGGTTTTCTGAGGTGTTCCACTTGAGAGAGTGGATTTTTTTAATTTTATCATGTCTTATGCAGATGGGGGGAAAAAAAGTTGCTTTGGCACATTCCCTCCCGATGTCTCCGTGACGAATGGCATTCAAGACATCTGAAATGGTAATGGGAATGATTTGTGTTAGTGCTGAGTTGGGAAAAAAATGGTCGTCTTTTAGGCCAGAAAAGTGCATTCTTTGAAATCCATCATTCACGTAAGTTTAAGTTCTACTAATGATAGGTCAATGGACCGTAATAAAATATTGACAAGACAGTGTTTTCAGTAGTGGTGAGTGAGTCATTCAATTGTAATTTAATAACAGCATACTGTATCAACAATGTGGCCATGAATCCTAGAAGTAATATAAAGACCTTCATAATAGCATACAGGGATTCTGATTTTTCAGCCTACATACCATCCCTGGATGCTTAACATATACTTCTACTATCTTCACGACGAACCCGTTTAAAATCGTAATGAAAATAAAGCATGTCTGACCTGATCTACTTCTAATATAATGAGTAAAACAATTATGTTGAACATTAGAATAACTCTATAGATGGTGGTTAATGCTTAGAAAAAAATTTACATTCTAATTACATCAGATTCGTTTGAGAATGAAAACTTACCAGCTATAATGGTGTCTCCTTTTTGTAGTTAAACCCAGGGTCTGATCCTTCTATCTGCAGTTTCAGTGCTTGTTTAAGGCTTAATTCAGTCTCCCCTATAGGGTAGTTCTCCAGCACATCCTGGTGCCCTCTATTCTGTACAGTCCTTGGGACAGAAACCCTCCCGAGAAAAACCTGATTGCCCTGAAGATGGTAGTTGGGGTTGGTCATAATTCCATTTCGCTTCTTCTCTGCAATGCTCTGCTGTTGGATGAATAATTGCTCTTGGGTCAGTCCCCCATCTGGCTGGGTGGAGCCGCCAACCATGATCTTACAATGAGGATCCTTCACTGCAATGTTCGCTACAGACTTGTTGAGCGCAGTCCTCTTATCAAACTGGGTCATCTCATATTCCTGACCCTGGGTTGAGCCAATGCTCTTGAGCCTTTTCTTGTCTCCTGACCCCCCTTTGCCGTTGGATGTGTCATTTCCAGGCTTATTCCCTTTGGTCGACTTGAGACCTGGCTTAACCTGAGCCCAGTCAAATTCACTTGATGGAGACCCCTGATGATGTCCAATGGACTTGGTGGTGGAGGAAGGTGAGACGATGGACTGTCGGCTCCGACTGCGAGGCAGAGAGTGTTGCTGGATTTGCTCGGTGAAGGTCATTCCGTGGAAACTATCTATGGGCACAGTCTGTGCAGTCGCAGTGGACGAGGTGGTTCTCAGTGAGTTTTTAGAACTTTTGAGGGAATTATTTGAGAGAGATGACTTTTGTCTGTCCACGGTAGAGTCAGGAGATTCCGAAGGGGAGCTGAAGGCGTGGACAGGACCGTTCTGTAGACCACGTCCAGATGACTGCATGTCTCCAGCTCCTGTGCTGCCAGAGCTGTTGGATTTAATTGTGAGAGACTGCATTTTCCCAGCTACAGAGAGTGGGGTTTTTTGCTCCATAGTGTGTACTGGCGAAGGACTACAGCCATTAAGACTTGAGGCCCCATACTTCTCAAGAAGTTTGATGATCATTGAATGCCCCCCTTTTGCAGCCACTCGCATGGCTGTGCGTCCAAACTGGTCTGCGTGGTTGGGGTCAGCGCCGTGCTCCAGAAGGATCTGCACTACATCTCTGTGCCCCTCTTGGGCAGCAATGCCAAGCGCTGTAGCCCCCTGATTACATGTGTGATCCACGTGAGTGCCATTGTCAATCAAGAACCGCACAACCTTTGTGTGGCCTTGCCAAGCCGCTGACTGGAGGGCGGATCGCTTCTCGTTGTCACAAGAGTTCACATCGGCATGATAGTTGATCAGCATCCTGACCATTTCTACATGCCCTTGCCAGCAGGACACATGGAGGGCCGTCCTTCCCTCTGTGTCGCTGACTTCCACATTGGCCCCATTTTCCAGGAAGTACTCTGCCATTGCTAGTTGATTCTCAAGTGCCAATATGTATAATGTCGGGCGTCCGTCTGCGTCTTTACAGTCTATATCAGCACCATGACTCAGCAACAGTTCAACAATATCCCTGTGGCCTTCCAGTGCAGCCACCCTGAGAGAATTCCTCCCATCATATCCTCTTTGGTCGATGCAAGACTTGTTTTCCAGAAGAATATGGACACAGTCATAGTGACCCTCTTGCGCAGACAATATCAGGGGTATTCGACCATCGTTATCCACCTCTGTGCATCGGGCACCTTGCTCAATGAGGGCATCGCATACTTGCCGGTGACCCTCAAATGAGGCCATGTGCAGTGGGGTCCAGCCTGCGTCATCTCTGTGATTCTCGTCCAGCCCTCTGTCCAGCAGAGTTCGGACCACCTCTACATTCCCTTGAGCGGACGCTATGCTCAGAACAGTCCTTCCTTCACTGTCGATGCTGTCTACAGCTGCACCCCAGAAAAGCAGGGTATTGACAACAGAGGCATGGCCCATGGACGCTGCAGCAAGAAGAGGCGTTCGGCCATTGTTGTCAGTGTGATCCACGTCAGCTCCACCTTCCAGCAGCAGATCAACTACGTCCACATGTCCTTCATAGGCAGCCACAAGGAGGGGGGTCATGCAGTCTTTGTCGCAGTGGTCCACCTCTGCACCCCTGTCAATGAGGAGGCTTACGACAGAGGCATGACCTTTACTGGCAGGCACACAGAGAGCAGCAACTGAGAGGGCTGTCCTTCCGTCCGCATCACCATGGTTCACCTCTGCCCCATGCTCCAAGAGGTGCTCTACGATTTCTCTGTGCCCCATGTATGCCGCTGCAATGAGAGCTGTCCTTCCTTCATTGTCTGCTTTGTTGACTTCTGCCCCGTGTTGGAGGAGGTTCAGCACAATGTCTTCATGACCTCCCCAAGCTGCGGCTCTTAAGGCCGTTCTGCTGTCGGCATCAGCACAGTCAACTTTGGCACCGGCGTAGAGGAGAGCAGACACCACCTCCGAATGCCCACCCCAGGCTGCAGACCTAAGGGCGGTCCACCCATCGTGGTCTGTGTGATTGATGTTTGCGTCACAGCCGATGAGGCAGTTTACGACCTTAGTGTGCCCTTGTCTTGCCGCAAGAGTAAGTGACGTTTGTCCATGGTTGTCCTCCATCTCCATGTTTGCTCTTCTGGATATGAGAAAGTTCACCACATCCAGGTTTCCACTGTATGCAGCATTGGCCAGCAAAGTTCTCCCGCTAGAGTCACATTGGTTCACAGAGGCTCCATTGTCTAGCAACGTCCGAATCGAATCCTCTCTCTCCAGTGCCTGCTGCACTATGCAAGAGGCATGGTCGTCGTCGTTGTTGACGTGAGCTCCAGCTTTGACTAGAAGCTGTAGCACCTCCTGCTCTTTAGGTATGGAGATGGAAAGCGAGTCTTTGGCGGGTGTACCATTCCACACCATCCAAAGAGCCAGGTTGAAAGGCTCTATCTGCAGGTTGGAGTTGATCAGATGCAGGGCAAACTCCTGCACCTCCAGCGGTTTGAGCTGCTTGGCCCTGCAAGTGTAACTCATCGCCACCATCCTATGTCCCTCCGCTGCATTACACAAGTACTTTTGTGTACAATGCTTAACATCCAGGAGCCACTCGGCAAAACTGTAGTGAAAGAGGATCCTAGTACCTCCGAGGCCATCAACCAACAACTTGGAGAGGATGTCCATCTTCTTCTGAAAGTCCTCCATGGTGAGAGTCATGTTTTTGGTCCAGACAGCATGGTAAAGCTCCTTGAAAGTAAGTGGCCTGCAGGTTGCAAGGATCACGTTGAGAATAGGCTGGACTTTGGCGAACTGCTTCCGAACAAACAGCCTTTGGCAGAGCCACAAGTAGAGGCCATTGAGCGTGCCGGGGATGTCGCGGATCTCTCGCAGCACGATGAAGTTCTCCACCACCCCGTCCAGCACGCGCTCCAGGTACAGGAAGCAGCCGCTGCTTTTGATGTGCAGCTGGTTGAGCATCTCGGCTGTCTCCTTGGTGAGGTGCTGGCGAAGGGCCTCCTCCTGGTCGAGCCGGTGGAGGATGTACTGCTGCACGTCCTTGACGATGTAGGCCTTGCGAAGGTCGTCCAGGCTAATTTTACGGAATCCTAGAAAAGAGAAAAAAAATAACTATTCGTTTACCACATCAAAAGCAATGAATTAAACATCAATGTTCACCCCAACTTCTTTCAACACATTTCCAAGATTAATATGGCTGTGTTACAGTTTATCAAAGTAATACAGAGAGGGCATAATTAGTCTTTCCACTGAGTTTCAGTGCTCATAGTGATCATACGAAGGTGACTAATTCCTTTTTTACATGATGCCCTTATATTCTCAAATAGATATCTGACCTTCAGAATATAGTCACTCCATTTTCCCATTGATCTTTTACCTTTGAAGAATTCTATTACGCCAACCTTTAATTTCCTAAGGCACAGACTAATTAGTGGTGAAGCCATGTTGTTAAAAATAAAACCATTCAAAGGAATTGAGAGCATGACCCTGGTCTCTGGCAGAGTAATCAGTAATCAGTTCAGCATCAGTATGACAGATCTTTTGTGAAGGACTATGGAAAACAAAGCTGGCGTAATTGATGCTCTAGAGGGGTATTTGATGCAGAAGACCTTTGATTCTCCTAAGAAAGCGCAGTACATTATCATCCCAGCCATACATTTAACTAAATAAAATATCAATACGATTGCAAAAGTATAGAAGAAAGACTTTTATGTACAGATCAATATATTTAAAGGGGCAATCAGCAGTTGAAACAATGACTAAGCACACTCCCTGCCCGTTTTTGGTAAAAAGCTGAGGGATGGTGCTGGAGAAAAGTAACCACTCTCAAATTCATGGATAGCGCTATGGATGCAAGGACCGTCCTTGATATCAACAATATAGTTTAAAACATGTTTTGAGTCTATATAGTGTTTGTTTACATATACTTTGTTAACGAACAGTGGAGTAAAATCAGCTTATATTTTGGGTTCTGGTGGGGTACGAACTAAGCTCATGAGGCATTAATAGCTATATTCGTCAAGAATCAATGGGTACATATCATTAACTTATACGTCCAAAAAATGGATGTAACAACTGCAGATTGTCCCTTTAAAGCTCAAGGCCCAACTAATTATTTAAAAGGCCCTCTCCTCACATATTTGAGAGAAAAACACAAAGTAGACCCCTGGAAGAGCTATTTCCATTTCATAGCATACAAATGGCCATAAGACAACTCTATTGTTTCACACATTAACAGACTACATGCTACCAGCACAGACCTTTAGGAAGAAATCACCATGGGGGTCTTAATTAATTACCACTAATGTTCAGTAGCAATCCTTTCCCAGACATAAAGGGGTAACTTTCTCCAGGTTAGAGCAGTCAGATCAGGCTACAAACTCAAGGGCAGGGGATAGTTTTATTTACTGTTTCCATGGTCTCAGGCCTGATGGGGGACAGGGAGGGGGGGGGGGGACTCGGCGGAGAATTGTTCAATGCTGTTGTGATTTTTCTCAATTCTAAACTTGCCTCCTGCTGTGGGAAACGAGTAATACATTCTTTTGTTTTATCTAATTACCTATATCATGAAAAACAAGCTGCTTCTAAATGTTTCCTGAAGAAATGGGCTCATTTACTGCTGTCTGGGTTAGGATAACCGGTTAATTAAAATGTGCATCTTAAATTAAGCTACCTTAAACACCCTCAATGATAAATAAAGCAAACACTACAAAATGGGGATCTGAGAGACTAATGACAACATTTAGACAAAATTAACATGTCTATAATCAATCCGTGCAGTAAGTATTCTAAACTGGATTGCTTGGATTATATAATCAAAGTTTCTCTGTGTACAAATCTCAAACTGTCACAAAGCCTGAGGAGTAGTTCCCTCCATGAATGGTTTTGTACAGAAAGAAGACTATGAAATCTTACCCCACACAGGGGCAATGTAGCCACACCAGTAGCAAAATGGGGTGGTAGGGTCTAGGGATGTTACAAATGGACAATTTTGCTTAAAGTTTAAACTGCAAAAGAAATACAAATTTAAGCAATAAGAAATTATCTTATCTTGTACAAATGTGGTCTTATTACGTACACTACCATTCAAAAGTTTGTGGTCACTTAGAAATGTTCTTGTTTTTGAAAGAAAAGCAAAATTTTTTGTCCAATAAAATAAAATAAATTGATCAGAAATACAGTGTAGACATTGTTAATGTTGGAAATGACTACTGTAGCTGGAAATGGCTTTTTCTTCTGCCTAAAAGGCCAGCATTCCGGAGTCGCCTCTTCACTGTTGACGTTGAGACTGGTATTTTGCGGGTACTTTTTAATGAAGCTGCCAATTGAGGACTTGTGAGGCGTCTGTTTCTCAAACTAGACACTCTAATGTACTTGTCCTCTTTCTAAGTTGTGTTCCAGGGCCTCCCACTCCTCTTTCTATTCTGGTTAGAGCCAGTTTGGCTGTTCTGTGAAGGGAGAAGTACACAGCGTTGTACGAGAACTTCAGTTGCTTGGCAATTGGCAGGGTAGCCTAGTGGTTAGAGTGTTGGAATAATAACCGAAAGGTTGCAAGTTCAAATCCCCGAGCTGACAAGGTACAAATCTGTCGTTCTGCTCCTGAACAGGCTGTTAACTCACTGTTCCTAGGCTGTCACTGAATATAAGAAATTCTTCTTAACTGACTAGCCTAGTTAAATAAAGGTAAAAATAAATAAAATTCTAGCATTGAGTAGTCTTAATTTCTCAGAACAAGAATAGACTGACGAGTTTCAGAAGAAAGTTATTTGTTTCTGGCCATTTTGAGCCTGTAATCGAACCCACAAATGCTGATGCTCCAGATACTCAACTAGTCTAAAGAAGGCCAGTTTTATTACTTCTTTAATCAGCAATGTTTTTAGCTCTGCTAACATAATTGCAAAATGGTTTTCTAATGATCAATTAGCCTTTTAAAATTATAAATTTGGATTAGCTAACACAACATGCCATTGGAACACAGGAGTGATGGTTGCTGATAATGGGCCTCGGTACGCCTACGTAGATATTCCATTAAAACAAATCTGCCGTTTCCAGCTAAAATAGTCATTTACAACATTAACAATGTCGACACTGTATTTCTGATACATTTTATGTTATTTTAATGGACGAAAAATGTGCTTTTCTTTAAAAAACAAGGACATTTCTAATTGACCTCAAACTTTTGAACGGTAGTGTATGTATGACTACTAGGGCCGGGCAATGAAGTTATATCTACCACGACCCTTTGGAGACATAGAACACAGCTACAGTAACATGTCAATAGCGACAATCGATAAATGTGCCGCATCAGAAGAGTCTGTATCTTTTCAGACAGTAGAATTCTGCTCCGGCATATAATGTTCTATTGTTTCCCTGACAACAATAAATGTTGCCGATTGATGTGCTGCTGTGTTTTGTATGCTGTTTTTAATGGCAGTGTAGCAAGATGTGCTCTCTTTCTACTAAATGTATTGGTAAGTCAAGGTATTTAAAACATTTCTAAGTATTTTTTTAGGGGCGTGGTCTGCCGGCAGGCAGCAGGCAGGCAGCAGGCAGGCAGCAGGCAGGCAGCAGGCAGGCAGCAGGCAGGCAGCAGGCAGGCAGCAGGCAGGCTGCGTGCAGCAGCTTGAGATGATTTGATTGACAGTTATGGTCGCCTAGTGATGGAAGTTAGTCCCGCTTCAGAAGCAGCATTACTTTACAAATGCTGTTCATATCTCCAGAGGAGGTTTCGTGCCGGCATTTAAAAAGCCGTAATGTTGCCAACCCTAACAGACAAACAAACATGTTGTACCTGAGGCGTTTTGACGGACCACAATCCATTATATCTGAAAAGGGTAATCGATACAGGCTACATGTAGCTGCAATTTCATATTATGAAACAAAAACAACCCTAACCCACCAGGGCTGGTCCTGGCCGTTCTGCCGCCCTAGGCGAGACAAACAAATTGCCACCCCCTGCAAAATTACAATAGTCCCTATAAGAAAAATGACGTTGAAAAGAAATCAAATGAATGTTTTCTGGACATTTAGAATGCATATTTCCCGGGAGGTTGAAAAGGTGTCTTTTATGGATGTTGAAAGTACGTATTATTTTACTAATGCCCATCCATGTGGTAGGCACCAACGTTTGTCGAACACCAACAAACAAAAAATGACGGCCGGTACGGACAGGACCAAAAAAAGACGTCCAAAAAACATCGGCCCATGCATAATCTGGTGTAGCCTACGGTGTCGGCCTGCAATGGAATTTTATGAATGCTCATCCACGTGGTAGGCCCACCGTTTGTAAAAACAGGCTGTTGCATTGGCTTTATTAATCCTGATTCCTGTGACTAATCCATTTGGCCATTTAAGCTCTGAATATCAGCTACCCAACTTCACCAGGAGTTATCCTGAGCCTATGTGTTTACACAGCGAGAAATGCAGAAGTACACTCCTCAAAAAAATAAAGGGAACACTAAAATAACACATCCTAGATCTGAATGAATGAAATATTCTTATTAAATACTTTTTTCTTTACATAGTTGAATGTGCTGACAACAAAATCACACAAAAATTATCAATGGAAATCAAATGTATCAACCCATGGAGGTCTGGATTTGGAGTGACACTCAAAATTAAAGTGGAAAACTACACTACAGGCTGATCCAACTTTGATGTAATGTCAGTAGTGTGTGTGGCCTCCACGTGCCTGAATGACCTCCCTACAATGCCTGGGCATGCTCCTGATGAGGTGGCGGATGGTCTCCCGAGGGATCTCCTCCCAGACCTGGACTAAAGCATCCTAATACAAGACAATGCTAGACCTCATGTGGCTGGAGTGTGTCAGCAGTTCCTGCAAGAGAAAGGCATTGATGCTATGGACTGGCCCACCCGTTCCCCAGACCTGAATCCAATTGAGCACATCTGGGACATCATGTCGCGCTCCATCCACCAACGCCACGTTGCACCACAGACTGTCCAGGAGTTGGCGGATGGAGCGCGACATGATGTCCCAGATGTGCTCAATTGGATTCAGGTCTGGGGAACGGGCGGGCCAGTCCATAGCATCAATGCCTTCCTCTTGCAGGAACTGCTGACACACTCCAGCCACATGAGGTCTAGCATTGTCTTGCATTAGGAGGAGCCCAGGGCCAACTGCATCAGCATATGGTCTCACAAGGGGTCTGAGGATCTCATCGCGGTACCTAATGGCAGTCAGGCTACCTCTGGCGAGCACATGGAGGGCTGTGCGGCCCCCCAAAGAAATGCCACCCCACACCATGACTGACGCCAAACGGGTCATGCTGGAGGATGTTGCAAGCAGCAGACCGTTCTCCACGGCGTCTCCAGACTCTGTCACGCCTGTCACGTGCTCAGTGTGAACCTGCTTTCATCTGTGAAGAGCATAGGGCGCCAGTGGCGAATTTGCCAATCTTGGTGTTCTCTGGCAAATGCCAAACGTCCTGCACGGTGTTGGGCTGTAAGCACAACCCCCATCTGTAGACGTCAGGCCCTCATGGAGTCTGTTTCTGACCGTTTGAGCAGACACATGCAAATTTGTGGCTTGCTGGAGGTCATTTTGCAGAGCTCTGGCAGTGCTCCTCCTGCTCATCCTTGCACAAAGGCGGAGGTAGCGGTCCTGCTGCTGGGTTGTTGCCCTCCTACGGCCTCCTCCACGTCTCCTGATGTACTGGCCTGTCTCCTGGTAGCGCCTCCATGCTCTGGACACTACGCTGACAGACACAGCAAACCTTCTTGCCACAGCTCGCATTGATGTGCCATCCTGGATGATCTGCACTACCTGAGCCACTTGTGTGGATTGTATGTAGACTCCGTCTCATGCTACCACTAGAGTGAAAGCACCGCCAGCATTCAAAAGTGACCAAAAAATTAGCCAGGAAGCATAGGAACTGAGAAGTGGTCTTTGGTCACCACCTTCAGAACCACTCCTTTATTGGGGGTGTCTTGCTAATTGCCTATAATTTCTACCTGTTGTCTATTCCATTTGCACAACAGCATGTGAAATGTATTGTCAATCAGTGTTGCTTCCTAAGTGGACAGCTTGATTTCACAGAAGTGTGATTGACTTGGAGTTACATTGTGTTGTTTAAGTGTTCCCTTTATTTTTTTGAGCAGTGTATTTTCCTTTTCACTATGATCAGCTCGTCAAAAATGTACGCATTCAATCTTGAAACCAATGATTATGACAATTTAGCCCACAGGAGGAAACTCCTGGACAACAGTTGTGAGTAGCCCGATTGTCCATTCCATATTGTCCATTTTCCTTTGACCTGTCCTGTTTTCAAGATATGTTGTTTGTTACAATTTCAGTGCATTTTTATATTTGATTGGGCGCCATTTAGTTTAGGTACTTTGATCGGAGAAATCTGCGTGCTGTAAAAAGTGTACACCTCGTTACATTATCATACACTTCATCTCCATCCTGTAGACTACAGAAAAGGCCACATACTCTACACTATCCTATATCTGCTACGTGATTTATGTTAAATAATTTCTTTGACGGAATGCTGGTGGAGCGCCACAGCGATGCGTGTATCCAACAGAGAGGCACACTGGGAATGGACAAGCAAAATATTTTGTGGCCCTGCCTTTGAGAAAGTGGGCACTGGTTATGGCAGCGCTCACCTAAAAAGCCCATCTGCCACTGGTTGAGGAAAAAAAACTTTAGTGAGGCTTTACGTGTTGTTGGAGGTCAGTTTAGCACAGAAAATGCCGACCTCGTCAATCTGCGCCATAGCCGGCCGCCTAATCCTGCCTAATGAGCAGGCCGGCCCTGCCACCCACCCAGTAATGAAGAGTACCCCGTGCTCGCAAGACTGTCCTGAAGATACCTCTGTATCCCGCTGACATCGGTCCCAGATATCCTACAGGCAACAGACCGAAGACTGAACACACACATGTGTCATTAGCAAAGGGAAAGAGCAGGTAGCCCAGTGTGAAGGGGGAGAGAGGAGGAGCAGCCAGAACCAAGTGCATATGTCTTGGTACTATGCATCGCGCAATGTCTTGTCGTGCATGCCTCGCAAATTCACCAAAGTAGCCTAAAGTCAGCCTCTTTCTCTCTGGTTGTATTTAAATATACACAACTGTCCCCAGTCTAGTTAGGCTATAACACCAAAAATAATATGTTTTGTGATAACTGCACTGTGATATTAATTATATGGGGGAAACATTGTTCCTGAGATAAGGGTTTTCTCTTAACGTTAAGGATCCAAACTTCGTTTAAACATTTAAAGTGTTCACACCACTAGTAGGTACCCCTCTAATCATCGCCATTGTAGCTTTCGATACACGAACCTGGCAGTACTCAAACAGGCGTGAGAAACCTATCCCTGAGGAATATTAAGAAACAATGGTTTTTTAAAATGACTAATTATGTTCTAAAATGTCAGCCCTAATTAACAAAAACATTTGCGGTGGCTACCTGTGGAACGCTACCATTCCGAGCTATAACGGAAACGACGAAAAACAACGCATCTATTCTGTCCTACACCATGCAGTCACCACCAACAGAGTACAGTAGGATTATAATAACCTAGTGACCCAAAGCCTCAGTGTCAGTCAATGTTTTTAGCAACAGAGCATTTTCCACTGCCTCTCCCAGGCCCTGTGACCTCCTGCTCCACCTCAGACTGATTCTCCACTAAGCATTCTGGATGCCTTCAGCTGAGACAGGAAACCCACTGGCCGAGAGGAAGAGGCCATTAAGAGGGGGGGGGGGGGCTGAACGATATCTAGGACAGATGACCTAAAAGTCAATTTTAGCCAGCCGGGAGCCTTTGCCTCAGCATGTTGTTTTCAAAGGTTGTCTCAATGTTTAATTTAGATGTGCGTTACCCACCAAGAGAGTATCAGTGAATCAGACTACACTGCCCAGGAAATCGTAGAAGTTTTTTTTTTTTTATTCAGACAATGATTAACAAATAGACTCCTTCTCTCCTACAGTTTTGAGATTAGTGGCCTCCCACAGTTCCCACAAAATTGATCATATGTAAATTATGAACACTTTGTGGTGTGGAAAACCCAAGAGGAGGAAAAGAGAGACAGCGAGTTAACCGCGGCCATCTTGAAATAGAGCATTAGCCTTGAAAACCCTTTAAAAATATTTCCAGAGGCCCATAGAAAGGGAAAGAAAGAAATGAACAAGCAGGGGCCTCCAGTCTGAACATGCCAAAGAGGCCTTTTCATTCAATTACTATAAATGGAGGAAGATGACCTACAATTTCCACTTGAGCCATCACAGACATCACTTCATATGGCCTGAAACTCTGCTGTGCAGTCATGGCATTATCATCGTTCTCCTCACGTGGCACAGATAAGCACAGGCGCAAGGAGAGGAACTTGCAGTAGCAGATGTGGTCACTAGCTACACAATGAACGTGACTAACGTTGCACACATCTTCCAAGAAGATTGCTTTCATTTAACTGCAGGCAATGACATGATGCCTGGCCTTGACACTTTTCCAGGTCAACTGGAACCACAGTAAATTCTAACTGGGGGGGGGGCTGCAACAGTACGAGCATGGACGGCAGAGGTCTGAACAGAGAGGGACTGCTAAACAACCAACAACTGATGCATTCATCAGGGCAAGGGATGCAGCCCAGAGTACAGGCCTCGGAGCCAGCTGCTGCTCGTTACGAAACTGGATAGTAGCCAGGAGAGACACGGCCCTATGTACAATGAGGAACTGTTTTCAGATGACAAATGAGGCAGGGTGTGTGTACGTGTGTTTGGAGTGGGGGGGGGGGGTTTACAGGTTCTGGCCCATGGACCTGGTTCTGAGCGTCAGCATCTCAAATGTATCGAGTTCTTAGCGATCCACCATCTTTAATTCATAAGATCCAAAAGATAAACAGAAAGCCAAGCTCATCTCCTCTAGCCTGCTGTAAACCCCCACTCGACAAACGCCTGTACAACAGCTGCAGAGGTCTTGGCTCTGAAAGCGAAAACGGCATCCTTCCAAACACAAGTACGTGGAACGAGAGACTGCTTAAACCATCTGTAGAAAAATATGTTTTTTTTTCAAAGCTCCAGTTGCCTTTTTCCTTTTGAAAACTGTTTGCTGCCTTCTCCAATGTAGATTTACATTAGGTAAATGTTAGTGAACAGTGGAAAGATGCTGTAGTCCATTTGTTATTGAGAAAGGAAATGCAGATGGTAGTTGGTATTTATTAAGGCAGTGCGAAGCAAACTGTAGCCTACCCGCAGTCGGGTTTATTTGTTGGGAGAAGCGTAATTATGTAATTGATACAGAATTTCTCCCTTCAATTCCTATGCCATTTTTTTGTCCGTGCACGGGCACCCTGACATGAGAAGCTGCATCAAACGTGCAACTGGAAAAGAATTACATGCACATTAAAAACAATTTACTTGCAGAGTGGTTATCCTGGTGACACAAGCATGAACAGTTTTTTTTTGCCTGAACTTGTCCTCACCTTCAATTTCAAACATGGGAGAGGAGACCTTCCAGTTAGACCTGTTGGGTTTACTGAATGAGAGCTGAGCGCAAACGAAGATTACACCGAAAGGGATATACTCAAGGCCCTTCAGTACGGCCTAGCGTTACAGTCTACCATCCAACAGTCCTATCAAGCCCACCTTCATGAAAACGCATCATGAGCTGCAGGAATACATCCCAAAGATGATTTACGCGAAACACTGCAGAGCCTGGCGCCAGATGGTTGGAGATTTCCAGCCAATGAAACACTGTATTGTACTCCAGATATACTTTGAATGGAGCGAGGGCCAGAGCATAGTGGTATGAGATTAAGAAGGCAGCACATCCGAGTGCCTATGCTCAACTCACTCTATGACCCACAATGGGTCACTATATCTACAGCTGGGTTTCACTGCGACATGAAACCTCCTTACTGCATGCAGCTGCACCTTCATTAAACTTATGGAGATAAAAATACTACCATGTTTTACAACTAAGGGCCAGACATTTTTCCTGACCACATGCCTAGTTATCAGAAAGAACAGTCTTGTTTTGGTTACGGTCTTGCCATGACTGACCTCTTAGTGACCTCATTTGGCCCACTCGCCATGATTTCCTGTTCTCCTGCACAGTAATGTGTTCAGTCCTGGATGCCAATCATGTTTTATTAGCCACGTCAAATAAACTTGTATCTGCTACTGGTGTGCAGTCTGGAACCATTTTGGTCAGCATGTCCACACAACAGATTTAAAGCTCAGCCCATGGAATTTTCACAGAGCTCGCTGTAAAATCAGGTACTAGCAAATGTATTCTTGGCATGCAAGTCGGCGGCAGTTTGGGATACCACCCTGTCTTTAGCAAACTTCACCCCCCGTTGCAAGGCGAACCATTGGCGTGCCAGCAATTACAGGGCATTTATTTTCCTTAAATCAAATTAACACCTAGTTAAAGATCGAAACGAGAACCGACATGCCTCTCTACACAGAAACAAAATAGGAATACTAATTTTGTATATGACACCGGGATCGTTGGAAGAGGCCATGCTGCATACGAAAGGCCCTCACCGAGGAGGCAAAGAGACCCAATTCTTCAACCATGTCTCGAGTCACATTTCTGCAGTGCAGCACCAAAGATGTTATAGACCTGTAATTTGCTTGGCTGTCAGACAGCAAGTATCAACTCAACACGCAGACCCAGAGGTTAGCCAGCATACAGGAATACAGACCGGATGCACAATCTGCACGTCTAAACACCACCTCGGGTGTTAACAGCAACTGGCCTCTTAAGATATTAGCTAATTATAACCTATATCTAAATATGGTTAACAATTAAATGGCCTCAATAGTGTTAGAGACTTTGCAATCAAAACAAACACATTTAAATAGTCACTAGTCCAACCAAATACTATCATTTTAAGTATATTTTAGTCTGTTGAGGCTATGCATCCCGTAAGCAATACGTTCTAAGTGGTCCACATATCTAGCAGGAAGTTATTTGAAAAGTCACTTCCACTTCTAATGATTTTACCCATACCACATCCAAGCTTCCTGCATCAATGACAATGATAGGCAGTCCAAACACCGCCTTCGCCCCTCTTCGGGGAGCATTCCACTCCTGGCACAGAATAAATAAACAGTCCTAGATGCTTTATAGCTGTATTTGTGTTGTCAGCAGGCCAGAATACAGTATATTGAGGTCCCTCAAGTGAGGCCTCTCCAGTTGCCCAAATAGTATGAAAACCAATTCCCAGGATATAGATGTTAAGAGTGCTGTGACCTTCTTGCTGCGGGGCCCTATGCTCTGCAAGCCCCTCGTAGCTACACTTCGGTCTGCGGACAAGAGCTGGTCTGAGAGCCGTGGTGGGGGCTGGAGAGTGGGGCAAGCCCACTTCAAACAGGCCTGCTATTTTAATTTCTGGTCAGTGGTGGTAAATCAGGCCTGTCACCTGGCCTTGGTGCAGAGAAAGGTCCATTCATGGCTGGAGCCGCGGAGAAGGAGGCACAGCTCCTCACTAGGGTGGGCTTGAGCTTCTCTCTGAAGATATGTGAGAGAAGGAAACAAAAACACACACCTACCCGAAACCAGACAGTATAAAATACAGCAGATATCTTGACTTGCCACTCAGTATATCAGCAATGTTCAGAATTGTACAATAATATCATTGTCGATTGATGGTCTTTTTAATCCACTATCCAGAGTCAGGAACAGATGAAGATTGTCAATATCTCAAAAGATGGTCTTAAAATCAAGATGTCTGCAGGTCTCAATCTCAAATGAATGAGGGAAATGGCACCATCTAATAAGATGTTTTTTTTAGGGTGGAGGATGGTTTAAGAGAACGGATGTGGCATTAATACGGATACACAAGCGTGGGGGGAGTTGAGATAAAGGTATGTATGTTGTAGACTTTAGCTATGGGAAGGATTTGTGCTCAAGAGTCCAATGTATAAATCTCAATAGAATAAATGAAGTGGAAAATATTTTGTTCCTATGGAGGGCAGAATAATGTCCCCTGGATGGGTTTAGGCTTTCAACCACCATTCCTGGGTGAGTAACTGAAATATGCCCGTCTTAAAATCCAGTTGCTATACATAGCCAAAAGGAAAATACCATAATGTGTGTGTGTGTGTGTGTGTGTGTGTGTGTGTGTCAGCCAAACTTTATTTTGACAGATGGTACCCATTACCGTTCAGTGACACTTCTTTGATATGGAGATCACACAGGAATGCATCATGCATTTTGAATGAGTTTTCACGTGATTAGTCAGTCATTTTCAATGACAACCTCAATGTTTCAGCATCAACGGGATGCACATTAGAGGTCAACCAATTATGATTTTTCAACGCCGATACCGATACTGATTATTGGAGGACCAAAAAAGCCGATAACGATTAATCGGCCGATTTTATTTATTTATTTGTAATAATGACAATTACAACAATACTGATTGAACACTTATTTTAACTTAATATAATACATCAATAAAATCAATTTAGCCTCAAATAAATAATGAAACATGTTCAATTTGGTTTAAATAATGCAAAAACAAAGTGTTGGAGAAGAAAGTAAAAGTGCAATATGGACCATGTAAGAAAGCTAACGTTTAAGTTCCTTACTCAGAACATGAGAACATATGAAAGCTGGTGGTTCCTTTTAACCAGAAAGCTGGTGGTTCCATTTGTATTTCATTAGCCTTTGACTGATGTTCTTATAGGCACTTTAGTATTGCCAGTGTAACAGTATAGCTTCCCCCCCCCCCCCCCCCCCCCCCTCGCTCCACCCTGGGCTCGAACCAGGAACACAACGACAACAGCCACCCTCGAAGCAGCGTTACCCATCGCTCCACAAAAGTTGCAGAGCGAGTGATGTTTGAAACGCTATTAGCGCGCACCCCGCTAACTAGCTAGCCATTTCACAACGGTTACACCAGCCTCATCTCGGGAGTTGATAGGCTTGAAGTCATAAACAGTGCAATGCTTGACGCACAATGAAGAGCTGCTGGCAAAACGCACGAAAGTGCTGTTTGAATGGATGCTTACGAGCCTGCTGCTGCTTACCACCGCTCAGTCAGATACTTGTATGCTTGTATGCTCAGTCAGATTATATGCAATGCAGGACATGCTAGATAAACTAGTAATATCATCAACCATGTGTAGTTAACTAGTGATTATGATTGATTGATTGTTTTTTACAAGATAAGTTTAATGCTAGCTAGCAACTTACCTTGGCTTACTGCATTTGCATAACAGGCAGTCTCCCTGTGGAGTGCAACGAGAGGCAGGTGGTTATAGCGTTAGACTAGTTAACTGTAAGGTGGCAAGATTGGATCCCCCGAGCAGACAAGGTGAAAATCTCCTGAACGAGGCAGTTAACCCACCCTCATTGAAAATAAGAATGTGTTCTTAACTGACTTGCCTAGTTAAATAAAGATTAAATAAAGGTGTAAAAAATAAAAAAATAAATAAACAGCCAAATCGGTGTCCAAAAACACTGATTTCCGATTGTTATGAAAACTTGAAATCGGCCCTAATTAATCGGCTATTCCGATTAGTCGGTCGACCTCTAATGCACACTGCTAACAAAGAGGGCAGGGCAAACAGATAGTAGGACAATCGAACAGTCCGCGAAGAGGCTGTTTTAGCTTAAGTCTTCAATAGACTAGTGTATATCAATCCCAAAAATAAAACAGAACATTTCTTCAAAAAGTAGGACCTTTCGTCTTTGGAGAGACCAAAGAGTGTTAAATGTCTTCAGATAGCTGTTACATTAGTGGTTGAACAGACTTTTTATCAGAGGTATTGTGCTAAACTACCATCTTTAACCCTGATCTTGTTAACCTTCAGGCCAAATGTATTGCAAAGTCTGAGATATTCCACATGTATTAGCGATGAAGATATCTACAGTTGAAAATAAATGGTCTGTTTCTGTTTAAAAGGCTTTTCCATGTCCCGCCAGGCCCCCTTCTCCCTGCTCTCCTTTTGCCGAAGGCCCAGTTAAATTGGCACAGATTCCACCCAGCTCACAACCAGAATCGCTGCCTAAGTGTTTCCACCTCACTTGCCCACCGATGGCCTTACAGTAGCACAGAAAACATAGGGGGGAAAGTCAACCATGCTACAATAGGCCGCCTGACACAATGTAAAAGAGCAGCCTTGCAACACATGTACAACCTTATGTGCCTTCTTCCGGCAGACGATCACAGAGCATACAGTACACAGCAATCATAGAGGGTTTGTGAAATGGACTACAATCTGACTCAGACTAAAAGGATTCTTTAAAAAAAATATATATATATATATATTTAAGCCTCTTCACAGATGGCACATTCGTTTGTTTGTGTAGCATTAGCAGAGCGGACGTGATGCTGCTGGCTAGTCGGTGGCTCACTCTTCCTGCATGGTCTCTGAAGTGTTGAGACTTCCCAAAGCACATTCCTCTCGGAGAGAGAGAGAGAGTAAGAGAGACAGAGAGCGAGAAAGAGACATAACAGTTGAGCAAGTACTTAATACAAGTAATTCCAAGTTTGCTCCTCAGGTAGAAAAGTAAAAGTCATCCGGAATTCCTTTTGAGTTCAAAGCCATGCAAAACTGTGCTTCCCATACTGAGATGACAAATATAGGATCATTTATAAGGATCATTTGAGCTGGATGGTGGCCCACCCAATGCTTTAGCTTCGAAATTACCTTTCCGTCAGAAGTTGTTCTCCAAAGTCAATCTTTACTGTATTCATGCGACCACAAAGTTCACACAACCACAAAACAGTGTGTACTGGTCTTCAAACATCTCCTCCGCTCAGGACAAAAGGGTTATTTCCAATAGTCACATTCGGTTGCTTGGCAGATAGTGTAACGCATGACTCTGCCAACAAACTGGCCTTGTAAACAACATGGAGGAGTGTTTTTTTGTGTATGCTTGGCCTCAACAAGTCTTTTGGTCTATTTTCGTCATGCGCTACAGGATTTGTAAGTATTCTCACAGCGGTTATAGTAAGCCAGTGTGTCTAATGGAAGATAAAGTAAGTGTGTATGTGTGTAGAGGGGCTGCAGAGCTGAATGGTAGCTGACGGCGTGTAAAACACAAGGCACTGAATACAGACAGAACAAAAATGAATAGTTTGAATACATCAAGAGATTGGAGTTTGCATTCGGTGTAGAATTTGTGAATGTTACACCTATCACAGAGTGGCAATTCAGAAGCACAAGCCACTTTATCGCATGTGCAGACTTTGATTCTGTGACTGATGGTACAATAGCTGGGAGCATTAAAAACATGCAACAGACAGGTAAAATGTACCCCCTTTTTAATTCTGTGTGGTGTTTACAGTGACAGTAGACATGGGTTTGTCCCTTATCAAAAAGACAACAAAAGGGAACGAGGAGGGGAGTCAAAGCGAAAACACAAGAGATAACTGTTGTTTATCAGATTGTTCCATGGAGAATAATCCTCTCAATAAAACCATATCAAAACAACCAAAACACAGGGCTGTCTGTTTAAGCAGCGAGCAGCTTGTAAGAAAGAATCCCAGTAATAATTCAAATCACTATTATATCAGGAAGCAACTTCCTGATAAGGATTATCATGTGAGATTTAGATTGGTGGCATGTACCAGCGGTAATTCCATCACCAACCTTTGGTGTTGTCTCAAATTAAATCCGAGGATCTATGGTTGGAGGCAATCACAACATTCTGATGCATTTCCGCTCAGGATGAATGGAATAATTGAAAAGTGTCAATCGTATGCAAATTGGACAAAGCCTTCCACTAGGGATGTGCATCTTTCCCTTTCAAGATGATTCTATACGTACACTACATGACCAAATGTATGTGGACATCTGCTCGTCGAATATCTCATTCCAAAATCATGGGCATTAATATGGAGTAGGTACCCCCTTTGCTGCTATAATAGCCTCCACTCTTCTGGGAAGGCTTTCCACTAGATGTTGGAAGAAAAAAAATCTGCGGGGACTTAATTCCATTCAGCCACAAGACCATTAGGGTGGCCGGGCACTGATGTTGGGCGATTAGGCCTGGCTTGCAGTCGCCGTTCCAATTCATCCCAAAGGTGTTCGATGGGGTTGAGGTCAGGGCTCTGTGCAGGCCAGTCAAGTTCTTCCACACCAATCTCGACAAACCACCTCTGTATGGACCTCGCTTTGTGCATAGGGGCATTGTCATGCTGAAACAGGAAAGGGCCTTCCCCAAACTGTTGCCACAAAGTTGGAAGCACAGAATCGTCTAGAATGTCATTGTATGCTGTCGCGTTAAGATTTCCCTTCACTGGAACCAAGGGACCTAGCCCAAACCATGAAAACCATGTGTGGCCTACCACTTTGCGGCTGTGCCGTTGTTGCTCCTAGACGTTTTCACTCATAATTAAAGCCCTTACAGTTGAACGAGGCAGCATAGGGAATAAAAAGAAATGTTTTATTGCATGGTGCAAGATTGAATGCAATTCATTGATTTTTGAATGTTATGATGGACACAGCTTTGTAGAACCAAACACAGCCCCTGCTCGACAAACTGGAACTCGAGAACGAATCATTTGGGGTGCTGCAGTTCGCGAACAATATTGTGCTATTACCCTTATGCAATGTTTTACACCAAGTCTTTCATAATCTAGTCCAATTGCGGCCACAACTAGACCTTGTTTGAAATGTATCATAAATAATTGAGTTTGTAGGCCTAGCAGTCAACAAATGTACATTGTATAAAGCACACTTGAACAACTCTCAGTCACAAATGACAGCTCTAATAAGCCCCTTGAAGTGAATGACATGTGAACGAGATGCTTGTATAATCATGGCTCTTTCGAGTTTTCAGTTCATCGTTCGCCGATAGGGTTCCTGCGTGCTCTGGGCATTACTGTCTGAAATGAACAAAATGAGTTGAAACATTAATTATTTTGACTGAATGAGTTGAAGAGATCTGAATCAATAAAAACAGCGGAACTTTCCATCACTAGTGTGTGTGTGTGTGCGCGCGCGCGTAAATGATGTATGTTGTGTATACTATGTAGGCACCTGAGCTGAGCCATAAGGGAGACTAGGCATCTACCACCCTCACTACAAGATGTTTTTGGTCGCCCCCCCCCCCACTCTGGGTTCTGAAATCACCATCACCCACTAATTAACTTGCCATTTTTGCAGATTAAGTGTTTGAGCTAGTAATGTATCAATATTTACTGTTTACAAATGAACTATGACATTTCACCCCCCCCCCCCCCCCCCCCCATCTCAAAATCGAAGGGTTTTCACATAGTGATCTTCTCGTCTATCGCTTCGGCCATGCAGTGCGCCTCGCAAAAGTGATTGCGGTCCTCGTTATGAAATTATACATTTTACCTTGTATGTCGAAAAATTACCATATACACTGATTGTTTAAAGCAGAATTACCACAAAATTACCATATAAACTGATTGTTTAAAGCAAAATTAACAAAACTATTGCTGATGGTAACCTCGAATAATCAAAATGAAATCTATTTGCAAGCCCCGTTCAGCAGGTATAGCCAGAAGAGAGTTGTCTCCTGTAGCATACTTTTAATCTGGCAAAACACATTTTCAACATAGATAACAATAACCTAGCAAACTACATAGGCTGTCACTCAATTAATAAAGCCTATTATCACAAAATCCATGTAGCATTAGAATGCTGAAGGTGCCGTGCAGATGTGCAAGATCAGGAACAAACTGCCTGCCTCGCGTTGGTCAGCGAGCGAAGCTGAGCACAGTGCAGTTTGACTAGGCTACTGATATTGCCTGGGGTTGTGCGGCATGCAAAATGACTTGGAGATCAATGACTGTCAACAGTTGTCACAAAAGACGAGAGGTATTTTCGGAAGGTTAGATAGAATGTAATACGAACAACAACAAAAAATGTGAACCAGCTATTTGTAACGTTGGAATTTTCTGACAGACTCATGCTACATTTGGTTAGGGTTGGGGTCCCAGGACTGCACTTGTGTCTTAAACATTTGAATCGGGGCGGATGTGTATCGGTGAATCATTACATCCCTACCTTCCTCTCAGATCCTATTCAACAATGTACCTGTGTGTTCTGTGGGTTGATGATGGTATGAAAAGGAGACATGACAGAGCTCTGATTCACCCGCTGCTAGGTTATGTTAAATTAAGACTGTTAGGCAGCAGGTCCAGGTCACCGGTGTAAACTGGTTTAATAAGAAATAAATGCCACTGCAGACCTTCCGGCAACTGTTACATTTAATTGTCTCGGTGCAATGCTTCCATTTTCATTTCAGATCTATTTTATGTCCATCGGAATTAACATGCCGGGTCCACAATAGGTTCAAAATATCGATTAGGGGGGAAAAAATCCTCTAGCAAATTCCTGTTCATGTACAAAAGATAACACTGCCATAGAAGAGCTTCAGGCAGGTTTCCAAAACCCAAAGGTTGCTTTTGATCCCCATTCGATCCCAAGTCTTTAACTGAGATCCAAGTTAGTATTTTTACATAGCGCATGTAAATATATTAGAATCTCTCTAGACATTTATTGTGATGTGTTTGCCCAGCTACATTCATATTTGCAGTTATTTGGCAGAATATGTCAGCACATCGTCTTGTTCAAAAGTGCCAGATTCCCTGCATTAACCCTGTGCCCAATTCCAGAAACACCCACCTAAACTAGCATTGCATAGGAATTCTATTCAGGAAACTAATTGTTATTATTATTATTATTATTAACCACTTTCTGAACAGAGCACAGAATGAGCAGAGGTGTTGAAACGGGGTTTTACATAATGTTTCAAGCAGCAACAGGAGGGCATCTGAATTCCCCACATGTTGTGTTTGGAGAGGTAAAGGGGACACACAAACGTGCAGGTTCTGCGGCGGGGCGGGTATTACACCCACACTCTCTCTTTCTGGTTTGATTAATGCTACGCCAGCATCTCTGCTCATCACCCAATAGTGGGCTGGCATTCTGACAACTAGATAATGGCTGCTAGTTCGACTTGTCATGGCGTACCGAGCAGTAGTCGTTTTCGTAAGGCATCGTGATATTTAGACGTTCTGTGGCAGGCCCTAATCTTTTTAGCATTTGATGATGTTAAAATGTCTTCGGAATTAGCCTTTTCTGAGCCGACTCGGCTGGAAGCACAGCATGACGTGTGCTTTGTTTAATAGCTGCAGAAAAGGCTGACATTTATCACAATACGCAATAGAAAAGTTTGTAGTGCGGAAGAACAAGGCATGACCTGCTCAGTAAGAGTTTAAATAGAAGTGAAAAGACTAGGCTTTTGCAAGGATCGCCTTACAGAAGACACAAAAGGAAATCCATACATCTCTTGAAAAACATCAGGTTAATGTATGCAAATGAAAGCAGTTAGAATTCTGTTTTCTTCTTCAAGGAGACAGACCAGTGTCAATACAAAATGCCAAATCCCAGTTAATTGTTTGCGTGGCCAGCAGTGCTATCTAAAGGGAACAACAATTATTTTGCAATACATTTTCCTCCTTTCGGTGATAAAACAAACACATTTTACAGTAATACCAAATACTGAACAAAAGCATCACCATATGGTGAATCCCAGATTTGGGCCCCATCACCCTCTTCATTTGGGTGCCTGTATGAACTCACATATTTATTTATTTATTTTTACCTGTGAACAGTTTGGTGATGGCCCTGTTCTGGCGACGTGCTGAGCAGATGAGAAGGAGCCAGGGCGGGAGGTACTCGTGGTGGCTGGCCAGGAGCTCAGCGATGGTCCTGGGGGTGCCTGAGCCTGAAGACCTCTGTTCTCCCTCACCCAGCTGACAGCCTTCGTCGATGGAGTCAACCAGGAGGAAGAGGGCCTGCTGAGGTGGCTTGGCACTCAAGAGTGGGAGGAGAACACACCTTTAGGGCAAGAGAGAAGAGGAGAGAGATTTAGAACGCTCTCTGTGCACCTAGCGCTTTCCACTGCGAGCTGATGCTGTTGAAGAGAGTTGAGGATGATTGCAGACCGTACATCAACAACAATAGATTTAATGTCGGTCTGAGTCACATGTTTGACTGTATCTTAGTAACTGTCTCTCTATCCACAGTTCAGCTTTCAGGCCCTTGACAGGCCTTCACAGTGCAAATGCAAATCCTTAGGGAATTGAAACCTGCAGTTATAGATAACAGGTGACATGCCCCCCCCAAATGTTTCTGGAAAAAAATCCTGGGGAAAACACTGGACTGTATGTACTGTATATAGACTGTGTCCTAAATATTTGTTCTTAGCCGGGACCTGAAATAACTGAATTTCAACTGAATTTCAATTGAAAGCAGACAGAGCAGGTCCATATTAATCAAATGATGACGTGACAGTTTACAAGGCCGACGACTGTCTGGAATAGCCAGGAAAATCTTTTGAAAGTCGTTAAAAAACCGCTGTCTGTGTTTGAGCCTACACACCCCCAAAAAAACAGCCTCACTACACTGTGAATAATGTACAGTATTAAACCACATCAATCCTTGTCTATACTCACAAACCCAAGGGTTTAAATGCTGCATTAACCTTGAAATAACATGAGCGTGAAAGCCAAAGGGAAAAGTGAAGACCCCATTTGCTCGAATGATAACGTGTATTATGACTGCGTGCATAAATGCCATGAAGCCAGCATTGTATCTGTTCCCGTTTTATTTTCCCAACCTGCATGCTTGTGCTGGAAAAACTTCAGTGCCTGTGTACAGCACAGAGCTGCTACCCCCAGCCTGATTCCAGTCTTGAGACTGTTGTTTTGCTGTTGTAAATTACCGCCACCGCTAAAACATCGCTTAGTTATGCATATCCCTCGCTGATCCAATTGGAGCCTTTTAAACATGACTTTTAGTCAGACTGCAATTCCAATGCAAGGGCTCAGCAAACACTTTCCAGCCAAACCTCCCCTCCAATCCTCTATTTTTCCAACAGCTCAATTTCTCAAGTGCAAGAAAAAGAGGGTAGTGCGCAGTCATCAACCTGCAAGCTCCATCATTACATCGCTCCATCTCAGAGAAACATGGCCGATTGCTCTTTCTGACGGCTGCAGCCCCACATCGAATCTGCAGCACAGACAGGAAAACCAGCCAAGAGGAATGCCAATCTGCAGAGTTTGTGTACTGCCAACAACTACAGCAACGCCGCCTGCAGACAAACAAATTCACAGAGACAGCAATGCGGGCCTTGTTATGAGACAAAGAGCTATTCTTTTCCTTACAATCAACTGCTTTCAGAACTGTTGATAACTGACCTCCCTGCCGGAACGAAGACAGGGGCTTGAAATGAGCACAACAATGGGCTGGGTGCCAGACTAACGTCCGAAGAGCCTCAGCCAATGATGAGTGTCTTTGTGACGCATCCTTTGCCCCGCACGTTAACACTAACTATTTTGGTTGTTCTAATTCCGTCTTCGACATATGTAAATAGCGGAGAGCAATTATCATTTAGAGATAGAAAGAGAATGTGAAATGTCCCTAACGCACCCGCCATCTGTTGTGCTGCAGTCCCCATCTTCCACGGCCCGGCCACATTGTGCAATGTGGGCTTCGCTTTGAAGTTTCAGTGAAGATGTTTAGGCCGACAGGCAGCCCTGGGCACCTTGCTCACGTCTTACACATTTACTGAGACGCTTTAATGGGGTGGGGGCTGAGCCTGAAATTTCCTTCATCATGCAATGGCGCAGGGAGACTGTGGCTCAGGTCCAATATACCGTGCATGGCCGGCCATGACACCATTCTATTAATGGAAAAGAACAGCAGGTGGGTCAACTAGTCACTGCAGAGACCCCATTGAAAGGCAATAGCGACTAGCACAGGGTCCACTGGAAACCTGAACAAGACTCTTTCAATGAAGAAAATGAAGATTTCTTCATTTAACGATTCCATTTGGAGAAAAAAGCCTGCTCAGCTTCTTTGCCTTAGTCAGGAGAGATTAGCAGAAAAAGACTGCATGACAACAGCTGAGTCATGGCCCCATCAGGGGGTGGAGAAAGAAAAAGCAACCAGCTCCCAATCTGGAAAATGCATATTATTAATTTATACATAAAGCATGGTGTAATTCCAATCATATTCTCCTAACGAATAAACCTGAGCGAGACAATGTGAGGGGTTCTGCTGGGAGCAATGTGGATTCTGAGAATTTAGCAAAATGGCAGCCATGACACAGCAAGCGCTGTTACCCCATTGCATTAGCAATTCTCTCACTTCCTCCAAAATCAGAAAGGAACTCATTTTATTCCTCCTTGGACTGAGTGATTTCACGCGGCCCTTGCAGAGCAAGGGAAACAACCACTCCAAGTCTCAGAGCGAGTGACGTTTGAAACGCTATTAGTGCGCACCCCGCTAACTACCTAGCCATTTCACATCGGTTACACCAGCCTAATCTCGGGAGTTGATAGGCTTGAAGTCATAAACAGCTGCTGGCAAACGCACAAAAGTGCTGTTTAATGAATGCTTACGAGCCTGCTGCTGCCTACCATCGCTCAGACTGCTCTATCAAATCATAGACTTAATTATAACATAATAACACACAGAAATACGAGCCTTAGGTCATTAATATGGTCGAATCCGGAAACTATCATCTCGAAAACAAGACGTTTATTCTTTCAGTGAAATACGGAACCGTTCTGTATTTTATCTAACGGGTGGCATCCATAAATCTAAATATTCCTGTTAGATTGCACAACCTTCAATGTTATGTCATAATTACGTAAAATTCTGGCAAATTAGGTGGCCCAAACTGTTGCATATACACTGACTTTGCGTGCAATGAACGCAAGAGAAGTGACACAATTTCACCTGGTTAATATTGCCTGCTAACCTGGATGTCTTTTAGCTAAATATGCAGGTTTAAAATATATATACTTCTGTGTATTGGTTTTAAGAAAGGCATTGATGTTTATGGTTAGGTACACATTGGAGCAACGATACACACCGCATCGATTATATGCAACGCAGGACACGCTAGATAAACTAGTAATATCATCAACCATGTGTAGTTAACTAGTGATTATGATTGATTGATTGTTTTTTATAAGATAAGTTTAATGCTAGATAGCAACTTACCTTGGCTTATTGCATTCGCGTAACAGGCATGCTCCTCGTGGAGTGCAATGTAATCAGGTGGTTAGAGCGTTGGACTATTTAGCTGTAAGGTTGCAAGATTGAATCCCTGAGCGGACAAGGTAAAAATCTGTCGTTCTGCCCCTGAACGAGGCAGTTAACCCACCGTTCGTAGGCCGTCATTGTTCTTAACTGACTTGCCTAGTTAAATAAAGGTGTAAAAAAAAAAAAAATGGCTAAACCGGTGTCCAGAAATTTCCGATTGTTATGAAAACTTGAAATCGGCCCTAATTAATCGGCCATTCCGATTAATCGGTCGACCTCTAGCACATATATGCCTACCGCTAACCAATCAGATTGCTCAGATCACTGTGTCTGCAGCTTCCTCGTTGATACTGTGATTTCAAAGCGTCTAAAACCATGGCTAGTGAGAGACTTTCAACGAAAATCTACTTCTACACCCGCGGTGTGACCTGCACTGCAGCTTCAATAAATGAGGCAAAGCGTATAGGTAGGCTTGTGTTGTAATTATTAGAGTCTGTGTGTTTTTTGTAAGAATATTTCCCTTTCTCTGGTCATACAAATCAAATCAAACTTTATTTGTCACATGCGCCGAATACAACAGGTGTAGACTTTACTGTGAAATGCTTACTTACAAGCCCTTAAACAACAGTGCAGTTCAAGAAGAGCTAAGAAAACATTTACCAAATAAACGAAAGTAAAAAATTATAAAAAAGTAACACAATAAAATAACAATAACGATGCTACATACAAGGGGTACCGGTAACGAGTCAGTGTGCGGGGGCACATGTTAGTTGAGGTCATTTGTACATGTGGGTAGGGGTGAAGTGACTATGCATAGATAATAAACAGCGAGTGGCAGCAGTGTACAAAAAAAGGGGGGGGGGGGGGGGGGGGTATCAATGTGAATGTGAGAGGTGCAATGGTGCTGTGTATTTTAAATTAGTTGGCTTAAGGACAAAAAGGGCATCTGGTAATAAAAATGTTCAAGCTGTCTAATAAACAGTGCTCAATAGACAGCTCAGTTAATGCAAGATAGAGACAGAAGTGGCTAGCGTATACAATTAAATAACCTGCACAAAAGCAACTTACTTTGTGCTTTGGACCAAGAAAACAAAACACGAGATCAATTTGGTATTAACCGAAAATGAATTTAAATGGCTTAAAAGCAGAACAAGTGCACAACTTAAGCTATAGCTGAATGAACAAAAACTAACCCCTGAACGCCCAGACGAGGTGTGCATTCCCAGGTCAGATGGACAATTATTCAACACTGTCAGTGGGATCTGAAATGTCATCCGTTCCAACTCCACGACCCCCTGCGCCTTCTTCTATACCACTGTTAAATTTGACTCTGGGACACGCAACACAGTACACAGCATGCTAGATGTCTGACAATGACAATGAGATGGTCTCCTGTATTTCACCCTGATGAGGAAACACAAGAAAACATAATGTGCCAGACAAAGCGTAAGTAACTGCCTCCCCTCCCATTCACTCGGGTTAGAATGAGACAGAATAAGAAGGCTGATATCCTGCACAGCATTGCACGATTGACATCCTCTGAGAGCACAGAAGATCAACCGCAGCTGGGGCTTTCATTTCATATCACTTAGCGACCTCCTAACGTGCACAGGCAACAGCTCCGTTAACATTTAACCCGTTCGTCATGCAAACACGCAAAGGGGATCTGATGCACATGTTTGGGCTTTTTAGTGCGATAACACCCCCTCCCATACCCACAGCCCCTGTATGCCAAGTCAAAGCGACGTGGACAGGGAGGCTGGCTCCAGAATGCTGAGTCATCGCGGCATCCTTTAAAAAGTGGCCTAATCTGCAGTGAGTCTTTCTGCAGCCGAGCAACGCATGACGGGCGCGCAGCATTTCATCTTCGATTAGCATCCTCTTTTTTTCGCTCCAACTGCCGCTCTGTAATCCCCAACGCCACTAGCAATTACTAATTGAAATGACTACAATAAGAGTAAATGTACTGGTACAACTTCACAATAAGTGTCCCTTATAATAATGTATTTCCATGGTGTGCAGGTACAGTGTTTCATGTTTCATGGTATTTACCACGGTTGCACCTGTAGAATGCACAAATTCAAGAATTTGCCAATAAACTCAGAGTTGAGATGCATTTTTAGGATATATGATCATGACACAGGTTTGTGAGGTTAGAACAACCATGTGTGACTCACCACCTGGATTCGGTCTTATGTAGCAAAATTTGAAATTTAGTTTTTTACGTTGGATATAAGTAGAGACTCAGAGCTAAAAAATGGTATATCATACACTGTATTTTTGAGGAACAATGGGAAAGTAATTCTGCTTTGAAAGTTGATAAACTTATAAACTCACTTTTGAGAAAATGGCCTTTGAATGTTTTGGTATCTATTGAAGAGCTCTTCTTTATCTACAACCATTCAGCATCGTTTACACCCTCTTAAGCTTTAGCCCCACCCATCTAGTTTCGCTCTCGGAGCATTCAGAGCGCACACTTGGTGCTCTGGCTGATAATTTGTTAACCTCTGGATAACATGAAAACAGCGAGCTAGCCAGGTAAACAATGAACCTAGCTAGGTTAAAAAAAATTGTAAGATCACACACATCACGTAACGTTCGCTAACGAGCCGGCCAGCTCACGTTAGCTAGTTAAGGGCTTGTAAGTAAGCATTTCACTGTAAGGGGATTTCACTGTTACGTGATCTTTCACTTTGTTTACCTAGCTAGGTTCATTGTTTACCTGGCTAGCTAGCTGTTTTCATGTTGTATTCCGCGCATGTGACATAACATTTGATTTGAAAGTGGAGAGCAACGCTTATGCAGCTCCACTACACAATACATTTAAAAAAAATATGAGTTCGACATGATTACCAACACAAACTGACCAGCTCAAATAGACAAATGTATTCTACATGGCAGACCAAACCGAACTCCTCTCTCGGCATGTCCAGCCCTCTCATTATCTCAGCCAATCATGGCTAGTGGGAAAGTTGCTGTTCTTTTCTGTGGCTTAACCAACAAGGCTGGTAATTTAACAATTGTATTCGTATTTAGATGGCATACAAGGTTGTTATTAAGGCACATTTTTATTTTATTTTACCTTTATTTAACTAGGCAAGTCAGTTAAGAAAAAAATCTTACTTTCAATGACGGCCTAGGAACAGCGGGTTAACTGCCATGTTCAGGGGCAGAACGACATTGTTTTTACCTTGTTAACTCAGGGATTCGATCTTGCAACCTTTCGAATACTAGTCCAATGCTCTAACCACTAGGCTACTTGCCGCCCCACGTGAAAGTTAATTTTGATAAAAACATATTTTTTTACGTTTCAATTGGCTCTCCTGTGAGGTCATGACTTGCGACATACGCCTAGTTTCCTGAATCAGGTCACATATGTCATGAACATATAGTGTCAGCAGAGTTTCAATAGATCCAGGTAGGGATGGGTGATACGTCCTAAAAATCATATGTAGATTTGTTTAAACTTATGGACGAATCAAAATATACTATAATATATATTTTTCTCAAAATAAACTTTGTTGCACAATTAAAGGTAAATACACTGCTTTTCAAACAGCCAGCAATAATCTAATGAATTCAGGGCTTGTTAAATTATACCTAGGCTAAATGTTAGCCTTCCACAACCCACTAATGATTCAATTGTTTTATTACAAAAAATGTAAACTGCTTTTTGGCCATAATCACTGACCTTGCTTTCAATTCTCTCTATGAAAATGCACTTCTTGTTACAAATGTAACCAGAACCATGCACAATGACCAACGTCTGGTAGCAGGCATTATAGAAAAATAACAAAGTTCTTACAAACAATCTCTCAAGCACAAGCCCACGTGCTACTGAGTAGTCAGCATTCATCTATTTGCTTACTTTTATGAACACACCTTCCTGTCCAACACTTTGTTTAGATGTTGAAATCAAGTGGCCAACCTGGTGAAGAAGATGCTTATTTCTCAATATGAGATTGTGTTACCAATTGCGTCTTTCTATGCTCATTACACATTTAAAAAACATAGACAACATAGACTAGACAGCTAGCGCTAACAGTCTGTGGCGAACATCCTGCTAGCGGTACGTGGTACCGCAATGTCGTGCGTCACCAGTGGTGGGAAAAGTACCCAATTGTCAAACTTGAGTAGAGTTAAATGACTCAAGTAAAAGTGAAAGTCGTCCATTAAAATACTACTTTGAGTAAATGTTTTAAAGTATTTGGTGTTAAATATACTTAAGTATCAAATGTCAAAGTATAAATCATTTGGCACAATAGATTTTTGTTTTACCAATAGCCAGTGCACACTCCAACACTCAGACATAATTTACAAACAAAACATGTGTATTTAGTGAGTCTGACAGATCAGAGGAAGTAGGGATGACCAGGGATGTTCTCTTGATAAGTGTGTGAATTTGAAAATTGTTCTGTCCTTGTAAGCATTTGAAATGTAATGATTACTTTTGGGTGTCAGGGAAAATGTACGGAGTAAAAAGTACATCATTTTCTTTAGGAATGTACGGAATAAAAGTTGTCAAAAATATAAATAGTAAAGTAAACAGATATCCCAAAAAACTACTAAAGTAGTACTTTAAACAATTTTTGCATAAGTACTTTACAATACAGTGCTTGACAGAAACTGAGCATTCATTTTCCACAATCATGTTCATTGATACGCACGTATGTGAGTTGTTGGGAGTTGAGACAAAACAAGCATATCGTTAGTAGGTGAAGTTATCCTCTAATACAGTTAAATAATGTCTCAGTGTGTTTCGTTGTCCATATGACCGATTCTGTTGGCCCAAACCTGGAATTGAAATAGTGAGTTGAAACTGCTTGTTGTCAGTAAGGAAGAAGTGATCTTTCGTCTTTGTTGTTGTGAGTGGCAGGGGGAGGGGCTTCGAGTCTGTGTGGGAGTGGGAAGGTGCATTGTACACATAGCACCGAAGGAACAAAACCCCAAAAAACTAGTTTCTTGCTATACAGGCATTTGGAACATTGCGCTAGAACATACATTTGAATTAATCAAATGAATTGGATATATCGCCCAGCCCTACATCCAGATCGCATCCATAATTTACAGAGTTTCTGAAAGTTTCTCCTTATGTTACTAACAACATCTGAAGTGCCAAATTACAGTAGACGAAAAGCTGCATATTGCTGTCAAACTTGATTTGTAAATGTTAGCAACAAGCTAGTCATTGCCTACAGCCATTGCATGTATAAAGATTTAGAACATTACCTTGCTCTGCTAGCTGCAGGCCTATGTATTTAAAATATATATATATATATATACACTACCGTTCAAAAGTTTGGGGTCACTTAGAAATTTCCTTGTTTTTGAAAGAAAAGCAAATTTTTCGGCCATTAAAATAACATAACATTGATCAGAAATACAGTATAGACATTGTTAAAACTTCTTATGGCTGCAGTGGCAGTATTGATTAGCTTGGATGAAAGGTGCCCAGAGGTGCCCAGAGTAAATGGCCTGCTCAGTCCCAGTTGCTAATATATGCATATTATTATTTTTGGAGAGAAAACACTCTGAAGTTTCTAAAACTGTTTGAATGATGACTGTGAGTATAACAGAACTCATATGGCAGGCAAAAACCTGAGAAGAAATCCAAACAGGAAGTGAGAAATCTGAGGTTGGTCGATTTTCAACCCAGCCCCTATTGAATTCACAGCGGGATATGGATGAAGTTGCACTTCCTAGGGCTTCCACTAGATGTCAACCATCTTTAGAAACTTGAATGAGGCTTCTACTGTGTTGTGGGGCTGAATAAGAGCTGAATGAGTCAGGTTACTGGCAGAGAGCCAGGTCCTGGTCACGCGCAATTCACATGATAGCAACCTGTATGGCTTTTCTACACACAAAGGAATTCTCCGGTTGGAACTTTATTGAAGATTTATGATAACAACACCTTAAAGATTTATTCTATACTTAAGTTTGACGTTCAGATGGACTTGCAAGAGCGTTTGGATTACGAGCTCCGTGTCTCTGTGCTCTGTGTCACGTTCACTCTCCTCCATGTTTGTCTGTACTGCAAATTTCCTCCCACACGGCACTAGTAGAAGAATGCAAAGCGTCGTCCAATTGACAAAAAATATTGCCCGTAAAGAGTGGGATTTGCAACACAATGAAATAAACTATAGAGCATAATATGAAACGATAGACATTTTTCTATCGTCACACGATATATATTGTCATATCGCCCAGCCCTACACAGAGTTGTATGAGATCTTCAGGGTTTTCTAATGATCAATTAGCCTTTTTGAAATGATAAACTTGGATTAGCTAACATATCGTGCCATTGGAACACAGGAGTGATGGTTGATGATAATGGGCCTCAAATCGCCTATGTAGATATTCCATTAAATATCAGCTGTTTCCAGCTAAAATAGTCATTTACAACATTAACAATGTCTACACTGTATTTCTGATCAATTGGATGTTATTTTAACATTTCTAAGTGACCCCAAACATTTGAAGAGATGTATATATTTTGACTAATGAGTCAATTCAATTTTCAATTAAGTGGCTAATGTTAATTTGGAGGAAAATAGAAATCTAATTTTTAGAAAAACTTCCTTCAACTTTCTTAGCAAAAGGATCATAAAGGAAAACACTTTGACCCACTGAGTGAACAAAATACTGCCAAGAAACTCAAACCTGGTTATCAGATTCAAGCCATGATCACTTTCCAAGGTTCCTTTGCTCCCAACACACAGATTTGCCTGGCAGTTATTCAAACTACTGCACGTTCATTTAAAAATCCCCCTTACAAACAAACCCCAAAAGCTCTCACCTAAACAAAAAGAGAACCTGCCCTTTCAGCACATTTCCCAGTGCCTTTTAGAGTGCCCACATGACTGAGTTTATTCCACCTATTTATTTGTGCTCTTTTGTCCTGGGGAAAAAAGCTAGACATGTTGCAGGGAGACTATTTGATAGTTTCAAACGACAAGGTCAAATTAATTCCACTGTTAGTACTCTGGTCAAAACACGGTAGAGGCCATTGCTAGAGGGAAAGCATGTTGCAATTAGATGACATAAGTAAATTGGTGAGATTCCATTGTATATTGCCAAGTTTGTGCAGTTTTGTTGGTTATCAACAGTCCTACACACTGCTTGAATTCCGCCCCACCCACCTTCCTCCCGGGTTTTCACACTTGTTGTTTCTATCTAGATGAAGAGTAAAGGTATGTAACTTGTTCTGGTGACTACAATAGCACACACAACGGTGAATGGAGAGGATGGCAGTGCATAGGATGGAGACCAGGTTGAACCAGGTTTAATGTATTGACACAACCAGTGATTACGATCAACAAACATGCTTGTTAGGCCAAGGAATTTGGCCAACCCCTCTGGCATTCACATGCTGGTAAGGCCTTAAAACAGAGTCTGAGGTCAAGGCTCCACCAGTCCTGTTTACCAGGAGCCCAACCTTTACAAATGAACACACCATTTTTCATTATTGAGCAACAATGTAGCCTTGTTTTTGGAACATGTTCACCTGAGATGAGATTCCATTTCTAAAGTAAATTAGGGGAACCCTTAAGTTTGGGAAAATAATACACTTTTATAATCCTCCATTGCTTGCTTTGCCCATTGAACATGTCCGGACACAAAGATCGAGCGGTGGATATTGGCTGTGATACAGATCTTCCACTTCCCAACTTTCTGCAACCTGATAGGATCTAGTATTTGTGTACAACAGTGCCCAAGATTATTTTACACCAGAGATGGTGATAAGACATTCTCCAGAGTGCATATTTACTCCACAAACAAAAGGCTGTAATCTCCGTTGGATAACAATTCTGTCCGTTGTCCACAGAGTCTGAACCAAACCTCAAGCGGTAAAGAAATGCACTTGTTTAGGCCAGGCTGGGTTGGTGATGCTGTCTGTGAGAAGCTTTCCATTCCCTTGACACTGACCAGAACTGGACCTCTGTCTGTCCACTGGTTGTTTATGTCCCCTATGTTAACCTGCCTTCTATCGCAAATGTCACAGTCAAGTCCCAGGCATCAATAGTGGCCTTATTACTATAATAACTGACACAGGGCTACTTCCTCAGCTTCTTTTGGGAAAGATGTGAAAGACCGGGGAAATCAATGAGTCCATTGGCCATTTAAAAAATGATTTACCTCGCCGAACGTTTGACCCACTTTCCCAGTGTGTGATGTAGAGATGGTGCAATAAGCATCACCAGATGGCCAGACAAGAGGCATGTGTGTTCAACACCGCATTCCATCCCATGTGTGTATAGTATAGACTGGTTGACCCATCGTGCTGACAAGTCGTGCAAGTAGCATACACACAAGGCAGTTCCTTTACAAATATAGGTTCAAACCCCTTTTTAAAGCCCCAGTCTTACAGAGAGAAAAGTCTGTGTGGATCACATTCTATGACCAAGCTTGATCCTGTATGGTACTTTGTCTCACATGTGCAGCCCACGTCGTCATATAGGGCAGTCAGTCACACACTTCCAAGCAGTACATTCTTCCCTCCAGCCAACTGAGCCTGGGTGCCACTTAAAATAACTGACCTTTTTCTCAACTAAGGGCTAGCGGGGACAGTCCCACCGCATGCCACAGAACGGGAAAACAACAACACAAACACTATGTCAATGGGTAGCGGGACAGAGGACTGCTGGGGTAGGGTTAAGGGAAGTGTGTGAGGAGTAAAAGTGGGAGGGGTGGGGTAAGGACAGGGGGGTGGAGGGAAGTGGGTGGGGCAGCAGGCTTCACCTACCTCTTGAAAGCCTCAGTGGGGTTTCTCTCACACTCCCCGGGCTGCAGGACGCTCTGCACCGCTGGATCGCGCACCTTCTCCTCGTAACCCGGCAACAGGCCGCTCCGGCAAATCTGGGCCACCAGACCTCGGATGAAGCCGCCCAGGCAGAGTGTGTCCGAGTCGTCCGCCCGGCAGAAATGGAAGGCCAGACTCTGTTGCTGCAGCCCCCGATGAGTGCCCTGGGCTGAAGAGGGCCACAGGAGCTCCGTGCACAGGGCCGTCTTCCCACTCCCAGGCCCCCCCACCAGCAACACCCCCCAGGCGGTGGCCTTCGCAGAGCCTGCTGCAGAGCTGCCACAGGGGTTAGATGCGCCAGTGCCGGAGGCACCGGCCTGCTTGCTGGGAGTGCTGGTCAAACCACTCAGGCCATTAGTCTTTTCCTGGAGACAGTGCTGGATCTTGTGGAAGACCCACTCCCTGCAGTAAAAGCGCTTCCCCTGCAGCAAACTGGTTTGGGCCATTTTGAGATACTGCTGTTCTGGCTTTTCCTCATAGGGCTTTCCTTGCCCTCACATTTTCAACCCAGTAGTAGGCCAGCTGTAAATTTGAGTATCCATTTTTTTTTTGCCTCCACATGTGCCTTTCCAAGTTGATTGCAGCTGTCCTTAGTGTTGTGATAAAGACAGTGTGCAACTGAAGCTCCCTTCTGAGAAAACAGAATGGCTGTGGGCGAGAAAAGCAGTTTTTGGGACGTCGCTGAATATCTGGGGCAAAAAAAGAGTCACAATTGAGGCTTGTACTGTACATTTTCCACTAACTTCTTCCATGGCTTTCTCATTGGCTGGACTGAATGCTCAGTGTTATTCCAGGTTTGTTGCTTTAACATGGTGTTGTGCATGACAGGGCACAGGGCTTTGAGTGCATCCACTATCAAACTCAACCACAGCTTGATCAAATTAGCCCTGAGAGTCAGTGATTTGTTTCCCTTGATACATTTCATAGGGAAACTGGAGCGGGTATATAGTTTCCATTACATTAACATTTGAGAGTGCCAGAGTTGTGTTGGTCTCTCCAATAACATTGATTGCCTGGTCACTTTCCTGGAATAAACAGAAGCTTGCTGTAAAAAAAAAAAAATAATAATAAGATTACAGATTCAACTTTTATCTAGCCTATACAATTACACAGTTCACTCTCACTGGAAAATGCATAGCTTTGCAGAATGGGGGAGCGTGTTTATAACACAGTAACTAACAAGACATTGTAGATGGTCCACACTCTTGGAGTCTTGGCAAGGTTTCGTTCAGTATCTCTAACCTACTCACTGATCTCCCTTCCTTCCTAGGTGGCTTTAAATCGCAAACATTTCACATCCGGGGAAAAAAAACTCCAAATGAGAGGACCCCCTTTTATCTGCATACAGCGACATTAACGTTCCCTATCCCACGATGCAATAATGACTAAAATAAATAACTTGGAAGTGTGGTTTCTTTTCAGATCGCCAATACAGTGAGTGGAATATGTCTTTCAATTTAAAACACGTGTATTATGTCTGTTAAATGTTATTCACCTTTCTCCTGTTTTCTAGGCGCCCACCTCATCGCGTAACCAATAGCCTGCTACAGCGCTCTCATTTTGGAAATACATGACAAAGAGGCAGTTTTAAACTCATTAAAGAAATGCAACCGCAAGCAAAAGCCTACAAATATGTATTAGGGGTAGTAAACTGTCATAGGTATCGATGAAAAGTGGGCCAAACACTGATCGGGCTACGCCGTCTTTTGTATGACAAAAAAAACCTCACCCATTTCAAATGGAATAGAATTTAACACCTTTAGTCAGTCTAAAAACCTACACTATCTAAAATACAATGGCATTCATACAAACAAAGAATAGGTCAATGAGCTGAACGCGGCCCTTAATCTTGTAAAATTCAATGTAAAAAGTGTTTTTTAACTTCAAGCAAATGTGGAACGTTTGCCCATTTTTCAATGTTACAGTTTGAAATACCGTATAGCCTACGGCTTCTCACCTCTTGCTGAATCCCCCTTTTCATTTGGTTGCTGTGTCCGTGATTAAACCATTTGTCTCTCTAACCAAATGCTATGCTTCAAAAGCAATATTTGATTAGCTTAATCTGTTTCTAAACGCAATCTTCGAATTTTTCCATCAGCGTCTTTGCATTCTCTTTCTTTCAGCAGCCGCGGCTCCTCCTGCTATCCAACACAGCGCTGCAGCCTACTATACTTAACCAGTCTCTCAGCCTCCAAACATTCTAATATTCTATCGCTTGCATTCAGAGCACACACGCAGGATGGACGCAACGTCTGATGGGAATTAGAGTTTTATAGGTACCGAAGCCGCCATTATAAGGGCCTTAAAATAAGAAACACATTGACTTTCTGCATTATAGAACATTAATAACGAGTGTAACGTTTTTGAGTTGAAACCACTGCAGCAGCTTTTCTTTTTATTTACATAGATGTTTCACAATGATAAAATAATTTTATTAGAACAATGTTGCATAGAGTTAAAAGGGATCGTTTCAGGCATTCCCACACGCCTTATGATCACTGATGAAGGTTGACCATTGAAATAAAGGCAAAAAAAATAATTACTTTGCAGTTCCAACACATGCTTGCACATTGTGATTAAAACAGTGTTGCTTGTGCCCGGTACATTTTCTCTTGCAGATCACACAGAGTCTAAATTAGTGTTTAAATTTCCTAGTAAATACCTTTCCTTCGTGTAAAAGCGTTGCCTGACTCTCACCACCTGGGGAATGTATGTTTATAGAGATGCCCCCAGCGAACGCGCCAGAGAGAGATAAGCAAATCTATATATTGAACCCAGCCTTTCTCCCATGATCACACATACACGCTCATCTCTCCTCTGTCTATTCCTCCAGTGCTGTCAACCTCTCATTAAAACAGTATGCCATGCAGTTTCTCCGCAGAGAAGTAGGAATCTGCGTATCATCTGGCTGTTCACACAAAAATGACAAACACAATCAAATCCAAAAACACCATTCACTCCATAGAATCAACATCTGCATGGCGCTATTGTGAGAGAACGGGGTTCTTAATGTGCACTGCACTCCATTCCAATGTCAGCTGGAGTTTGTGTGTTACGAGTTCATTCCCTTAAGGTGTGGTAAAGCTGCAGGTTGCTGTTCATACCATTCACAAAGTGCTCAGTGGGGGTATCCAACAATGGAGCCAAGCCAATCTGCGAAATTTGGGTAATTGCAGTGATTTCCCCTCTCTGTGCCAGTTAAATACCAACGGGTTAATTTTTGCCCAAAACACAGGCTTTGGCAGTCATTGTGTGCCATAATAATGATTATCCTTTGTAAATATGTCAAACATATTCAGATGTGGCCTCAACAGTGTAACCCACTTGGTGTGTACTGGTTGGCAGCGGGTTATTTGTTTAGGGAAATTGATGTAGAGCGAGAGCGTCCATGTCTTTGCCATTTTGTATTTCTTACGGAAATGTTAGCGGATGCTCTACTGCCCTGTAAAAAGGTTGTGGGTATATAGGTATCTTAAACACACACTGAGCCCTTCAGGGCCTGAGAGGGTAGGTTAATGGGTTACTGCTGGCTCTTCATATTGTGCCTTCTTGCCTTGCAATGTAAGGCATAAATAATGGGACCTTTAAAATGGCAATGAAAACAAAAAGATATTGGTAATTTGCTGATGCAGAATGCAGATCTAACATTTGTAATATAATGAATCTAAATTACGAAAGATAACAAACAAAGCCCAGTGGACTCCAATTTGCATCCTACATTTGAGTGAATCCACTTCAAGCTTATTCCACTCAAATACTACAGCATGCTTTCCAAAATATATGTTTTTTGCACAATCATGCATTCAAATGTATGTATTTCACAGTAACAATGATGAACAGTAAGGGCATTGAGGGATTTTTTTTACATGCAATATCGCTCGCACTCTCTGAACAGTCTCTGTCTAAAATGCAATTGACAATCAATCCCAGCAGCAGGTCAGCATGTGAATAATAATTTGCAATCACTCGATGTGGCTCCTTGATTTGAGCATGGTCCAAGAACAAGTACTCTTTTTAAGGTGTGTGTGTGTGTGTATATTTATTACCATATTTACCAAATGAGAATATCCCATTAAAGGGACATATTTAGAGACTAATGACATTTGGGTTGACGCTAGCGACATTTAGAGCGTTTGCATAGAAAATAGATGCAACAATTGCCTTTCCATTGAACTGTCTCGTGTCGATAAAAACAGCTGGACGTAATGACACAAAAAAAGGACAAAAAATGCAGTGTTTCCATTATCCATTTAGGCAAATTGTGCGTTAATAAATAGTTGATAGTCTGTGCCATGGTGAAACTCTCCTGCAGCCTAGAGCTGAAATAATTGAATGGTTAAAACATGAATCTGCCAACCAAAAAAGTATGGCGAAGCAATTCAGGCATTCTTGAAAGTCAAGACAATCCTTGGCTTGTCCTGCAAAGAAACACGATTTGTTATAGATGAAAAATGGACTTTCTAAGCAGTGGGTATTTTAGAATAAACTGTGGAGTGGAGCTTTATAGTTACGTGATGATATCACGTGACCCCGCGTACCTTAAAAATGATTTGGCAATCATTTATTCTAAAAACACAGTTTCCATTAACATTTTTCTCAATAAAGAAATTGAGACAAAATAAAAATCCAGCCCTGTCGAATGGATAAAAACTGTGTCAATCTTTAAAACATTTCTCCTATAGCTGACAGTTCCATTACACATATTTTTTTTGCAACATTGCTTTTGTCTAATATACCCGGGTCAATGGAAACCTGCCTATTGACATGACCTTCTCGCATCTTCTCTAATTGTAAATATGAAAAACACTTAGATACACGCATGTGTTTTAACTAACATTTGATCTTCTAAAGCCTTGACATGTTGATGTTGAAATGTTGATGATATGTCGATGATATGTTGACACTAATTCCTTGCTGTTGGACCATTATTGGAGCTAAACATGTTTCACGTGTTACGCTTTCCTCTCAATGTCAGTTAGACAAATCCTTGGAAGAGGAAAGTCCTCAGGGCTACAGAAACCAGTTGAGAGGAAAACTCAAGCGGCATGATTCAACGGAGTCCTACGACCCCTCAAACAATGAGGGCAGTTGGCATTTTCAAGGTGAGCTCCACTCGGTTAAATATCATTGTCTTTCGAGGACCATGATGAATTAGCTGCCATCAGGACAGGGAATTCAAATGCAATAGGCCTACTTTTTGTTGTTCTACGTTGTGAATTCACCTCAACTGACATTATTTCGTTAGACAGGATGTCAGAAATCACACCAAGGCCAAGCCAGGCAATTAATACAACATTTAATAGCATAAACCTATTTGGTTCACATTCATCAGTCTACCTATAGTGAATTTAGTTTTCTCATGGAAAATAAGCTTTTGTTCCTTGCCGTCATTTTGTTTCTGAAAACAAATAACCATCGCTGCCCCAAAGAAATCTGGAATTGGAGAATAATGCTGTCCCACTTGGCACACACTGGTTGACTCAACATTGTTTCCACGTCGTTTCAATGAAATTGAACCGATGTGGAATAGAAGATGAATTGACGTGTGTGCCCCGTGGGGTCTATCACTTTATAAGACAGATTCACCCACTCTTGGACCAAGTTGACTCTTTGTACAAGGTTGTCCAGCAGACTGGAACTAACAACTATTCTCTGAAATATTAATATCCATGGAGTGCGAGTGTGTCGTGGCCATCAGTGGAAAACTGGCACAACATTCAGGCAAACATGTGTGATGCATTACTAGAGGGGGAAGTCTTCTGTCTCTCTCTGTGCCTCCAGGCTACATCTCCCACTATCGATGCTAAATATCCTGTGACTTCCCAGAGCTACTATTTGTCCCACAAAGGCCCTGTTTACTGTGTACAAAATATATCCACTCTTCGTCCCGCTCTTGGAGTAATCAATGATCCGACAGGTTTGATTGGTCAAAGCAAGGGGATGGAAACTACACAATCCATCCACGTACAGATCAGTGATGACTTCAAGGAAGGATACATTTAAAAAGTATTGAAAGGCACTACATTTCATGCATCCCACAGTGGACAATGAATAGAAGGTTAATTCACTGAGGTAATGCTTTTAATGGAGACTTTTAATGCATTTCTGAGTGTGGTTTTAAAATCAGTATTGCAATTTAACAGTCATCCATCATTCTTATTCTTTCCCTATGAGACACAACGTGTGGTAATTACAATGGCTATGTCATTGAAATTGGAGCAAGGGTTGTACGAGTCAACACTCATGTAAAGGTACCCTCATAACAAACAAAACCAAATAGTTTACAGGGATTCTAACACAGCTCTACTCCCAAATGGCGTACCCAAATTCTCATTGTAAATTCATAACCCCTTGAGTGCTGAATTATTAACTCTAAAATAACAGAAGAAGACATCAAACAATAACATGTCATCTTCAGAAATCTAGGACGTGGAAATTGGATCGTGAGAATTGTAAAACAATGCAGATTTTAATCATTTATGAAGACTTGGTGGAATCGAAGGCCTAGTGATAGGCCAACTGACTGGCCTAGTGAAAGGCCAACTGACTGCGGTGGATACTCATAACAGAGTATTAGTTGTCTGTTTCTATGTCTCTCTGACTCCTTTGAAAAAAATAACTGATTTGTCCCTGTGCATTTTGCTTACCTAACCGGCTCATCCAAGAGCTACAAGTTTCACACCTCTCTTTACTTCCGTACTTTCCCCTTATTAGATCTATGAGATCGAGCGCCTGTGGAGGAAAAATATATTGTGCAATGACTCTTTTTCATCAGAGTGCACTAGCATGTCCCTTGAGACAAACCCAAAGAAGGAAAAAATGAAAGAGCACCGCATTCTCTCTGGGTGCAGAGTGATGCCCTCATGCAATCTTTCTGGGTGCAGGGTGATGACATCATACAGAGAGAATAAACTCTTGGTGCTTCACTACACCGTGACACCATTGTTTGCATGGTAATTGACACCATTAGGATTCCTCACATTGCACAAAGGACTAGAACTCATTTAAGTAGTGGTTAGAATATGTAAGACATTCTAGTTGCAAAATGGATCTGAATGGAGGCCAACAGGTTGCGGGTTGAGACCTTTGTTGGCCAAAAACATACAGTAATTACTCATATATTACTAGTAATTATAAATGCATTATGAGCGTTAATGTAACATTAATCATTTGGGCCACAAGGTCTGCAGCACTGCTGGTTTGCATTCTTCCCCACTAATCAGGGGTTGATTCAGACCTATGGCACCAGCAGATTAGACTTTCTGGCCTGCTGGTGATATAAATAAATCAAACCAGGGAGAAATGAGGCATAATAAGTCATTTGATTAGAACTCTTAGAACTGCAGAAGTGATTAGGGGCGGATGGATACCATAGCTGCTTCTCCGTCCAGACAGTCCCACTTCCTTCCCCTTGCAGTGACCTCCAACTGACCTGGAGGTGACATGGCTATCTGTTGTGTTGCCACACTGCTGTCCAGTTTAACGACTGGTTCAGCTCCCAGCACGTTGTGTTTGTGCAGGCCATAAAGTCTGAGGTCGCGAGCTGCCTATTTTTATAGTTTTCCTGGGACATTTAAAAAGGAGAAGGATGCTGGGAAGGATCTTCACTATAAGAGAGAACATTCAAAAATGTGTGAGAAGACAGGCGACAAAGGTTTTAATGTCTCTTGCATTTGTCTTATTAGCATAGTCTGACTATCAAGGTTAGTGATGGCTGGAGAGAGACCACCAGGGATACCTGCACCATGGTGACCCTCTCAACAAATGGTCCAGTTACCGGAGAGGCCTTGGTTGTACCAGGCGTCATGCATTCTCTGATTAACCACACACGCGCACACGCACACGCACACACACACACACACACACACAAACACGCACGCGCACGCACACGCACACGCACACACACACACACACACACACACACACACACACACACACACACACACACACACACACACACACACACACACACACACACCAAGAGGTCAAAGGTTGCCACACTTGCAGAAGTCTTAATATGTTTAACAGAACCTGTGACTAATTTGATGGTTTAACAACCATTGCCTTGCCCTCCACTGGGAGTGAAACTTAAGCATGCCAAATGCCTCTGCAATAAAATTTACATGATAGACATAAAGCAATGAAAAATGTTTAGATTCAGTTGTTGATTTGCAATGTTATGTGTATAACACTTCAATTACACCTCAACAATGTAGACTTATCCTCACACTGTTAGGGTATGGAGTGTTTATTTATCACTACCTTAATGGATAGCATAATTCTACCCTCTACGATTCCAAGGCTCCGCACTAGTGTTGTCGGTGTTTTCAGAAACATACAATTATGCCTACATCGCTTCTCTGTCGTTAACCATGTTTCAACATACCTTCAACAGTGGTTTCAGTATTGCTGAGGAGATTACACTGTCAGGCCCTCGTAAGGTAGCCATTCACAGGGTGGCATTTGATTTCCCTTCCTCACTATGCAATTACTGCCTAAACTGGGCTCTGTCTGAAGCCTTACCAGGTGCTGTTGGAAATTGTGTGTTTGGCAAGAATTCCATCCGTTCAGGCAATACCAACATTATCGTCTCCCTTCCAGGCCTTTTATGGATCTCTGTCATTGATAAAGGTTACGAAACACAGCTGAAGCCATTGAAAAAGGGTCATATTGAATATTCTAAATGCACTGTTAGACCATGGATGAACATACTGTATATCGTCATGAATGTGGCCATGAATCCATGCCATTTTATCTCAGTAGATCCAAACTGCATTCACAGTGTAGGCTACCCATCTGGCCCAGGCACAATACTTCACTGTACAGTGGCGTCAAGAATGGCGTGTTGACAAATGGACCAGGTCTACTGGAGCTCTTCCGTCACTTATTTACCTCCCCCTCAAAAGGGGCAAAAGCATGTTGGCTACAGAAAAGCTCGCTTCATGTCCAGATGGCCATGCCATGTCGTTGAATGGTCTCCATTGAGAGTGAAAGAAGGGTGGTTTCTGTCATCTTTCTTGTGTGAGGAAAATTTCTAATTATAAAATGTTGTGTACTCAACAAAACAGTGTTCACCACGTAAAACAGAAAGAGTCATTTTAATTCAAACATGCTTTTCTTTATTATTCATTTAGTCTTATTGCAGAACCGATCACCCTCATTTATATGAACCGTCCATTCTGAGTGGGAGAGGACGACAAGGGATAGGGGGGCCTCAAAGCTGTGGAACATAACATGACTACGTGGAAGCCAGAAGAAGTGGCAGAGGAAGTGAGGTCCTAGATCCATGTTGTTCTCTGGACCATCTGGAGATACATGGAAGCCAGACGTATGGCTGTGCTCTGCTGCATAGGTGGAAGAAAGAGAACATATGGCTTGTGAACCTCACCAATGGGGGTCTATGAATGCTGCGATGTCAGGCGTTCAAGCCTACTCAAACATGTTCTCCTGCTCGTTAAAAGAGAGAAGAGGTGGAAAATAGGGTTAACGAAGGATTTGTCACCGTTGTTTTGTTCTCTGTGGTGCTGTGAAGAGTTAACAAATGCAAATCGTGTTCATGGATCACTTGATTTCCAGGCTTCATCTAGCTACAAGCCAACAAAATTCCCGGAAAATAGTTAATGTGGCCGAATCTATGTCAAATGCTTCAACTGAAGATCATTTTCATGTTTTGCCACACGATGACCGTTCAATAACGTCATTGTATCTTAAGCAAGCCTAGACGTTTTCCCGGTGTCCACACGTCATTACTAGTTGGCAACATTGTGTCACATGAATGTGGAGCAAGAGGTCGCCTCGACTGGAGGAGTGCGTTAGCGCCAGCGCTGAATATTGACACAGTACAAAAGAAGCCAAGTTTCACCAGCTATCCGTCACATCTCGGAGGCATGTGAACTATGCATGACGAAGTAGGGATCTGTAGGGAGCCGTAAGTGGACGCCGAGCTCACAAGTGTGTATTGTTTAACCACAGCCCAAGTGTGGATGATGGAGTCAGAGGATGTTTGTTTGACTGAGTAGCCAGAGGACAGTTTGGAATAGCATGACCTTTTCAGCATTGCCAATTATGTTAATGTGTTTTTGTCTATCTGCTTGTTGTATAATTCGGTGTTATATCATGCTTGTTACTAACATCAAAAAGCAGTTTTCCGACGTTGTTTGTAACAGTTGTGAAATTTGATTGAGTCTGTTATTTTTTGTTGTTGTTGAGTATAGAAATACATCCTGGAATTGAGACAGATACACAACAGATCCAACAAATGTTTGATAGTAGCCTCAGGGTTGCCTGTGAGCTGTCCTTGTCAGCGCCGGTCGAGGTTAGAAACTTAACGCTTTCACACTTATTTAGTCTGTTGTCACTTTGTTGTTTACTTTACAGCATGCATACTGATATGAGAAAAACAAATCCTTGATGCTAAGAAGCATATCTAGCACTCTACATCATAAAATGTGACAATTTGTCAAATTAAAAGGTTATCTCCTATTTTTGACAAAACCACGTTTGGAGAAAATGCGTTATTTATAGAATTGAGTTTGAATTTCTGAGGCATTCTCAGTTCAATTATGAATTGAGCCCAACCCTGACGCACGCACACAGGCCGTCCCTGTCACAACAAACATACTCGCCCACTGGTAGTGCAATAGGTCAGGCTTCACCTGAGACTGTCCCCTGTGTTACAAAGCGTGGCGAGGGTATGGAATCACCATAATGCACATATATAGATTTTTTCTAAAATGTTTTGCCAGCTACAGCCCAATAATGTTACACTAAGCAGTACCAGTCAAAGTTTGGACACACCTACTCATTCAAGGGTTTTTCTTAATGTTTTACTATTTTCTAACCTGTAGGATAATAGTGAAGACATCAAAACTATGAAACAACACATATGGATGTAGTAATGGATGTAGTAACCAAAAAAGTGTTACACAAATCCAAATATATGTTATATTTGAGATTCTTCAAAGTAGCCACCCTTTGCTTCTACACCTGCATTGCTTGCTGTTTGGGGTTTTAGGCTGGGTTTCTGTACAGCACTTTGAGATATCAGCTGATGTACGAAGGGCTATATAAATACATTTGATTTGATTTGATTTGATGTACCTTGCTCACAGAATGGAACCGCCGAGTGCTGAAGCGTGTAGCGCGTAGAAATCCCCTGTCCTCTGTTGCAACACTCACTACCAAGTTCTAAACTTCCCCTGGAAGCAACGTCAGCACAAGAACTGTTCGCCAGGAGCTTCTTGAAATGGGTTTCCATAGCCGAGCAGCCGCACACAAGCCTATGATCTCCATACGCAATGTCAAGCGTCGGCTCAAGTGGTGTAAAGCTCGCCGCCATTGGACTCTATGTTCTCTGGAGTGATGAATCACACTTCACCATCTGGCAGGCCGACGGAGGAATCTGAGTTTGCGGATGCCAGGAGAACCGTACCTGCCCCAATGCATAGTGCCAACTGTAAAGTTTGGTGGATGAGGAATAATTGTCTGGGGCTGTTTTTCATGGTTCGTGCTAGGCCCCTTAGTTCCAGTGAAGGGAAATCTTAATGCTACAGCATACAATGACATTCTAGACAATTCTGTGCTTCCAACTTTGTGGCAACAGTTTGGGGAAGTCACTTTTCTGTTTCAGCATGACAATGCCTCTGTGCACAAAGCGAGGTCCATACAGAAATGGTTTGTTGAGATTGGTATGGAAGAACTTGACTGGCCTGCACAGAGCCCTGACATCAACCCCATCGAACACCTTTCAGATGAATCGGAACGGCGACTGCGAGCCAGGCCTAATCACCCAACATCAGTGCCTGGCCACACTAATGCTCTTGTGGCTGAATGGAAGTAAGTCCCCTCAGCAATGTTTCGACATCTAGTGGAAAGCCTTCCCAGAAGAGTGGAGGCTATGATAGCAGCAAAGGGGGTACCAACTCCATATTAATTACCATGATTTTGAAATGAGATGTTCGACGAGCCCACATACTTTTGGTCATGTAGTTTATCTGCCTCCCACTTCACAATTAGTGTCCTTTTTCTCTATATTTCCTACATACAGTATTTATAAAATTCTTCAGTATGCAGGTATAAAAGTAGTCTTCAGGTGGTCTCTGGATACATGCCCATCAACCGTAGACAGCAATGAAGCATGTCATTGGCTCACTAATAGGGGGATCATGGATGGCTGTATAATGAGAGCAGAGCCCTGTCAGTGGCCGTCTGCAGGCGTCCTTCCCAACCTGGCTTGCAGCAGTACCACCCAGCGCTGTCGAAGGCTCTAAATCTCGTCTGCTGCTCTGCTGATGAGCCAAAGGCGTCCATCTCCCACAGACAAAAGCTATTAGGTTTCCACTGAATCCCCAGTATACTGGAGGACAGGAGTTTGCCTCTCTCCATCCAGCTCTGAATCAAACTCCATCCTGTCAGGCAAAGGGTGGTGTGTTTGTGTGTGTATGTGTGTGTGTGTGTGTGCGCGTGCGCGCGCTAAGTTCATAGCCATTAAGGGCATTCTCTGTGTTCTGTCATTTCACTATTACGGACAGTAGACAGAAGTAGGGCAACAGGAAGCAAAACATTTTTGGCCAAAAACACTGGTCTGGCTTACAGGCAGAAGTAACGTTTTTGGTTTGGTCCAAAATCTGAAATGATGTATCTCCGAGAGTATTTTCTAGGCCAGTACTCTAAGCCAGAGTCATAGCAAAACACACTAGGCCTGTAAGGAAGCAAATCCATCTTGGCATTTCTCTTCCTGCAACACCAGCACAAAGCCTTACTCTATATGTTCTTGTCCACTCTAATTCTTGCATGTCTAATCGGTTCCAGAAGTTCAGAAACGTCTGCTCTCAGAAGTTAGCTTGTGTCAAACTAGGCTGGCTGCAGTGAGTATCAAACAAAACGTCCGAGTCGAGATAAGCATGGTGCTGGGAAATGAAGAGCAGTAGAGGTCCACCAGCTGACACATTCTCGATCAGAAGGACTGGGCTGTAAACAGGGGTTAACTAATTCAGATCTACTGATAGTGCCCATGAGAAACGCTGCAGCTGCCTCCTCATTGAGGTTGTTCAGAGGGAGAAAAAACATGTCTCTTAACGTTAGACGCTAATATTTGTTGAACATACTATTTTTACATGGTACGGGCAATGCATCACATAGATAACATAATACAACATATGGGCAGCACACCAGAAAGTAATGGACCAGCTTGCATTTAATTAAAACCTCTACAGGATCAGTGGGACAGTTGAGCTAATGTAGGCTAATGCGATTAGCATGAGGTTGTAAGTAACAAGAACATTTCCCAGGTCATAGACAAAACTGATATTGGCAGAAAGCTTACATTCTTGTTAATCTAACTGCACTGTCCAATTTACAGTAGCTATTACGGTGAAAAAATACCATGCTATTGTTTGAGGAGAATGCACAGTTAGGAACTTGAAAAGTTATAAATAAACCAATTAGACACATTTGGGCATTCTTGATACAACATTTTGAACAGAAATGCAATGGTTCATTGGATGAGTCTAAAACTTTGCACATACACTGCTGCCCTCTTGGGGCCAAAATCTAAATTGTGCCTGGGCTGGAATAATACATTATGGCGTTTCTGTTGCATTTCAAAGATGATGGTACAAAAAAACACAAACATAAGGTCACAGTTATGAAAACTTAGGACACTAAAGAGGCCTTTCTAGTGACTCTCAAAAAAACTAAAAGAAAGATGCACAGGGTCCTTGCTCATCTGCGTGAACGTGCCTTAGGCATGCTGCAAGGAGGCATGAGGACTGCAGATGTGGCCAGGGCAATAAATTACAATGTCCGTACTGTAGACGCCTAAGGCAGCGCTACAGGGAGACAGGACGGACAGCTGATCATCCTCCCTGTTGTAAGGCAGGTCCTCACCAGATATCACCGGCAACAACGCCGCCTATGGGCACAAATCCATCGTCGCTGGACCAGACAGGACTGGCAAAAAGTGCTCTTCACTGACTATTCACGTTTTTGTCTCACCAGGGGTGATAGTCGGATTCGCGTTTATCGTCGAAGGAATGCCCATTACACCGAGGCCTGTACTCTGGAGTGGGATTGATTTGGAGGTGAAGGGTCCGTCATGGTCTGGGGCGGTGTGTCACAGCATCATCGGACTGAGCTTGTTGTCATTGCAGGCATTCTCAACGCTGTGCGTTACAGGGAAGACATCCTCCTCCCTCATGTGGTACCCTTCCTGCAGGTACTTAATGCAGCTGGTGGCCACACCAGATACTGACAGTTTTTTAAATATTTTGACCCCCCTTTATTCAGGAATACATTTCTGTTAGTCACATGTCTGTGGAACTTGTTCAGTTTATGTCTCAGTTGTTGAGTATTATTATGTTCATACAGATGTTAAGTTTGCTGAAAATAAACGCAGTTGACAGTGAGAGGACGTTTCATTTTTTGCTGAGTTTATTATCTTTTACCAGATCTAATATGTTATATTCTTCTACATTAATTTCACATTTCCACAAACTTCAAAGTGTTTTCTTTCAAATGGTATCAAGAATATGCATTTCCTTGCTTCAGGTCCTGAGCTACAGGCAGTTAGATTTGGGTATGTCATTTTGGTCGAACATTTTAAAAAAAGGGGCGGATCCTTAAGAAGTTTTTAAGCTAGCTAGCTACCTATCCCGCCTGCTGTGCACCTGAGTCCTATCTTGCTCACTAGCTAGGTAGAACTCAGTGTCCTAAAAGCCTGCCAAACTACTGCCCTCACCAACAGCGGGAGCGAAGAACACTGTTTACCGTTGTCCTAGCTAGCTAGTTATCGTTGTCGCCCCGCCTCTTCTTGTGTGGGATTTATCATGGTTGGTATCCAATGTTATGGTGCATTACCACCACCTACTGTACTTGAGCACCCCTGCCTCTAGCCTGAGTCCTAGCTTAAAAATGGACCAATAGTGTATGAAGAGGGGCTCCTGCAGATGCAGGAATGCGCAAAATTGCTGCAGGCAATTGCACACTTCTCAAATTTCTAGGCAGGACGTCAAAATTGGCATATCGCAATCCCATGTATCCTTTGCCGATTAGGCTATCCCATAACACCTGGCGGCGCAGCAAAAATGCTGAAATATTTTCCAGAAGAATAAGGAATAACTTTGTGAAATGTAAGCAGAATGCGTATTTGTTCACCAAATTATGTTCAAATTACTTTTGTATGAAATTTGAATTCAAATGTTGAGCAAATGGTGTTAATCAGTCCGTTCCCAAGCTAGCTAGCTAAGGCAATCTCATCGTGAAAATTGGCTTTTTGCAGATGAACAACTAAACTAACTAATCAGAGTTTCTGCAATGTGTCAATTGTCAAGATCCGGACAGTTTTTAAATCATGAATTAGTGAACTTGCTAGCCAGCTAAAGACATATAGCAAATAGTTTTTTCCCCATTTGTTTTCAGGGACTAAAGTCGGCACCTGATCGCCTTTCACTCTATTGCATTGGCTTGGTGGGAGAAAACAGTCCTACCCCACTCATTGTTTTAGGTAATGCATTTAAACAACATCTGATGAAAAGCTTAGGAAATGCAGGCAGCTGTGTTCTGTTCAATCTAGGCTTACTAGCCAAGTTATTATTTGTGCATTCTGTTGATGTGTCTGTTTTACTAGCTGCATGCAGTATCTGTTTACCTAGCTAACGTTAGCTAACTTTCTCTTGCCACTTTCCCTTCCCCTATTGTGTTGCAAATCAAATCAAACTTTATTTGCCACATGCACCGAATACAAGTGTAGACTTTACCGTGAAATACTTACTTACAAGCCCTTAACCAACAGTGCAGTTAAAGAAGAAGAAAATATTTACCAAGTAGGCTGAAATAAAAAGTAATAATAAAAAGTAACACAATAAAAGTAACAATAACGAGGCTATATACAGGGGGCAGCGGTACCGAGTCATTGTGCAGGGGTACAGGCTAGTTGAGGTAATCTGTACATGTAGGTGGGGGTAAAGTGACTATGCATAGGTAACAAACAAACAGCGAGTAGCAGCAGTGTACAAGAGGGGGAGGGGGTGTCAATGTAAATGGTCAGGTGGTGATTTTTATGAATTGTTCAGCAGTCTAATGGCTTGGGTGTAGAAGCTGTTGAGAAGCTTTTTGGTCCTAGCTTGGCGCTCCTGTACCGCTTGCCTTGTGGTAGCAGAGAAAACAATCTATATATTCTGTGACTGGAGTCTCTGACAATTTTATGGGCTTTCCTCTTACACCGCCTATTACATAGATCCTGGATGGCAGGAAGCTTGGCCCCAGTGATGTACTGGGCCATTCGCACTACCCTCTGTAGCGCCTTACGGTCAGATGCTGAGCAGTTGCCATACCAGGCGGTGATGCAACCGGGTAGGATGCTCTCCTTGGTGTAGCTGTAGAACCTTTTGAGTATCTGGGGACCCATGACAAATCTTTTCAGTCTCCTGAGGGGGAAAAGGTTTTGAGGTGCCCTCTTCACAACTGTCTTGGTATGTTTGAACCATGGATAGTTCGTTGGTGATGTGGACACCAAGGAACTTGAAACTCTCGACCTGCTCCACTACAGCACCGTCGATGTTAATGGTGGGCCTGTTCGGCCCGCCTTTTCCTGAAGTCCATGATCAGCTCCTTTGTCTTGCTCACATTGAGGGAGAGGTTGTCGTCCTGGCATCACACTGCCAGTTCTCTGACCTCCTCCCTATAGGCCGTCTCATCGCTGTCGGTGATCAGGCCTATCACTGTTGTGTCATCAGCAAGCTTAATGATGTTAAGAATCAGCATGGCAGATGTGTTGTTGCCTACTCTTTCTTACCAACTGGGGGCGGCCCGTCAGGAAGTCCAGGATCCAGTTTCAGAGGGAGGTGTTTAGTCCCAGAGTCTTTAGCTTATTGATGAGCTTCGTGGACACTATGGTGCTGATCGCTGAGCTGTAGTCAATGAACAGCATTCTCACATAGGTGTTCCTTTTGTCCAGGTGAGAAAGGGCAGTGTAGAGTGAGATTGAGATTGCGTCATCTGTGGATCTGTTGGGGCGGTATGCAAATTGGAGTGGGTCTAGGGTTTCCGGGAGGACGCTGTTGATGTGAGCCATGACCAGCCTTTCAAAGCACTTCATGGCTACTGACGTGAGTGCCACAGGGGGGGTAATCCTTTAGGTAGGTTACCTTTGCTTTCTTGGGCACAGGGACTACGGGTGTCTGCTTGAAACATGTATGTATTTCAGACTCGGTCAGGGAGAGGTTGAAAATGTCAGTGAAGACACTTGACAGTTGGTCTGCGCATGCTTTGAGGACACGCCCTGGTAATCCGTCTGGCCCAGCGGATTTGTGAATGTTGACCTGTTTAAAGGTTTTGTTCACATCGGCTACCGAGAGCGTTATAACACAGTCATCCAGAACAGCTGGTGCTCTCGTGCATGTTTCAGTGTTGATTGCCTTAACGCGAGCATAAAAGGCATTCAGCTCATCTGGTAGGCTCGCGTCACTGGGCAGCTTGCGTCTGGGTTTCCCTTTGTAGTCCGTAATAGTTTTCAAGCCCTGCCACATCTGATGAGCGTCAGAGCCGGTGTAGTAGGATTCAATCTTTATCCTGTATTGAGGCTTTGCTTGCTTGATGGTTCGTCTAAGGGCATAGCAGGATTTCTTATAAGCGTCCGGATTAGTCTCCCGCTCCTTGAAAGCGGCAGCTCTAGCCTTTAGCTCGATGCGGATGTTGCATGTAATCCATGGCTTCTTGTTGGGATATGTACGTACAATCACTGTGGGGACGACATCATCGATGCACTTATTGATGAAGCCAATGACTGAGGTGATGTATTCCTCAATGCCATTGGATGAATACCGGAGCATATTCCAGTCTGTGCTAGCAAAACATCATCTGACCACTTCCGTATTGAGCGAGTCACAGATACTTCCTGCTTTAATTTTTGCTTGTAAGCAGGAATCAGGAGGATAGAATTATGGTCAGATTTGCTAAATCAAGGGCAGGGGAAAGCTTTCTTTGCATCTCTTTGCGTGGAGTTAAGGTGGTCTAGGATTTTTTTCCCCCTGGTTGCACATGTGACTTGCTGGTAAAAATTTGGTAAAACTGATTTAAGTTTGTCTGCATTAAAGTCCCCAGCCACTAGGAGAGCCGCTTCTGGATGAGCATTGTCTTCTTTACTTATGGCCTTATAGAGTTGGTTGAGAGCGGTCTTAGTGCCAGCTTCGCTTTGTGGTGGTAAATAGATGGCTACGAATAATACAGATCAGAACTCTCTTGGTAGACAGTGTGGTCAACAGCTTATCATAAGGTACTCTACCGAGCAATACCTTGACACTTCTCTAATATTAGACATTGCGCACCAGCTGCTATTGACAAAATACACACCCCCACCCTTCGTCTTACCAGGGGTAGCGTCTCTGTTCTGCCGGTGCATGGAAAATCCAGCCAGGTCTTTTTGTCTATATTGCACCATTCAAGTTGGTGTTACTAGTTCAAATTAGAGGCTAAATTTTTTTACTCTTACTGTAAACAACTTGACCAAGCCTAAAAATATGCAAAACTGATAACAAAACGATTGAAACTTAGTAAAGGTAGTTGTGGCTTCAGCAACTTCAACCAGCACTGAAATTTGAGCAGTGAAGTGAATTTCTCTCCCCTTGTCTCCGCTTGTTCCAGGTAGAAGGACGTCCCACCCTGACACCCTGTAGATGTAAACAACTTGTTGTGAATCTCGCCGCCACCAGGATAATCCCAGGATATTACTCAGGAATGTGCACCAACATCACAAAGTTAGATAGAAATAGATTCACCCATGTTATTGTTTATCATGCAGATTTGTCAGGACATTGTAACTTATTAAACTCATTCTAAAATACTGACATTATTTCTGTCCCAGGGATTGCACGGTGTGCAAGTCTTCAATTTTAACCACAATTAGTTTAATTGGGTGTTAGTGAAGGGCTAGAACAAATACCTGTTAACTCCTTTCTAGTCTATTAAAAGAAAACTGCTGGTCATGATAAAATTGTGCCTCATGTACCGAGCAAGCTTATGAATGTTCGAGGTTGATCTCCTTGATATACCTCACTTGGGAATTACTTTTTTTGTGCAATGGACTGTGTTTTAAGGACTAATGCACAGATACAGGAAAATCAGTTCAATTATTTTAATTTCTAAAATAGTTGATGTCTCCACATTTTTCTGGTTTTGAGGCTTGGGTATCTGGTGACTGCAGTTCCGAAGCGTGCTGCTCAGACCGATACACTGTGGCAGTTCACAATGCTCTTGCAAGCCACGAGAATACTTGATGACACCTGATGGTATGAGGTCGGTTGGTTTGCAGAGCCTTCCCCAAACCATAGCCCCCTAAGGAGGATACTGCATTGTATAGCCCACAAACACTGCTTCCAGCTGCTCCCTGGCAGCGATTCTAAATATTAAAATGAATTCTCCTGCTGCAGGACTATTTTCCTTCTGCAATGAAATGGGTCATATTAAGATCCAACATCTGTAATGCGTGACTCATGCCTCTTTGATGTCTATTTATGCAGATCATGATCTGGTCTTGCCAGTCTGTGTGATCTATATTTCCATGCCTAGAATTGTATAATTGCAGGCTATGCTGTTTCTATTTTAGATGCCTCTTTAAGCCGTGATGTCCCAGGGAGAACAAATGTAGACCATGCTGTAAAGAACCACCCAAACTGACTGAATAGGGAATATACGGAAATTACTGTACATCAAAACACAGCTTCAACATAGAAATGTGAGAGTGCTTTATAGTGATTGAAATCTTTGTTGGCTGCCATACATTCTAAATCCTTTCAGTATTGCCATTCAACCTTGGATGTGCCTCAGCACGATGTTTGTTTGGACTACAGGGGAGAGTGTTTTGATGTTTGTCTTGACTACAGGGGAGAGCATTTTTAATGGTTTACCCACTTGGCACAGACATAATTTCCATATCTAGTTTTGATTTACATTTGGTTGAGTTGTCAACTAACATGAATTCAAATACTTATGGTAATATATATATATATATTTTTATATACATGTAAATAGAAGTTTACATGTATATAAAGTAGCTATGTCAAGAATCAACGAACATCAGTGTAGTGGTAGTAATACATTTCATCTATAATCATTTTAGCAACAGCATATGTGTGTGGGGGAGCAGTAGTTCTTAGCCAACAGTCTTATGGCCAGGGTTAAGAGTCTGTTGGTCTGAGCCTTGATGCACCGGTACCGCCTGCAGGATGGGAGCATGGAGAGCAATCCATGTCTCGGATGGCTGGAAATGTTGTGATTTTTCTGTCTTTCTCAGACACGGCCTGAGAAAGAACGTCCTGGATGGCTGGTAGATCACCCCCAGTGACGCGCTGGGCCATCTGCACCACCCTCTGTAGGACCATCGAGGGCTGTGCAGTTGCCATACTAGACGGTGATACAACCAGTTAGGATGCTTTCCATGGTGCAGTTGTAAAAGTTCCTAAGGATCTGACAGGACATGCCAAATTGTTTCAGCCTTCTAAGGGAGAAGAGGCACTGCTGTGCCTTCCTCACGAGTGTGCTGGTGTGAGAAGACCATGTTAAGTCCTCAGTGATTTAGGCACTAAGGAACTTGAAGCGCTTGATCCTCTCCACTGCAGCCCTGTCAATGTGGATGATGGTGTGCACCTGCCCCTTTTTCCAGTGGTCCACAATCAGCTCCTTGATCAGCTCCATGGTCTTGAGGGAGAGGTTGTTGTCCTGGCACCACACTGCCAGGTCTCTGACCTCCCCCCTGTCTCATCGCCGTTGTCATGTCATCAATAAACTTGATGATGGATTTGAAGTTGTGCATGGCACATCATCTTATGTGAATAGGGAGTACAGGAGGGTGCTAAGCACACACCCCTGGGGGGGCCCCGTTAGGAAGTCCAGGATCCAGTTGCAGAGGGAGGTGTTCAGTTCCAGGGTCGTAGCGGGACTTTTTGTATGCTTTTGTGTCCACAGCCGTAGCCCAGGGGTTGGCTGCGATTGCCCTGTGATTGGTATCTCTGTCCTTCAGCTAAGCGCGTACCTCTGACTTCAATTGTATATGAACACATGTCTACAGCCAATTGCTGGCTTCCAATACAGGACGTTAGTATGAGCCTCCATATCAACATTGCCTCCGGTTGTACTCTATATAGAGAATAAAACGTTGGCAGTATCCCGTTTTTTTTTTCAGACACCGTGCTATAACTCTTGTTATGATAAACAGTCTTGGTGTGTCATTGTCAGGGAAGATTTCATTCAGCTCCAAATCTCCCCTGGGACCAAAACAAATCTTCATCTTTAGATTTCTACTATTCAGCAAGTTGTTTGTGTTTTCCACCACAAACGGATCCAGTTCTTCTCAGAAAACCGCTCCAGGGCATTTGTCAGATGAACATTCAGGAATCCCATTGTTGCAATGACATAAAACAAAATTCAAATGCCGTAATGTAAATACATGGCACTTGATCTATGTATTATGTATTATTCCCCTTTGTAATGAGCCATAAAGTCAACAGCATCTAGTGAAAAGCCATTGGAATACTAAGGGAACCGGGTTTGTATTCCAGAGCCTACACCTGCTGCTCTTTGCTGAGCTCCATCATGACTGAGCCGGACTCAGACACCACAGGACCAGGCACGTACTGTAGAGATGAATGTACATCTCACACAGTGCATTATCAAGGCCAGACCTCACTCGATTGAATTTCAACTCGGCACTCGCTGATAGTGTCTGTCAGTTTTAATTGAGTTGTTTAGTATCTTCAAAATGGCAATTTAATCCTGGTCTGGATGTGAAAGGCTCGAAATGAGGAGCCTGGCCTAACTCACCGATTAGGAAATGAGGTATCTCAGCTATGTTTTAATTGGATATAATTATAATTACGGGCTGAACTCTTAGGGGGGTCAGGGGATTAACATTTTTGTTGAGCATTTAATTGAAATGGTCACTCTTCGTACGTTCACACAGAGAATAAGTCTAAATTGATTGTGGAAAACAAACAGAACCTTAATCCTTCTTAATTATACAATACTTCTAAATAAGATATTGGCCAGTCAATTTGATTCAGGGCAGTTGCTTCATGCGGTGTTATTCTCTGTGACAGAACCACAAGGCTTTTCCTTTCAAACTGGATTGCTGGTGCAGGATGTTAGCCATCTTATTAACGTGGCGTGTCCAAGCAAACAGTGAATTGATCCCACCACTGCAACCTCCCCAACACCCCACCGACACCCTCTCCCTCTCCCTCACCTCTGGGAAATGTAATTGGCTGGGTGTCAGGTTTGCTTACACTCCTCTGTGGGCTGTGGTAGGTGTATATCAGCTGAGAATTAATAGCACACGGAGGTCAGCCCATAATCACCCTGATGAATATGGAAGAGGACCCTTTGGGTTTACACAGGATGGCTGCCAAAAATGATAATGACCCCCTTTGTGCCTCTTCTGGGGTCTATATGTCCTCATCTCAAGGTTGGGACTGACACACAGCCACTGGCTTAAGAGGAATGGACACTGTTGCCTTTTTAGTAATCTGTTGGTCGCCATTTTGTTAATTTGCTAAGAAAATGAAAGATACCTACCTGTAACAGAATGTGTTCATAAAAGTATTAGCCTTGCAAATCTAATGACTATCTCATGGTCGGATGAGCGAAGTGTAACAGTCTATACATCTCTCATCACAGGTTGGGAGGAAAACTGTAGCATACCAAAGTGGTATGATCAGGGGTCATCCATTTTTCGGTTGATTTTGCCTAGCTAGCGGTAAAGTAGGCGGCTGTGCCAGATCAACTGTGAGTTATACGGGCTAATTAATGTGGGCGGCGTGCTGTGACAGGCTGAGCGATGGTGTCTCTGGGCCCAGTCATTTCCCCTTATCTCCATCAGCCACTCCTGGCCACTCATCAACTTCAGCCTGCTTATTCATGCACCCAGATGAGAGATATATTAGGCTGGGTGAAAGCGGTCACAGCTGTCCCAAATAGCTCCATCAAGATACTACTTAGCTGCTACCATGCCGTCCCTCTGTCAGCCATTTTGAGACGTTGACTTGTTGGAAACTAGAGGGCTGGTCAAACTGGCTAGACTTCTCCTGACCGGGTAAACGGTTCATTTCCTTCCAATTCTGCAACTTCATGAGGTGAATTAGAATTCAGTTTGCTTGCTAGCCATATTCACATATTAAATTGCCTTCACTCTGCTCCAGACTATCAAGAGAAACATTAAAGATGTCGAGGTCAGCACCTGCATGACCCACGTCACTTTCCATTTGAAAAGTATTCTCAAGGAGAATGTACCAAGCTTCAAAGTCCTACAGATGAGACTCTGATGGGAGAACTCATCACCTTCCACTCTGATTAGGGAATGAACTTTATGAAGTATATGGCTGCCAATGTCAATAAATGATGCACCGAGGAATATGACTGTGATCAATATTATTAGCTGATGGAAATGGAGGGTTTGAAGGGCTAAGGTAGCACAGTATGTGCACCAGTGGATTTACTCTAGGATAGCTTCGAGCCAATATTGTGCCAGGGAGGAAGGTTATAGACACAGGAGAATAATTTTGCAGTAGTTGACATAACGTCAAAGCAGTTAGGTGACATGCTGCAAAAGTCCCCATGCTCTTTTGCCTAAGAAAAACATGCATTGGGACCATCTTCTTTGTTTGTGTCTGGTCGGAACATATTCTCACTGTGCTTTCGGGGGTGTCCCATCTGACTACTATCACATGGCTTGGTATGTAATTAGCTCTGAGGAAATGAAAAGGCCTGGCCCCCATCAACAGATGAGATGCCCTGTCAGGGTCGACCACACACAGGCCTCCACCACCCCACCCAAAACAAGCCCTAGTCACACTAACCAGGGTGGTTTTTTGCTTATGTCTCCCTGTTGTGATATTTCAAAACACTTACTCTGTCAATTATTAACTGAAGTGTCCTTGTTGCTGACTATACTGAACAAAAATATAAACTCAACATGTAATGTGTTGGTCCCATGTTTCATGAGCCGAAATAAAAGATCCCCAAAATGATCCATACACACAAAAAGCTTACTCTAAAACTGTTAGTGAGCATTTCTCCTTTTCCAAGATAAACAGTCCACCTGAGAGGTGTGGCACATCAAGAAGCTGATTAAACAGCATGATCATTACACAGGTGCAACTTGTGCTGGGGACAATAAATGTGCAGTTTTGTCACACAACACGATGCCACAGATGTCTCAACATTTGTGGGAGCGCACAATTGCCATGCTGACTGCCAGAGAATTTAATGTTATTTCATAAGTCTCCTCCATTGTTTTCTTTTGAGAATGTGTACGTCGAACTGGCCTCACAACCGCAGATCAAGTGTAACCACTCCAGCCCAAGACCTCCACATCCGGCTTCTTCACCTGCGGGATCGTCTGAGAGCTGATGAAACTGTGGGTTTGCACAACCAAAGAATTTCTGCACAAACAGAAAACATCTCAGGGAAGCTCATCTGCGTGCTCGACATCCTCACCCGGGTCTTGACCTGACTGCAGTTCGGCATCATAACCAACTTCAGTGGGCAAATGCTCACCTTCGTTGGCCACTGGCACGCTGGAGAAGTGCGCTCTTCACGGTTTCAACTCTACCGGGCAGATGGCAGACGTCGTGTGGGCTGATGTCAACATTGTGAAGAGAGTGCCCCGTGGTGGCGATGAGGTTACGGTATGGGCAGGCATAAGCTAGGGACAACGAACACAATTGCATTTAATCAATGTCAATTTGAATGCACAGAGAGATCGTGACGAGATCCTGAGGTCCATTGTCGTGCCATTCATCCGCCACCATCCTCTCATGTTTCAGCATGGTAATGCACGACACCATGTCACAAGGATCTGTACACATTTCCTGGAAGCTGAAAATGTCCCAGATCTTGCCTGCATACACACCAGACATGTCACTGGATCCATGCGCTAGATTGATGTGTGTGACAGCGTGTTCCAGTTCCCGCCAATATCCAGCAACTTCGCACAGCCATTGAAAAGGAGTGGGACAACATTCCACAAGCCACAATCAACAGCCTGATCAACTCTATGCGAAGAAGATGGGTCATACTGCATGAGACAAATGGTGGTCACACCCGATACTGACTGTTTTTCTTATCCACGTCCCTACCTTTTTTTCTAAGGTACTGTATCTGTGACCAACAGATGCATATCTGTATTCCCAAATCAAATCAAATCTTATTGGTCACATACACGTGATTAGCAGATGTTACTGCGAGTGTAGCGAAATGCTTGTGCTTCTTGCTCTGACAGTGCAGTAATATCTAACAAATTAAACAACATATACCCAATACACACAAATCTAAGAAGGAATGAATTAAGACTATATGCATATGGACGAGCGATGTCAGAGCGGAACGGACATAGATGCAGTAGAATAGTATAGAAAACAGTATATACATATGAGATGAGTAATGCCAGATACTGTATGTAAACATTATTAAAGTGACTATTGTTCCGTCCCTTAAAGTGGCCAGTGATTCCTAGTCTATTCCTATAGGCAGCAGCCTCTAATATGCTAGTGATGGCTGTTTAGCAGTCTGACGGCATTGAGATAGTAGATGTTTTTCAGTCTCTCGGCCCCTGCTTTGATGCACCTGTACTGACCTCACCTTCTGGGTGATAGCGGGGTGAACAGGCAGTGGGTCTGGTGGTTGTAGTCCTTGATGATATTTTTGGCCTTCCTGTGACATCGGGTGCTGTATGTTTCCTGGAGGGCGGGTAGTTTGCCCCCGGTAATGAGTTGTGCAGACCGCACCACCCTCTGGAGAGACTTGCAGTTGCCATACCAGGAGGTTATACAACCCGACAGGATGCTTTCATTTGTGCACCTGTAAAAGTTTGTGAGGGTTTTAGTTAGCCTCCTGAGATTGAAGAAGCTCTGTTGCATCTTCTTCACCACACTGTCTGTGTGGGTGGCCCATTTCAGTTTGTCAGTGATGTGTACGCCAAGGAACTTGAAGTTTTCCACCTTCTCCACTGTTGTCCCGTCAATGTAGATAGGGGGGTGGGGTGCACCCTCTGCGGTTTCCTGAAGTCCCGGATCATCTCCTTTGTTTTGTCGACGTTGAGTGAGAGGTTGTTTTCCCAGGCACCACAATCCCAGAGCCCTCACCTCCTCCCTGTAGACTGTCTCATCATCGTTGGTAATCAAGCCTACGTGACTTCCCAGTCATGTGAAACCCGTAGATCAGGGCCCAATACATTTATTTCAATTGATGTATTTCCTATGAACCGTAACTCAGTCACATCTTTGAAATTGTTGCACGTTGCGTTCATAGTTTTGCTCAGTGTAAATTATCATCTGTTTATTTTCACAGCAATGAAACAACCCACAAAGGAAGCCAACTGATCCTGAGAGCATAGGAAATGAATCTGACATCTGTAAATGATCAAATAAAAGTTATACATATGATAACCATGTCATGTCTCCATGTTTGATTATGCAATATTTATGTTGCAGGGTGGATCATTATTCAGCTACTCCAGTAACAACCAGATCGGCACAGCTGTCCTTTTCACGCAATTATCTATTCGACCGCTGTTCAACTGTTCGAAGTCTCACCTGCTCTCCAGTGGCTATAGCACCTGGTATCTTCTTTCATCATGCTACACAACTTGGTATACCCCTCCAACTCACCGTCATTGTGTTGTACAGGAACAATTAACTTGAACGCAAAACCGCCTTTTTCCACGCAAGCCCATTTTAGGGCTCGAAAAATGCCTTAATTCTTAGTGTCATTAATGACTATTTCATCAACCTATGGATCAAATATATTTTACAAGCAGTTCTCTTTGCTCTAAGAAGTCATGTGTCCTCAACAAAATGTATTTATTCAAGTATCTAGAGTCAAAATCCTTTAGCGTGTTTAGTAGGCTGAACGTAAACATATCAGACATACAGCTCCTTTGAGATAGGAAAAAGAGCCATTCCAATAAATCACTCATCTGTATCCTCTCCTCGTCCCTACCCCCCATATGCACAGAGCCCACAGTAGCCTTCCTCTGGGAAATAAAGGAAATGCTAGGAAAATGAAGACGTCATCAGGTGTGCTCTCTGTAGATCAGGCCAGTACCATTGCTTTGGCATTATTTGTACAAATATGTATCTCCCCCCCCCCCCCCCCCCCCCAGCTCATTCTACAGTGCCCTCAGAAAGTATTCTTACCCCTGGATTTATTACACATTTTGTTGACCTGAATCAAAAATTGAAAAAATTGATTTTGTCTCTCTCACGCATCTACACACAATACCCCATTATGAACAAGTGAAAACATGTTTATAGAAATATTTACAAATGTATTGAAAATGAAATACAAAAATATCTCGTTTACATACAGTAAATGGACACACCTACTCATCTTTATTTTTAATATGTTCTACATTGTAGAATAATAGTGAAGACATCAAAACTATGAAATATGGAATCATGTAGTATCCAAAAAAGTGTTAAACAAATCAAAATATATTTGAGATTCTTCAAAGTAGACACCATTTGCCTTGGTGAAAGCTTTGCACACTCTTCGCATCCTCTCAACCAGCTTCATGATGTAGTCACCTGGAATGCATTTCAATTAACAGGTATGTCCTGTAAAAAGTTCATTTGTGGAATGTCTTTCCTTCTTAATGCATTTGAGCCAATCAATTGTGTTGTGACAAAGTAGGGGTGGTGTACAGAAGATAGCCCTATTTGGTAAAAGACCAAGTCCATATTATGCCAAGAACAGCTCAAATAAGCGAAGAGAACAGATAGTCCATCATTAATTTAAGACATGAAGATCAGAAAATAGGGAACATTTCAAGAACTTTGAAAGTTTCTTCAAGTGCAGTCGCAAAAACCATCAAGTGCCATGATGAAACTGTCTCTCATGAGGACCGCCACAGGAAGGGAAGACTCAGAGTTAACTTTGTTGCAGGGGAGAAGTTCATTAGAGTTACCAGCCTCTGAAATTGCAGAAATTGCAGCCCAAATAGATGCTTCACAGAGTTCAAGTTACAGACACATCTCAACTTCAACTGTTGAGACTGTGTGAATCAGGCCTTCATGGTCGAATTCATGCAAAGAAACCACTACTAAAGGACACCAAAAATAAGAAGAGACTTGCTTGGGCCAAGAAACATGAGCAATGGAAATCTGTCCTTCGGTCTGATGAGTCAAAATATGGAATTTTTGCTTCCAATCACAGTGTCTTTGATAGACACAGACTTGGTGAACAGATGATCTCTGCATGTGTGGTTCCTACCGTGAAGCATGGAGGAAGTGTGATGGTGTGCTTTGCTGGTGACACTGTCTGTGATTTATTTCAAATTCAAGGCACACTTAACCAACATGGCTACCACAGCATTTTTCATTGATACGCCATCCCATCTGGTTTGCTTTTTATTGATTCATTTTACCTTTATTTAACTAGGCAAGTTAGTTAAGAACAAATTCTTATTCACAATGACGGCCTACACCGGCTCAACCCGGATGATGCTGGGCCAATTGAGCCCCGCCCTATGTGACTCCCAATCACAGCTGGTTGTGATACAGCCTGGAGTGGAACCAGGGTGTCTGTAGTGACACCTCAAGCATTGAGATGCTCAAGCACTGAGACCGCTGCGCCACTCTGGAGCAGCTTAGTGTGACTGTCATTTATTTTTCAACAGGACAATGACCCAACACACCTTCAGGCTGTGTAATGGCTATTTGACCAAGAAGGAGAGTGATGGAGTGCTGCATCAGATGACCTGGCCTCCACAATCACCCGACCTCAACCCAATTGAGGTTTGGTATAAGTTGGACCGCAGAGTGAAGGAAAAGTAGCCAACAAGTGCTCAGTATATGTGGGAACTCCTTCAAGACTGTTGGAAAAGCATTCCAGGTGAAGCTGGTTGAGAGAATGCCATGAGTGTGCAACGCTTTCATCAAGGCAAATGGTGTCTAGTTTGAAGAATCTCAAATATGAAATACATTTAGATTTGTTTAACACTTTTTTGGTTACTACGTGATTCCATGTGTGTTATTTAATATATTTTGATGTCTTCACTATTATTCTACAATGTAGAAAACAGTAAAAAAACAAAAAAAACAACAACAACCTTTGAATGAGAAAGTCTCTAAGAGATTCCCACACCTGGATTGTGCAACATTTGCACATTATTTTTTTCAAAATCCTTCAAGCTCTGTCAAATTGGTTGTTGATCATTACTAGACAACCATTTTCAGGTCTTGCCATGTATTTTCAAGTAGATTTTTGTCAAAACTGTCTTTTTGTTAAGCAACTCCAGTGTACATTTGGCCTTATGTTTAAGGTTATTGTCCTACTGAAAGGTGAATTCATCTTCCATTGTCAAGTGGAAAGCAAACTGAACCAGGTTTTCCTCTAGGATTTTGTCTGTACTTAGCTCCATTCTGTTTCTTTTTTATCCTGAAAAACTCCCCAGTCCTTAACAATTGCAAGCATACCCATATAATGATGCAGCCACTACTATGCTTGAAAATATGGAGAGTGGTACTCAGAAATGTGTTGTATTGGATTTGCCCCAAACATAAAACGTTGTATTCAGGACAAAAATGTTAATTGCTTGTCCAATTTTTATTGTAGCATTACTTAAGTTCCTTGTTGCAAACAGGATGCATGTTTTGGAACATTTTTTATTCTGCATAGTCTTCCTCTTTTACACTCAATTTGGGTTAGTATGGTGGAGTAATTATGCCTAACTATGCCTAGCTAAATAAAGGTTACAAAACAAATACAAAAACAATACAACTAAAATTTTGTTGATCCATTCTCAGTTTTCTCCTCTCACAGTCTTTAAACTCTAACTCACGTAAATGTGAAAGTCACCCAGTAAAATGACCTGGGATGCCCAGGAATATTCTCTTGATAAGTGCGTGAATTCAACAATTTTCTTGTCCTGCTAAGCATTCAAAATGTAACGGGTACTTTTGGGTGTCAGGGAAAATGTATGGAGTAAAAAGTACATTATTTTCATTAGGAATGTAGAGGCGTAAAAGTAAAAGTTGTCATAAATAGTAAAGTACAGATATCCCCCCAAAAAACAACTTAAGTAGTACATTACAGTACTTTTACTTAAGTACCTTACACCCCTCCATCTACCAATAGGCGTCCTTCTTTGAGAGACATTGGAAAACCTCCCTGGTCTTTGTGATTGAATCTGTGTTTGAAATTCACTGCTCGAATGAGCAGCATGTGTGGGGTACAGAGATGAGGTAGTCATTAAAATATCAAGGTAAATGCTATTATTGCACACAGAGTGAGTCCATGCAACTTACTATGTGACTTGTTAAGAACATTTCTACTCCTGAACTTATTTAGGCTTGCCATAACAACGGGGTTGAATACTTACTGACTCAAAACATTTCAGCTTTTCATTTTCAATTATTTAGTAAAAATTCCAGTTTGACATTATGGGGTATTGTGTGTAGGCCAATGGATTCTTAAAATATTTGTTATTCATTTTAAATTCAGTCCTGTAACACAAAAATGTCAAGTGTGCATACTTCCTGCGTTCTACACTATCGACCGAGCTTCTAGAACATCTGAGTTGATATCATAGTAAATCTCACGAAAAATACTGTTGACAAATGACAACATCAAGTTTCAATTAGCTCACAGTTTCCACGTATCATATCATCATATGTTTCGGTGCATTTATGAAGTATGTGTAAACCCCAAACTATGAGACAACTGCAACCGCAACATGTCAAGGATGTTTAATGGATGATTGGTGAATTATGAGATAAAACATTTTTTTTTAAATAATAACTTAACATTTCTAGGATTGTAAAATGGTACCCAATAAAGGGAACTGTAATTTTATTTCCAGCAGTCGACGTTCTGATTTCCTCCCTCTATGAGTTAACGAGGAGGGCGGTCTATCGAGGCAGTTTCTACTACTGCACTTACGTATTGATCCTCTTCAATAAGTACTTAAAGATGTGTCTTTGAGGCAAGATGGACTCAGGTAGCTGTGGGTTTGACATGGACGGGCGGAACTATTTGCTGTGACTGATGAGACATGCTAGCGAATTAAATAACTGCTGGGAGAGATTCGATAGATTGGTGGCAGCTAGGTCAGATGAGAGTAAAACAACGTCTGTCCGTATTAATGTCTTTTAGGATGTGTGTACAGGTGTGTGTGAGAGAAGCATAGCTGGTGACGTTAGCAAACGTGATTTCACTGACAAGTGTATTAACTGGAATATTGCAGAATTGATCAAAGGAGACATTCGTTATTGGTAAAGAGGCAAGAGAAGGCCTTAACATCATAGGAGCATGTACAGCATCCTTAGTCATTTTATTCCCTGTGAATCGACTCCTTGACAAGACAGTTGGTGTTATAGCTGAGTGTCAGTTATAAAATGGGCTCTGTTCTGATCAAATCCAGCTGTTTGCTCGTCTCTAGTAACAGGCGTGCGACATCAATCTTGCGAAAGGACTGAAAAATCGGATGCCGTTAGGGGCTGATTTAAGAAGGGAAGTCTTTGAGCAGCTGTCTTGCCCGAGGTACGTGCTGCTGAGTACTGGATGGGCAATCCTTGACAAATGAATAAAGGATTTGTGCATCTCTCTGTACGCAGCAGTCGGGAAGCCTTTGCATATACAAACTGACACACAAGTGTCCACAATGAAGCACCGCAAGAGAGAAATGGTGGATGCTGTGTTGTCCTAGTCAACCACCACACACACACACACACACACACACACACACACACACACACACACACACACACACACACACACACACACACACACACACACACACACACACACCATCCACTTCATTTAGACCACTCTCCATCACTCTGAAAGAGGAATGCTTTTGGCAGCTGTTTGAGTAGGCTTGAATCTGAACATTCGACATCTAGTGAGATAAGAGACAAAGGGAATGTATGTGCTGTTGTTTTGAAATGAGCACTTTGTGTTTTCTCTGCCATTGAGTAGATTATTGCTAACACTCTACAATGTAGGCCTGTAGTGTGGGCCTGCACAATGCCAATGTGAAATTGTTCTCTTCAGATAAGGAACAAAATAATACATTCTGTGTGAAACAGAAGGGAGTTTGCTAATATGGTAGTCCAGTCCAAATGTATGTCCTTTTTAATCAAGACATATAGCCCACCTATAGCGCAGAAGGAATATCAATGTTGCTTTCCCCCTACACCTGTTAACTGTGTTTGATTCCTCCAATGTTTGAGGATGTTAAAAAGGAACATGAGCAGGATAAAAGGTGCACTGTTCGATATCTGAATAGTTACCTCTGTTCACGCTGCCTCCGGGCATATGCACCTGGCATTTCATTACACTCGTTTAATAGATGGGCTGCGTTTTCTCTCTCAACCTTAGGTGTTGCTGCCATGCTAGCAGAAGTGCAGAGGTGTCACATTGTTGCGCTGAGGGCAGAAATGATCTCTACACCGGGTTCCAGAGACCACACAGTCTTGTTAACCACATTCCACTTGCAGCGAAGCTGGTTTTGATTGACACCTGAACCTAGTGAGTCACAGGTAGCCCGGGTCTCCCTTGGTCGTCCACACAAAGACTCAGACTCAGACTGCGGTAAGGTAATCCGACAGACATCTACCCAGCCTCCCCTTCTCTCCTCCTTGCGTCACCACCAGCCGGCTCACCTGGGCTGCCAGCTGACCTCAGGCTATCTTAGTCACGGAGGGCTGACAAACACACACACACACACACACACACACACACACACACACACACACACAGAGGCAACTGCGAGTCATACACTTCAGACAACGCGTGTCTCTCATCGCTCCTCTTGACAACACGAGAGATGCAGGAGACTTGTCTTTCTGAGTCCTCAATCAAAAAGCTCTAACAAATGTTGATGCCTAAGGACCCGCACAACGGCCTTAGGGATGAAAGAACACTTTCCTGCTATTCACAGGGGCCATTGTTCCTGAATACTTTATCATGTTTTGTGTAAACAATGGGAAAATCTCTCCTTTAATTAGCAAAGGAGCCTGATTTGCCTTGATGACAGTTGGCTCAATGGACCTAATTGTGAGTAATTTCACAGAGGAAAAATGAGTTGCTTGGCTGATGGCCCGAATGCGTCTATTTTACACAATTATGAACTCTCTGTTCTCTGTAATGGAAAAATGATAATACAATAGTGTTTCTCCGGAGTACACCATCTTGATAATAACCCACATCCTTCTTTCACAGAGAGAAGAAAACAATGCCATGCCATGAGTTCAACGCTAGTCACTTAAACAGTGATTAAGTCACTTAATCGACTCCCAAAGGCAAATGTTATAGAATGGCAACACTGTATCAGAAGATATGCTTTGAAGGACATATTTTTAGCCATTTCATTTGTGTGGTCTTCTTCAGATTGCAATTGCTAAAATCCATGTGTGGGGTAACAAGAAAAATGCTGACTATAAATGTCACGGTATAAAATCAATAAAGAGAGTCACACACACACTATATATATACATACATAGAAACTCCTAGTAATTTATTGAGTAAAACACCAACGTTTCGGCATCACTGTGCCTTCTTCAGGGCTATGTCATGAATGCTTGAACCACAATAGTGAGGGGCGTGTCAAGGTATAAATGTCACGGCAACAACCTAATAAACAGGTAACAACCTAATAAACATAATACTAGGATTACATTTCACCAGTAATTACATACTACACATACTGTACAATATTGGCATTAACCTACGCTGACATATAATGCTACACAAACCCTAGTCCCTCAAAAGAAGTTTAATAAACAAGGGATAATTTACTGAGACTCCATCGGAGCAAATATGATAAACGTCCTTGTTTCAAGAACAATAGCTGAAAATCAAATGTATTTATAAAGCCCTTCTTACATCAGCTGATGTCTTAAAGTGCTGTACAGAAACCCAGCATAAAACCCCCAAACAGCAAGCAATGCAGGTGTAGAAGCACGGTGGCTAGGAAAAACTCCCTAGAAAGGCCAGAACCTAGGAAGAAACCTAGAGAAGAACCAGGCTATGTGGGGTGGCCAGTCCTCTTCTGGCTGTGCCGGGTGGAGATTATAACAGAACATGACCAAGATGTTCAAATGTTCATAGATGGCATTGATATTTCCCAACAGTTCATAATGCACACACTAATGTAGCTACATATTACTATGCAGATGTTTCTCAAAGACGCGCAACAAGAACTTACATCCGATACTTAGTACTATTGAAGCGGGACATGAAAGCTGGAACACTATGGACAGCGCTTTTCTTCAACAGCTTTATTATTACAAGATTACAGCTGTATGAAATGAACTATGAAAATAGTGCAGCGAGGTAAGATATCTTGCTGCATCACTGAGGCGCGAAGAAGCATCTGATAGAGCACAGCTGTTTTCACATTGTTGGACATGAAGAATGGGACTGGAGATACACTCAAGGCAAGAGGGTCTACACCTTTGATCAAAGAGATTCTGCACAAGCAATGCATTCAAGTGATTAGAGGGTTTTGTGTTTGTACAGTGACATTGAATCGCAGTTTAGGGATTTTTCCAAGGAATGTGAGAGAGATAAAATGAGATTTGTTACATGATACCCATCTGCGTTATGGTGGGAGTATTGCATATTATTGCCCCCAAACCAAATGCATTTCTTTCACAGACAGGGGTGGAAATGTGTCTTTAAAATTCTTATCTGTTTTCCAAACGAAACAAAACAGGCTGTCATTAGCATTGAATTATATTCACCCAAATTCACCTTCTGAACCTGTTCTGAGTCACAGTGTTCTCCATTAGCTAGTGAAGTCAGTCTGTCAACGTCATTTAGTTCAGAATAGACATGAGGTTGTTCAACTAAGCATTCAGCCTTATAGCCCGCACTCTACAGTATATAGCTTTTGGCAGTCGTAGAGACAGATTTTGTGCACATAAGTTCTCTATGTCCAGGGGTTTGTCCCTATGTCGACAAACATAAAGTGAAGCTAAAGAGGAGGAGGCCCTCACAGAGGCCATTATTGCACCTTACCCAGTGACTTCTGTGGAGCATGTATTTAATTAGAGACACGACAAGGAGGACATGAGGGAGTTCAAATGCACAAGTTTGTCATCTGAAGTGGAAATCACACCCTCACCACAGGGCAGGCTGAACACATTAGCCGGGGGTCGGAAATTACAGAACATCTCCCAACCTCAATGGAACTCTGCATGCGCTTGCCAAACTCCTGGACCCACTTCCTGGACTCACTGAAACTCCTGTTTCCTTCACATTTGGGTAAATAGAGGGCTTTGTCCAGACATTATTATTGGCTTATTGACCAGAAATGTGATATTTATTTTGCTTCGTACAGTAGCATGCCAAATTTGATTGTATTAATTGATTTCTATCCTAATGGCACTTTTAAAGTTCATGGGATGTTGGCAGAATGTCCCGTTCATTCTATATTTTAAAAAATGTGTTGGGTTGCAGTACATTTGACACCGGTGAAACTCCAAAAATGCTTACGTGGTTGAACATGGCTCAGTGGAGTGCCTCAGGGATCAGTTCTTAGCCCAGCGCTTTTTCACTCTGCCACCAGTGAGGATATGTGATCACTGAATCAGGGGAGACAGATCAAAGGATCCTTTCTTTCCTATGAGACTTGTGTGCTTGCCCCCACAGTCAGCACATTAAAATAAGGCTCTTGGGCACAGATTTTCCATGGGTGTAATATTATCAAAGATATTATATTCCTCCTCGAGAAATATGTAATGCATTTGTTGGGTGATTGTAGAACTGTGGGACATTATGAAAAGGAAAAATGGTGGAATAAAATGAAGCACAAAATAACATGAGGCAATATTTGAATTAGGTGAAGGCTTTTAACCACCATAACACCCACATAGAAAAATACGAATTGCACATTTGAATACGGAAAAGGTGGAAATATGGACACAAACAACACAGCGCTTCCATCTGGGAGAGAATGAAATATTTCAAGCTCACTGCCGTTGATGAATAAAAAGTGCTGTAAACACCAAAGGTGCTGTACTTCTACCATCAACAGTTGAATTGTAGACATAATTGCTCAGAATTATACACTATAACTATAGCAGCCCTGCCACATTTCAATCAGAAACTAAACGCAGCGTTAAGATTACAATCAAAGATTTGCATGTGTCATTAAACAGCCCTAAAAGAAATCCCCTTAATGCAATATCTTTATGGCTTGCAAAATGATGCCCTCGACTTGGCATACTACAGGTCCACTGCAGTTTTCTTCATATCAAATATATGTGGTAGTGGAGGGTAAGGGTGGTGGTTTATGACACCAAGAACTAATTTGTATTCCTGCAAAGTAAAGCATTTACGAGCTGCGACGAAGCCTGAAACCTACTTACAGATGGGGGGAAAAAAAAGACCCTTAAAAATCGATTTACATGTCTCCTGCGATCACTCAACATCTCCAACAACTGATTCAATTTGCAGATACTATCCTCAAACAAAATGAATACACATTAAAGGAAGCATTATCACGCTCTCAACTGGATTGAGAATACTGGGAAGACAATGTCTCTCCGTGTACAAGCTCTCCGTGTACAGTTTCTCGTCTGTAGCGCCTACTGTGAGGTGCCTTTGAAAATGTTACTTTCTCCTTCTTTTTCTGTCCCATTGACTTTGTAATACAATTCCCATTCGTCTCATTATCAAGCCACTATCCCCGTTCATACCTGCCCGCTAACGTGCGTCCTTCATTCTGATCTTGTCCCGATTATGTCCTGATCGTGCCCGTTTTTACATCAAAATCAGTTCACAGTGTGTCTCTCTCAAGTGTCTACACCTGTCTAAAAATGTGGGCACAATCAAAATGTGGGACAGGATCAGGACAAAGGACATATTTAGAACGTGTGCCTGGTCACTGGAGCTGCACACATTAGAACTTGAACATGACAGTCGGTAAAGCTAATCCCTACGCTGCACCTCAGGTTTTTTTTAAACTGAAGTTCTACTCGGGGTTTGAAGTTTGAAAGGACATCCGAGGAGTCCATATTATCCACCCCCCCCAACATGAGTGTGAAAGGGATACGTGCTTAAAGAACAGAACCCCACTCCAACTGAAGCAATTTGTCACTGTCCTCCTAAATCCTTTGAGGCTGGCTTTAAAGTTTCAGATGATTGATTATTCAAAGGGATAACATACTGTGATCTGTATAATCGTTGTCATTATCTTATCTGGAAATGTGATCATTCTTGTGAACGGAGCAATTCAAATTACATTTCTGTGCATGGATGGAGGCCTGATAAAGACGACAAAAACGTTCCAAGCACACCACCCTCTCCGTTATTGTTTGTGGAAGCATGAAGTTTGATTTGCATGGTGATACAATGGTGACATCTGGTGGGTAAATGCAGACATGGTGATTTAAAAAAATACATATGCATTGACCTAGGCAAGTCAGGTAGGAACAAATTCGTATTTACAATGACGGCCTATGAACAGTGGGTTAGGGGCAGAACAACATATTATTAAATTGTCAGCTCTGGGATTCAATCAAGCATCCTTTCGGTTACTGGCCCAGGGCTCTAACCACTGCCGATGTTGGTACGATATGGATTTTCTTTAAGATATGTAAGCCTACATCAAGGGAGATCTACTAATCAATAACATGTATATATGAATGGACACTAAGGCTCTTGCAACAAACACAAAATATCGACACATTTCCATATCTCCTCCAGTCCACAGAACAAATGTCTGTGCAATGTTAGACAACACAAGTGGGATATCTCTCCAAAATATGACCACGATATTGTGGCTGATGATCTCTTATACCTGTAACGCACATGTATTCCACCGAGTTGGCTGATTGACATTCACACGTACAGTATATCCCGGTGCTGAGACCCGCTAAGCACAACCGGCCAGGGAGATGGAAATTCATGGTCGTGCATACGCAACGGGAGAAACCGAGCTTGTTGGGTAACAGAAGGCCCTTACATTCTACTTAGCAACGAGGGGTCCGGGGAAAATCCCTGATAGAGCCTGGATGACAATTTAAAACCTGGAGGCATGGTAAACAAATACAGACACGCAATAGATCCACTGTCAGCGTTAGATCCTTGCCATTCACAAACGGATTTGAAAAGAGGGACTGCTGTTTCACTGGCTCGCACTTCCTGGTTGTACAACAATCTTTTTTTTTGTCATACAGTGCTTCAAAAAGTCAATTAAAAGGACTTTCACTTGAATTTATTCGGCCCTTGCCTGAATAATAAAATAGATTATTCTACTGTGCAACGACTGTGTCTACTTAAAGACTGAGTTGAAAGAAAGCCTTGAAACTATGTTCCATTCATTTGAATGGAAATACTGTGAATAGAATCTTATGAACAACACATTTGCACTGTATGTGTCGTTCTCCCATTGAGTTAACTCCTCGCTTTCATTCCCGTTCTGTCTGCAGTTTTCAATGAGGCACATGTCTGTTTTGGATTACGGCACTCTTTCATCCTCTCATTGACTGCTGCATTTGATCTTTATTACTGGGCCTTGGCTTTACAGTATGTTGACAGATTTTACGATTACATGTACTGCAGGGTTGTGCTCATGCACTTTTTTTTAAAGGGAACAGGCTACAGTATTCCAGTCCTTGAGGGGGTCCAAGGTAATCAGATTAAGGGATTTCACTTTTGATTCTGAGACGATAGCTGGAGAAACATCTGTTTTAAGATGTCTACAAATATGGTGGTAATGTGTTTAGATTCAATAGCCATAACGATCAAACAAATTATCACTGTGATAAGATGATATTGCCAGTGCTTTTACAAAAAGTACACAATAAATTGTGCACATTTGGATTGAAAAGTCACAGAAGCCAAAGTCAACGCTCAAATAATAATGTTGCTGAGGTGTTTAAAAGCATTTAGCTGCCAAGAAATGTAGCCAAATAGTAATATATATTGTCGAAGGAGTACATTTTTGTTGGTTTGTTTGGGTCTTTGAACACTGAGCCATCTGAAGCATTTCTGCTAGGCCGGATTTCCAATTCTACTATGTTCCATTGAGGTCTCAACCATTTTGGATTGAGATGTATTTTACATTAAGAAGGAGGATCACACATTTTTGCGTTTGGAGTCTTTTTTTTGATCGTGGACTAGACTCTGATTGGATTTTAGACTAACTTATTTATTTTAGATTTGAACTTTATGAACTTTATTTTGGACTCTAATTTTTAATTGCATGTTTTACTTGTCTGAAACTCTGATTGGTGACAATATGCTTATTTTGCTCTTCATAACACTTTGTCTGTTTTGTTTTTGTTGCTCTAATATTGACACAGTATTTCCTTGAACTTTAAACTTGTAACTCAGTTTGAGATCCAATCTGATTGTTACAAGAGGTAAGACTTGGGTCAATTGGTCATCTGGTTTTGAAGACCCATATGGATTGAAAACCGGCAACTCTGAAGTAAAAGATGAACACATCAATCCGAGCTAAAAATGTTTTGCAATAAACACAATAATAAGATGATTTTTTTTTAAATATAAAAAGCATCCTGCAAGCTTCAGGTTTAGCATAATCAAGTTAACTGGCTGGCTGGCAGGCAGGAAAGACAGCGTGGGAAGCTAATCTGCCTTGATACGGTTAGTCTCTGTCTGTTAGGCTACTGGAACATTGAATGGGTGCGTGCATTGGCTGTCAGTCCATGCTGTCTGTGCCAACCTTCCCCTGTCTGTAATTCAATTAAGATGGTTGAGTCATGTCCTTTCTGATTCTGCTGCACAGCGATGTCCTGATCACGACCTCATTGTGCAAATGGTCATTGGTCACATACGACTGCCACGATTGAGCAGACAGTTATGGTTCAAAATTAAATGTTTTAGATGTCATTCAGACATTTTGAAGATATATTTAGTCACTGACAAGCTCATTTTTTAAATTAATTAAAAAATCGGTTACACATCATTTACGTGTTGGAGTCATTGCAGTCATTAATCTATTGGAGACATCTATTCCGTCACTTAAGAATACAATTTGAACGTTATTAACCTGCAGTATATGCTATATTTTATCTGCATTTTGCCTTGTATCATCACCCATAGGTGGAGTATCATTGTCCAAAACATTAAGGCTGCTTGATGATTAAATTAAGACACTAGAGGGCGCAACGTACCCACATGTAAAATACACATCATAAGAAGACACATGACACTGATACATTTCCAAATTGCAATCCTGTTTCGCATTTTCATCGTTAGGAGTAACAACAAACATAAAACCGTTTGCGATGCATTACGAACATCTCTGTTTAAAACGTGTGACAATGAGAAAGGCTATTGGTAATCTTTCTATTCAGAGTTTTAAACTAGATACCTTTCTAATCAACCTGGCCTATGGGATTTAGGTGGGTAAATACATTCCAGATTGAAACCTTATAGGCTGCATTTGTTATCAAGTTACCGGAACGTGATAAAGTCAGAACAATGTAAGAAAATGTCGGCCTACATTTAGGCTACTTTGATGAATGACCACATTTTGAAGTAACTATATTAAAAGGAAATACATTTTTTTTTAAGACAATACTTCTACAACACATTTTAAGTAGACCTGTGTTGCAGTTATCCTAAACCTGTCACCTGTCTCACATGCCACAATGACTGATATTTGCTTTGATTGACGTTCTCATCCACAAGCCACGACAAGGGCTCCGGTTTACAATAGAAAGGAATGGCAAGTAGGGCGAGCAGAAGCACTGTTATCCAATGGGATTACAGGTGGGAGGGAGTTTGCCTAACTCTAGTTTTGTTCTAAATTACTAGGGACCTAAGCGTATGGCTGAAGCTCCTGCACCGTTATTCCATGGGACCATGCATTGGTAGCCTACAGCTGAGCTGAGCTTTCCGTATTCTATCAATACAATTATTGAATTACTTTAAACTGTTGGATACACTTTTGACAACTGAGAGGAGATATTCACATGTATGTTTCACTTTTGTATTTCCTATGCATCGGGAACTTTATTGCGCAAATTAACCATCACGAATTGCCGCTAACAGATGCGTTTTGCTACAGGGGAGCGCAGTGGTGAAACTTCATTGACAAGCAAGGGGACAGAGCACTGCAGATTCAATTACTACATCAAGATATTCTAACACGGGACAAAATAAGAGTCCTACTTCAGGGTACTCAAACTGTGGAAATATCCTTAATCATCGCTGGAATTATGAATAATTAGTGAATTTTTGGAATACAATGCTTTAGTGTTGGCCAAACTCGAATAAAGTTGATGCATCTTCGTCATGGACTTTTTCTAATAAAGGTGGACTGGGATTTTGACCATGGCGTTTACAGGTAGGGGCTTAGGCCGGTTCCATTTGATTTTATTAATGCTATGGACTTTGTCGCAATATTCTTCATCCAGTCAAATCCGTCAAGAGTTTCGGGTGTTGGAGGAGCAACCGATTGGTACCTACGTGGGGACGATAGAGACGAAGCCCAGCTTCGCCTATCGCTTCAGTGAAAACCACAAACTTTTTGCAATTAATGGCACCACTGGAGTCATTTACACCTCCTCTGTGATTGACAGGGAAATTTTGCAAAGTAATGTCATCAATGTGGTGGTCCTCTCCAGCCAACCTACTTATCCTACCGAAGTTAGGATTGTTGTACTGGATATAAATGATAATTCGCCAGTGTTTCCCGACTCATCAATTGTAGTTTCGTTCAAAGAGGACGCCAGCAGTGGCAGACAAGTGATTCTGGACACCGCCACAGATTCAGACATTGGGAGTAATGGAGTGGATCACACCACCTACAGAATAGTGAATGGCAACGAGCAAAGGAAATTCCGTTTGGATATTACAGTCAATCCTAGTGGAGAGGGGGCATTCTGTCACCTCGTTTCAACTGGAGGCTTGGACAGGGAAGTAACTCCCTTCTTCCAACTCTTGATTGAAGTAGAGGACAAAGGAGACCCTAAGAAGTTTGGGTACATGCAAGTAAATGTAACTATCCAAGATATCAATGACAACCCCCCTATGTTTGATCATGATCAATATCAAACAAGTGTTTTTGAAGACACAGCAGTTGGTTCTAGTGTTCTGCAAATAACAGCATCAGACCGAGATGAGGGCGCAAATGCAGACATCAGGTACTTTTTAGACGAGGGAACACCTTTTCAAATCGACCCCAAAGCAGGGACCGTCATTATAAAAGAAAGTTTGGATTATGAGCGTAAGAAAGAATACTCTTTGACTATTCATGCTATGGACAACGGGGCACCTTCTCTGTCAGGTAGGTCAGAGGCCACTATCAAACTACTGGATGTCAATGATAATGACCCAGTTGTGAAGTTTAGATATTTCCCCACCACGTCTAAGTTTGCCTCTGTTGACGAAAATGCTCAGATTGGTACAGTGGTAGCCTTATTGACAGTCTCCGATTCAGACTCGCCCACAGCTAATGGCAATATATCTGTCTCAATATTGGGGGGCAATGAGCAGAGACACTTTGAAGTGCACACTTCCCCAGTTCCCAACCTAAGCTTAATCAAAGTGGCTAGTGTTCTAGACAGGGAGCGCATTTCCTCCTACAACCTGACTGTGTCGGTATCAGACAATGGCAAACCCATGGCCAGGTCCTCTTTTGCCAGCCTGGTTATTTTTGTGAATGATATCAATGACCACCCGCCCATATTCCAGGAAGCCCTGTACAGAGTAGATATCAGTGAAGACATTCCAAAAGGCAGCTACATTAAAGGGGTCTCTGCAACAGATGGCGACTCCGGGCAGAATGCCAACCTTCGCTACTCCCTGGTGTCTGGAAACAGTTTGGGCTGGTTTGCCATCAGTGAAAACAGTGGTCTGGTTACCAGCGCCGCTTTGTTGGATCGGGAAGTAGCATCTGAAATAGTGCTCAACATCAGTGCAAAAGACCAGGGGCTGCAACCCAAAATGTCCTACACTAAATTGATAGTCAACATAACTGACGTGAATGACCAAGTGCCCACATTTACACAGAGCACGTATCATGTGTCCCTGGTGGAGCACTCTCCAGCCGGTGCTGAGCTCCTATTGTTGTCAGCGTCAGATGATGACCTTGGAGCCAATGGAACTATCAGGTTCTCTTTTGACCCGGAGACCCCATCTAATGTACAAGAGTTTTTCCGCCTGGATGTTGTATCAGGCAGGTTAAGCACAGCCACAGAACTGGACAGGGAGGACCAGGGGAGTTACTTCCTTTACATCCAGGCTACAGACTCCGGTTGTCCCCCTCTCCACTCCATTGGTAAAGTAAACGTAACTCTGAGCGATATCAATGACAATAGGCCAGTCTTCTACCCAGTCCAGTACTTTGCCAATGTGAAAGAGAACGAGCCCTCTGGCTCATTCGTAACCACTGTATTAGCCACAGACCCTGACCTGGGGAGAAATGGCACTGTAAAGTATATCATAACTGCTGGAGACACATCTAAATTCCACATTAATAGCAACTCAGGTCAAATCACCACCCAGGTGCCGCTGGACAGAGAGGAGAAGACCGCCTACCAGCTGCAGGTGACAGCAGCAGATGGCGGGGGACTCCGTTCACACACCCAGGCCATCGTCACCATTAATGTCATAGACACACAGGACAACCCCCCTACCTTTAGTCAGAACGCCTACAGTTTTGTCATGTTTGAAAATGTAGGCATTGGCACAGTTATTGGCACTGTAGCTGCCACCACTGTCGATCTGAATTCAAACATAACATATTTAATCACCTCAGGGGACCAGAGGGGGCTATTTACTGTCAGTAGTGCAACAGGTCAAATCAAAGCATCCAGTCCGATAGACCGAGAGGAGCAGTCTTTTTATCAACTCAAAGTCATTGCCAGAGGTGGGGAGGTAACAGGCGAGGCCCTCGTCAATGTCACAGTGAAGGATTTAAACGATAACGCGCCCCATTTTATCCACGCCGCCGAGCATGTCAGTGCAGTGGAGAACTGGAGCACAGGGCACCTGATATTCCAGGCCAAAGCCTCAGACCCTGACGAGGGCACCAATGGCATGGTGCTCTATAGCCTCACGCAGAACCCCAAAGGCCTGTTCCACATCCATGAGAAACATGGGCTTATCACACTGACCGGGCCACTGGAGCTCACCACCAGCTCCTACCAGGTGGAGGTCCTGGCCTCTGATCTGGGGGTCCCCCTGCTCACATCCCGTCTACTGCTAACAGTCAGCGTGTACGACGTCAACGACAACTCTCCCGTGTTTGATCAGCTCTCGTACGAGGTCATTATTTTAGAGTCTGAACCTGTCAACAGTCGCTTTTTCAAGGTGGAGGCCACTGACAAAGACTCAGGCCTGAATGGGGAAGTGATGTATGACATAGTTGGCGGGAACACAGGCGATGTATTTGGGATCTTTCCGGATGGGCAGTTGTATATTAAAGCTGAGCTAGACAGAGAGGTCCAGGACAGATATGACTTAGTGCTTGTGGCCACAGACAGGGCAGTGGAGCCACTAAGTGCCAGTGTCAATGTCAGTGTAATTCTAGACGACGTGAATGACAATCGTCCCCTCTTTAACAGCACTAATTATCTGTTCCACTTTGAGGAAGAGCAGAAGAGAGGGTCACTGGTAGGGCGAGTGTTTGCAGTGGATAAGGACTTTGGCCCCAATAGTGAGGTCAGGTACGCGTTTGAGACTCCACAGCCCAACTTTGAGCTGAACGCCATCACGGGGGAGTTGACCAGTACTCTGCAGTTGGACCGCGAGTCTCTCATGAGACAGAGAGGCGCCACAGTGTTCAGCTTTACGGTCATCTCCTCAGACCAGGGGCTCCCCAAGCCCCTGAGAGACCAGGCCAAAGTGCAGGTTTACATCCAAGACATCAATGACAACCCGCCCAAGTTTACCAAAGACATTTACCAGGCCTCCATCTCCGAGTCGGCCCAGAACCTGACGCAGCTACTGAGGGTGTCTGCCGTCGATGTGGATGAGAGCAACAACGGACTGGTCCTCTACCACATAAAGGAGGGCAACGAGGAGAGCCAGTTCACCATCGACCGCAGCTCTGGACAGGTCACACTAGTGGGAAAGCTGGACTATGAGGCGACGTCCACCTACTCGTTAAAAATGATTGCTGTGGACTCTGGAACCGTGCCCCTCTCCTCCTCCTGTATGCTCAGCATTAGCATACAGGATGAGAATGATAACTTTCCCTCTTTCCCCAAATCTGCCATAGCCGTGGATGTTCTGGAGAATATGAGGATTGGAGAGCTGGTGGCCTCTGTGACAGCCACAGACTCTGACTCGGGTCATAACGCTGACATAACATACAGCATCACAGCCACAAACAACCACGGGACATTTAGCATTAGCCCCAACACAGGGAGCATCTTCCTTGTGAAAAAGCTGGATTTTGAAACTCAGTCTTTTTACAAACTGAATATCACTGCAAGAGACAATGGGAGACCACCAAGGTCCTCAACAATTCCTGTGGTCATCCATGTCAGAGATTTCAATGACAATCCTCCTATATTTACCCCCGGTGACATTTTTAAATCCATTCCTGAAAATATGCCCCTCTCTGCATCAGTAATGACAATCACTGCTCATGACACGGATGCAGACATTAACGGACAGCTGGAATACTCCATAGTTCAACAGACACCCAGGGGAGGTCACTTTAGCATTGACCCCAGCAGTGGGCTCATATGCACAAACAAGGAGATTGACAGAGAGTTCTCAAATCTCTTTGAGTTGACAGTTAAAGCCACCGACCAGGCAGTTCCTGTGGAATTCCGGCGCTTTGCCTTGAAGAATGTCACAATATGGGTGACAGATCTGAACGACAATGTCCCCACTTTCATTTCCCAGAATGCTCTGGTCGCAGAGTCCACCATAGTCATCGGCTCCATTCTCACAACGGTGGTGGCGTTCGATCCTGACGAGGGCTCTAATGGCGAGGTGGAGTATGAGCTGGTGAAGGGAGACTCGGACACGTTCATCATGGACCGCTATAGCGGGGATATCCGGTTGGCTTCCCAGCTGGTGCCGTCTTGCCTTATCTACAGCCTGACCGTGTCGGCCACCGACCACGGCTCGGACAGGAAAACCTCCAGGACCGAGCTTACCATAATCCTCCAGGGCGCCGATGGGCCCGTCTTCTCACAACCCAAGTACATCACCATCCTGAAGGAGGGCCAGCCTCCGGGTACCAACGTCATCTCCCTGGACGCTTCCAGCCCCAGAGGCTCCGCTACCAAGGTGGAGTTTTTCATAGTGTCGGTCCGCGGCGGCGGCAAGGCCGTGGGACGCCTGTTCACCATAGGCCGTCATACTGGAGTGATCCAGACCGCAGCCGAGCTGGACCGGGAACTGGGCTCTGACCTCTACCTGGTGGATGTGTACGCCATCGAGACAGACGCCAGTCAGCCCAGGACACAGAGAGCTGAGGTTAGTAGCCTGTTTATTTCTCTTCACTTAATAGAGTTCAATGGCTCCTTCGCATTGTGGTCGATTGCTGCCAGACAGCATAAATTGAACCCGTACAGATGTTGAAGTCGTTTAGTGGGATTAAATGAAATGAGATCAAGTTTTCGACTGGAAAACCCGGGGGTGAAAGGAAAGTGTCCAAGTCACACCTAGTCTACCTAGTGCATTCGTACGCACATTAATTACATTCCTTTTTTTTTTTTTTTTTTTTACTATATTGCTAAAAGTTCTGTGTTACATTACATCTAAATTGCCTTGGACATAAGTAGGCCTTGTTTTTTTGGCAAGATAATTGTATTGTTTCAGTTCCAAAAAGGGCTGGCCATAACAATCCGTCCTGCGTTTTGTCTGTGTTTTCTGGGAAAGGGCCTGCGTATCCTGTGTTGTTGCTGTGCTCGTGCTGTTATGAACTTTGATATTCTAATCAGTGAATAAGAACGACACAAATCCAAATCGAACACTTTTTTTGTTGTTGCTGCTCATTGCTGGCGTTAATCACGCTGGGTTGCTTCTTATGATGGGCTTCCATGATAAATTGTTCTCGGTTTCTATAGATAGTAATAGAACACATCATGAGAAATATCCGGATGACCTAGTGCATGTATACTATACCAGGGTCAGTATTACGTTGGTGTTTGGAGCCTGAGGCAGTTTTGGTTTAAGGATGGTCCTGTTGTACTCTCCGCTACCACTGGGCCAGGCTCTGCAGGAAATAAGTGACCATCAAAATTGGGTGACCTCTTAAGACTGTGAAAAGATTTTTGGGAAGAGGAGAAAGGGGGAAAAATATGGAAGACTGAAACCGAAGCTCTCTATTTCGTATGCATTATGTGATGCTGCACCTCTTGGGCTTCGTTTCGTTGGGGGTGGAGTTAAATCCTCTGAAGTTGAGCGCTGAAACCCGAGACCCAGTTTTGGGTGGCTAAACTCTAGCCACCCCTCAAATGAAAAACAAATGTAATTCTATAGACTGTATATGTGTTTTGGGAAATTTCAACTGGAACCAAGAATTCATGTTATTACAGGCTTGATGACAACCAAAAAGAGTGCAACCAAAAAGGAGCCCACTGCTGCTTTTGACAGTTTTTGTGGATACCATTTCAACCATTACAAATACTGAAATTGAAATCCAATCCAATAATAGGTGATTTGGAGGCAAACTCAGATATGATTCAAATCAGAGATTATTTGCAAAGAATTGCGCTGTCATTTCACTTAATGTTAGTAGGGTCAAATGGGGATGTCATATGCTCTCTCACTTTGCCTGCAACACCACAGATACGAATCTCTTCAATGGAGGGAAATAATACACGTCACATTTCTTAAGTTTACCCTGTACAAATCCTGTTCTCAAAGTCCAGTGAAGTTTTTCACCTTTTCAGTCGCCTGAGCGATGACTTTAACATACCCTATGACTGTCACGCTCTATTGTTCATTCTTATGTGTAATAGCTAAAGCCACTTTGATGGTTTTAAACGGACTTTCCTTTGGGTGAAATGGCCTTTTCGATTTGCCCTACTTTAAAGCAGTCTCAGGTACTGCTCGGCAGTGTGACATAGGAAAGGCTAAGGTTTTGGGCTTAGACTGACACATTTCAAATCAAAACGTAATATTTAAGGGCCCTTTCAAAAGGGTCTTCGTATTGATTGTAAAAAAAATGTTGACCGTCACTTTTCTTGTGCTTTGCACTGTGTACAATGTTTAGGAAAGACTTCAACGGAACAGAATTCTGTTGAGTATGCCTTATCAATGATTGCTATCATAAACAACCTGACATGGCGCTGAGCTTGCTATGAAACAGAAGTTGCCGCTGAAACAGAAGTTGCCGCTGACTTGTTTTGGAAATGCCTCTTGTTATCTGATTTAAGTTAGTATAAATACCATTGATTGTTGATTGGTTTCCGTCTTTTGGGATTTGGAGTTGGCCTTGATAGCAGAACATGATGTAACAACCTGCTCTAGCTCTTAACCTGTCAGCCAATATTGTTCAGGGTGTCTGGCCCGCTCTCTCTTTCTGTCTTTCACTCACTCTCTGAATCTTCCTCCGTCTGCCAACCCCCCCCCCCCCCCTCTCTGTCTTTCTTTCTTTCTTTCTCTCTGTTTCTTTTCATTCTCTGGCTCTTCCTCTCCCTCCCTTACCCTCTGCCCTCCTCTCTCTCTCTCCACTCCCAAAACCACTCCCTCTCCAGCTCCAGCTCAATTGTTTTATTTTGCTCCTGGTGAAAAATAATGGAGCTTTTAGGAGAGAGCCTGAAGTGCTACATCACTTATTTCCCCTCGAAAGCATTGTTCCTTCTGGAAATAAACATTGCCGACTCACAACAGTCCTTCCTTTGTTTTGCCTTCACAGATATAGTGTTGCTCCCCTCTGGCATTGGTTCAGTGGGCTCTGTTGTCTTATGGTCTGTGCCAGCATCATTCACTGACAGATTTAGGGTTGTGTATGGGACCCCCTCCTTTCTGACAGAGGAATAGGGAAGTGGGAGTTGGAGTGGGGGGGGGGGGGGGGACTTGGGAGAAGTTTCGGATCATCTCACAAACTGAGGAGGGGAGCATCAGCCTTCTACCCGCTGGCCTGGTGTTCTTGGACTGGACATAGCAACAGGGAATACAGATGGCTAGATAGATGCCTCTTATTAGTGCTTATCTTACTCTTGACAGCGGAGTTGACCGACTTCTTTCATTTCTCTCTCTCTCTCCCAGCTTTCGCTCCCTCAAACGTTCTGTTCCACCCCCCCCCCCCCCCCCCCCTGCAAAGTACATTTTGTCCAGAAAACTAGTCACTCCAAAGCAAAATTAAATTGTTGAAAATAACCGTCTACCCTCTTGTAAGCGATGAGACAGTTGGGGAAAGACGGTTTATTTATGTCATGCTGCTGTTTTAAGCAAGCTTATTGGGCGTTGAATGGATTGCGACTCAACCTAAAATGCCTTACCACGGTTGGCGTCACAGAAAAAACTCTTTAGTTTTTTAAAATACTTTAGCTGTGTTCGGTTTGAGGCTGCCTGGCACAATGGAACCAATGGAATAGACCAAAAAGTACAAACCCCGTCCACCTGGCTCTCCCGGCAGGCTTGGTCAAACGCTCAACGTATTTGAAAGAAAACAAACGCTATTTGAACCCATAAACTCCTCTACCTTGAACCCCGAGGAAATGTGAGTAGGGCATTAGTGGCCGGTGGAGTGCTTGATGTAGTGTAGAAGCACTATGAAACACAAAACCTCTACAGGCAGGTCAACAAGGTAGAGCGAGGGCTGCGCTGCCCTGATACCATACGATATGCTTGTTGGCGTGGGGGGGATGAAGGGTTTCTGAGGCGAGCGAGACAGTAAATTCACGGGGTAAATTGGCTGGATATGTGTTTTGTAGCGGCCATCACCAGGGTTCCTCACAGTCTTCATGGAGTTGATGCATATGTTGGTCCTCCCATGGTGGTCCCGTCTGAGGTCAAAGTTCAGACAGGCCAACAGAGGATTCTCTCTAAGTGCCTGTGTCTTTTACGAGACAACCTATAAACCGTTCCTCACATGCATGCAGCGGGAAAAGCAGACACACACACACACACACACACACACACACAGCTGCCCTATTATTTTGTTGTTAATGTTCACAATTAAATAGCTGGATTACAAGGCGCGAGGTCAAGTTCACACACAGTATCTTCCATGCCAGGACAGCAACACTCCAGTTTTCATGCTACCACTTTAAAGCACTTCCCCTGGAAGAATGACTCTAACTGTTACAATATCAAATATCAATGCTGATACAGTGATAGCATCGTGGGGCACGTCCGTGGCTGTCTCTGTACAGAGACCTCACTTGTTTTCTGAAATGTTGAACTTTTTGTTTCTCTATCTCGCCCGGTTTCAAAGCTAACGGCCATCACGGCTCACAATGAGTGTTTGTTTAGCCACGACGACACCCTCGGGGCTCAGGTTGAAAAACAAGGCTGTGGGGTCGTTATCCAGACCATGTGTCACTATGTAGGCAAGTTGTGTCAACTAACGTCATGACACCCCCCCCCCCCCCCCCCCACTCCCCTCCACAATATTCCCCCTCTTTTCCTATTCTTTCTTCCTCCCTCTCTCCCTCCCGTCTCTCTTTCGCTCTCTCCCTCTTCCTCTACAGTATATACAGCATAACATTTGCAAACAAATCAGCGCATCAAACAAATATATATATATATATTTTTTTTACATAAATTCAATAGTCAATAAAGAAATGTCATTGGTAATGAACGCTCTGAGCACCACATTAGGTCAACTAATGTCGACCAAGAGTCAACCTCAGACGACAGACTGACGACAGACTGACTAATCATTCTCCTTCTCTGTCTGCTGCCTATCTCTGCTGTTTGACTCGGTCGTCTTCCGGAGAGAGAGCACACGTTTTCAGTTGGAATAAGAAATGAATGTGGCGGGAGCTCCAAAGAGCTATCACATGGCCTTTTTTATTTTTAACTTCAGAGATACATTTCTCTGGTTCTGTGGATTTGATTGTCAGGCCTCATCACTCCTCGCATATGTGGTCTGAACACAGAGGCTGAGCTAGTATCAGGCCCACTGGGGGACGCCCTGCTGCTTTGGACTCTGGGACAATTGATCAAACAACAACAGGACCGGAGGCTTAATGAGTTTGTTCTCTTGACCGGAACCTTGATGAGAAATGCTCCTATCGAGTGCACAGGTGGTTGGTGGCACCTTAATATCGGGAGGACGGCTTCTTGGTAACGGCTGGAGTGGAATAGGTGGAATGGTATCAAGTATCCCCCCCCCAGAAGCCTCCACTGATTTGATTGGCCAGCAGTCCAGGAACTCCGGTTTACTGGGTGACTTTGAGTAGAATGTCTTGACTGGCTTTCCGGCGTAGGTGTTACAGGTTGTTAGCATCCAGCCGACATAGAAACGGGTTCAAGCTGATAGGCTGTCGTCGGGTGTTGTTTACTTTATTGACGTTGCATTCACGTTAGTATTGTGTAGTACTAGGATCTACAATATCTAGTCATCTGCAATATAGGTATTGTAATAGCTGTGCTGCTCAAGTCCAGCTAACTTGCCTGGTCTATGAAGGAACGGTTCAAATTTGTTTCCAGCAAAAAGATTCCACTACTTAGGCTAGTAAAAAGTTAGAGGAGTCAGACCCAGAGTGTGCTTGGGAGATTGGGAGGAGGGGAAAGTCGAGAGGGGAGTTGATTTTGGCACATTTTCACTGCAGTAATAATGGATCCCAGCTACGGAATGATTTGTTCTACACGTGACTCACACACACACACACACACATACATAAACACACACACACAACACACACCAAATGTATACAGCTCCCCTGAAGCCTCTATTGTTTTCTCTGGACAAAAGTACACTGCAGCAGTACCTTTAGGCACATCTTCATTTCATCTGGAAAGAAAAACGCTTTCAGGGATTTCGATTGACAGACCCTATATCACCACCCTGTATCATCAGCACCAAGTGCCATTAAAGGAATTGCAGGAAATGGGATGTGCGTTTTTTTTTTTGGCGCCCTCTGCAAAGTCTAAACCCCCTCCTCTTTTCTTTGAGCCTGCGGTTAGCAGAGATGACCCCAAGGCAAGAAGGCTATCTCCCACAGGCAGGCAGATAATTGAGGAGCAGAGAGAGAGAGAGGAGGGAAGGGAGGTGGAGAGGAGGAGGAGGAGGAGGAGGAGGAGGGGGGATTGAGGTTTGAGCTGTGGGAGAGGGTCAGAGCGAGCTTCAGCACCGTCAGGCCTAGAAACAAGGAGGGATAGATTGGCACCAGAGAAGAAAGTTCACGTTATTGTTGTCTTCCCTCTTATTTTATGAGTTTTCCATCAAGAGAGGGGGAAAAAGGGCAGAGCATACTGTATCCTGGCTGGTCAAACGGTTTTGACAGGAAGTGTGACTTATGTTTTACCTGTTTATTTTCAATTATGTATGGCGTAGTGTGTGTGTGTGTGTCTCTCTAGAGTGCCTTGAAGCATCTCTCTAAACTCCGGAGAACACTTTTTTATTAGGTTTCATTATACATGCACACCAGCGTGTAACTGAATAGTTGTGCCTTGTTTGGCACTTGAAAAAAAGAGGAACTTCTCTTGAAAATATGTTGGCCTTTTCATATCATATCTTACATAATGCAGTATTCAAAGTCAACTGAATTGAGCAGGCAACTTTGGCTCATGAGATATTTTCAAATTCCGACAGCTTTTCTCCCAAAACAAGTTTGTGGTGTCCAAGAGTTACTGAAAAGGATTTGCTTGCGTTTTAAGGATGGCAGCACGAGTTCCATTCAAATAGTCTCATCTACATTTTTCTAAATCTAAACAAATGTATTGCATTTGCACGGCAACAAACAAAACTTGCTTTAATAATAAAACAACACTTTTTGTTTACACAATTCCAACAACTGAAGTCTCCAGTTTGAGAGAGAAAAAGAGCTCTCCTCTTTAGCTGGCCATTTCGGTGAGTGCGGCCCCCTCTGGTAGGGCTGCCTAATTGAAAACATCTGGGTGTACATTTTTTTGGGGCAGCGATGTTCTGGCCAGCCAACGTGACTCAAGCTCTCATTTTTGATTGGGTACCTGAGCAGCTCTCTCTGAGCTTTGTTGTCAGGCAAAAGTTCTGCTTTTATTAAACCGGACGATATCTCAAAGAGCAATGGAAAACGTTTAGCTGTTTGTGCTCCGTACATCGGGACACAGAAACAGTTTCTCTGGTTGCCATTACACGCGTTGACATTGTGCAAATGTTACTACTTTTTTTCCCCCTCTCATCTGTTTCTCCTATGCAAATCGCTGGAGTGGCCTAATTAGACCAGCTGTGCTGTATCTGATTCCTTTGGCGTAATTTAGTCTCACGTTGAATGTTGTCATATTTGCCATTTAGCTGTGTGCGTGTGTGCAGTTGTGTGGTTAAGTCAAGATTCCCCTGTATTTTGGCCAAAGGTGCATACAATGTCCAACAAGCAAAATGGAAAATATGCTGGCTACTTCATACTGAAACACTGTGTTCTGATACCCCCCTGGTGATAGGGAGGTCCTCATGAGGTTTGCTCTTTAATGGGAGTAGCTTCCCTGAACATCATGCACTGTAGTCATGCATTAAAAGTATGTACTTATGTACCCATACTGTATGTACTTCGATCTACTCTACAGGTCTGTGCTGAACTTGCTCTGTGGTAGAACACACAGCAAAAACCTACAAGTCCTGGTGCATTGAATTTGTGTCATTTCTCTGCAATGGAGCCGCCTCTCCATTGGAGCCAAGTGATTTATTAAGATCAGGCCAAGAATGGGATTTCCTTCCATATTTGTTCCTCTACCATATAAACAGACACATACTCCCATTGCGGTTGAGTCTTCATTCCGTGTGTTGGCGTGAAATGGATTCCGTAAAACTTTTCACTGACATGATTCTGGTCACGCATAAATGAGAGAGAGATGTATGTGTTGGCTCCGGCTTGGTCTGATAACGAGTTAATTCCCTGAGGGAAGGTGATGAACGTTCACACCGCAAAGGGTCAGGTTGCCAGTGAACGCAGCGACGTTTGACTTGCCCTTGGCAGAGCCTGCAGAATTTGCAGAATTAGCGGAAGCAATGTCCCTTGGCAGCTGAACCACCACACTGTGTGTGTGTGGTCAGTCTTGCATCTGTGTGTATGTGCATCCATTTCATTGCGTGTGTGTGTGTGTGTGACATGGCCCTACAGTGCTGGAGACCCTGACCTCCCCATGGCGTCTTTATGCATCGGAGACGTGTGACAAGGCTGAGACGCTGTTAATAATGATGTGGTTCATCTGTAGGCCGGCCTATGAAACCGCTCCGTGTGCTCCTTTTGTCTCTGATTGGTTGCCCATGGAGCAAGTAACCTTGTCGTACGCACATCACATTATGCTAATACTCAGGCCCAGGTGCTGGGCGGAAACGTTATGAACTTTATAAAGACCTACTCCTTATACATTGACGATGTCACCGTGACATGTGTTTCAACTATGTTGTTTTCTTTAGGGTTTGCCTGTGGAGGCATTTGCAGAAGTTCCCTTTTCGATTGAGTCAAATCACAGGTTTTTACACCTTTCTAAGTCTTCCAACCTTTCAACATTGCATTCTGAGCGTGTGACAACTTAAAGGTATTACAATTGTTTGTGCGTTCTGTAGATTTAATCATTGGAATGTGTGTTACTGCTAGGTTAAATAGTGCACACGCAGTGCGGTGAAAGGCAAGTTATCTCAAAGTTATCCCCAGGTCTCTACTCCATATATCATTCATATTCATTGGCTGTCTATTTCCGAATATGAGGTCTGGCCACAATAGTAAATGCACATCAGGTTCAGATGCATCTTTAAAACCTAATATACCGTCCTACTGTCAAGTTTCTCGTAAGCAGGCCAACAAGTGGTTGCCCTAGCTTGATGTCTTGGCGTTATCGGTCATCTGGAGTCAATCAGAGAAGGCTCGTGTTTTTCCCCCTCTGTCTGTCAAATGCCCTGTCTGACCCCTGCAGTAGGTTTCATAGCAGCTTTAAAGACACTGTGCTGTTTGGCATTAGAGCCATTGGGGACTGTGGTGCTTCTTAAGGTCGGGGATTGTAAACGTGCCTGCCTCTTAAGATTTGCAAAAACTAACACGGGAAATGTTTATCAGTGCTAATCTTGGACATGTGTTTTTGACTATGCTGTTGTCGTGATGTTTTCACCCCGTTCAGTTACGCAACTGAATAGGACTTTAAAAGGAATTGTGACAAAAGCATTCGGTACGAAACTCTGTTGCAATGTAGGCTACTACAATGTTTGGCGAAGTATAAATTATGCAAAGATTATGCAAAGATTATGCAAAGAACAAGCAGTGGATACAGTAGCAACCTTCCACCTCATTTTAGATCCACTTATTTTCAAAAATACTTATTTTTCCTGCTCATTAAGCATGCTAGTCTTCGGATATCCCATTCATATCATTATTACATAAATTAGCCTCTTGGATCATTATCCTGTTGTTGTTGTTGTTGTTGTTGTTGTTGTTGTTGTTGTTTTTCCACTCCGCATACATCATTTCGAGTACCACTTTAATTAATTTCTTACCCGAATCAGCTCTAATAAAATAATCCCAGGATGATTCATTGAGGGTGGTATGATTAGGACAAGCAGCAAAGATCAGAAGCTCTTTTTAATCCTTAGCACCAATGTTAATTCATCCTCCCCCCTCAACCCCCGCCTTTTCTCTCCATAGCTTCATAATAGTCAATTCCGCGGTCTGGTTTTTATTCTTAGCGATCACTAGACCTCCATCGGAGTTGGATGGAAATGAGGCTGGCTCTCTCCGTCGTTGGGGCTTTGCTGGTCGGATGGATGGATGGATAGAGACTCATCTGGAGGTCTCCTCTCCAGGCCTGTGGCTCGTAGGCCATTGAGAGGAGATTACATAGCCCAGCCGGTGGTTGTAAAACGCCGGCCGCCCTGGCAGACACCAAACGGGACTCACAGGAGTCCTTTCAAACATCACTATTGTTAGCCAGGGATTATTCTTTGAGTTGTTATCCCATTAAACACTGTAATGGTAGCTATTTTCTGCTTAGGATCCAGAGATTGTTGGGGAGCAAAAAATTCTGGAATGTTCTTGAATCATTTATATGTCATCGACAATCTGTAAATAAATAGCAGGATTAGATATTCATAAGTAATTATTTTGTTTCCAGTTATAGACCTCAGTATTCCTGCTTGTTTTCCGCCAAATCCAATGAAACATGTTTTATTTGTAATATATGATAATATCGACTGGCAGTTAAACATTGTAGAATTAGCTGTAAGTCTCTTACTTGACATAAGAAGACCTTGTTTATTATTCTTAAAGCAGTGGGAATGGATAATTTGCTTCACTCCAGACTGAAAATGGAATTCCTTGGAAAGTCAAATTCTTGCCATTTTCAGGGTAATCATTTTTTCTCTCTCAAAGTGAGCTATACGACTCTCTTTCTTTCTTTTTTTTTTTATTAAACTCTGCCGTCAACAAGGCTTTTCAAAGTAATGCTCTTAGCAGGTCATTAAGCTTGCCCAAAGTTTGCCCAAACACTAAAACCCTGTGTCTTTCACTTCTGATTAGTGACACTTTAATAAAGTCGTTTAAAGTTCAGTGGACTGAATTTCCCACCTTTTTGGAATGTTTCTATGGTCACAGGGGAACGACCTGCATTCAGGCATCTATGCCATCTTTTAAATGCAAATCCTTAAAAGTAACTGTGTAATTCTGTGTATTGGGAACTCTCCCGACTTGGCTGCGAGAGAAAGTGTTTTTTTTTATATATTTTTTTTTATATAAGGCAACCGCGGCTCTTTTTCTTTCTGTCTTCTTGATCTGACAGCAATTGACTAAACCAGCCCTTAAAGCGTGACAAAAGCTTGGCAAAATCTTTACATTTATTTTCCTTTTTTCACTCTCAACTGCTGCACTTGCCTTGGTCGGCCAAAGGTAGACAAAAGCTGTCTCTCTTCCACTTGATTGGGTCGTAAGGCTGAAGTGAATGTTTGGTTGAAAATCTTCTTAACATTCCCTGCATTTAGTTTTTCCTCTTCTGGGGAAGCCAGGAAGACTATGTCGAATCAGCCACAATCAAATCATTTACGGTGAGCTCACAGAGAAGGAATTAATGCATTTTATATTGGTTCCCTCCGTTGGAAATGATGGCTGTCATCCACTTCACAAGGGGAGCAGGGAAGCAGGTCATTGACTTGATTTTCATGGGAAGGCTGGTTCGGCCATTCAGGGCCTGATAGGTCCAGTATTGACAGCCTCGGAGAGGGGAGGGGAGCACGCCGCCTTCATTGTACCATGGTTTGCTGATGAAAAACAAGAGAGGCCCAGAGACAAAGCGCTCAATGGGAACAGTAGCCCCTGTGTCCCCGCTTCTGACTGCTGCCGGGGCTTGTGTCTCCCATTCGGCTGAAGTGCTACTCTTCCCCCTCTCCCCCCCCCCCTTCCTTTTTCACTCACTCTGTCAAGTGGCTGCAGAGGTGTTGCAGTCGCTCTCCGTGACACTGAGTGTAGAGGTTGTGTTTGCCTTCCTCGTTTATAGGGAACTTGGCATTCTTTAACGAGGTTGTACTGTTCTCTGGCTAGACTAGCCGTATGTGTATCAGTTCTTCTTCTCAGACACTGGCACTAGTTTCCAGCGAGTTACTGTTAGCCACCGCTCACCGTGGCTATATTATAGTTTGGGTTATCAGTTCAGGTTTATCAGGCCAGACTTTGAAGTTAAGTGGTGGCTCTGTTTGCCCTGGATAAATACATTGGTTGGCTCGGGGCTGTGGGGCAGGACTTGCGATACATGAAATACTATCTAGTAAATGTTTTGATGTTTTAGGAAGTATCTTTATCTGATACCAAGATAAGGGTTACATATATTCTCTAATATCTCTAATATATATTGTAGGCAATCAGAATTACTTTATTATTGAAAAATACCTTTTTTTATAATGGCGTACAAACTCGATACAATTGTAAGAAGTTGGTCTACTCTTCTCACAAATGATCGGCTGCATGCCGTTTTCTATTACCAAAGCTGCATCTTTGTTCTTGTCAAACAAAGATTAGGATAATGGTGTTACAGTAAACAAACGGGGAGAGTTCTGAGATTATAAGAGATGATAGGGGATGACAAGAGATCACATTATTTATTTTTTTTGGCGGTGGGGTTTAAACCGAAGGGCTTAAACCTTGTGTTTTTTAACTGAGGAGGATAAATAACCATGACTGTGTGGGATGAACTCTGACCCTCCCTGACAGGGCTTCCGACCTCTCGGGACACTCTTTGACCTTTTTAGTTCTCTGGCCAACCCGGGAAACTGCCCTTCCCACTGACAACCAATCAACACAGACCCTATTCCCTTGCTTCCCTTTCACTCATTTGGTTAAAGTTATTACAACCCAACTGATAGCAATTAGAGGCCATTCAAAAAGTCACATTTTCAAAGAGAAAGAGTTTGGGAGAGAACATACCACATACTATTTCAACATCCTAGGTCCCTGTAAGATTTTTTAGATCTGAGGACCACAGTGGCATTGTGGACTTGAAGGACACTGCCACCCCCCCCCCCCCCACACACACACACACACATCCCCCCTACCTCCACCTCCCACTCCCACTCTGTCTAAGAAGTGGGTTCTTTTGAAGTGTGGATTTTATGGAGAAGTGTTTCTCACCCCCCAATCTGTCGATTGATGTATTGAGCCTGGCTTTCAAATGGGGATATAGTTCTCTCTATTTGGTCGTGAGCTCTTTATCATAATATACTGTATAAGGGAGTGCTTCCCTCTGGTATGTAAGGATTTGAGAGGGCTGGTCATGTGCTGGACTGATTAAGAAGTTGGTGGTGACCCAAGGTTAAACCCTCCGGGGGGGGGGGGGGGGACACGAAAGCAGAATGAATCAAGCAGTCCGAGGGAGAAGCTAAAAATGGGTCAAACCCAAACTGATCAGGAAGATGTGAAACTTCCCAGGACACGAGGGATTCCTTTTACCTTCCACCTTCACTTTCCTCGCTCTGTCCATTTACTTAGAAAAAAGGGACTCTGTTTTAGATAATACCATTCCAACTAAACCTCAAGCCCCTTTTGAGTTATCAACGAGGCCCATTTTTTCTAAACACTATTACTCTCTTCTTATCAAATTCCATTAATCGAAGATCACCTCTCTTTTTTTGTTATCCCTCCTCCGGCTATGGGTGTAATTCAAGTCACAGCCGGGTTGTGTTCGTAGCTGTTTTATCTCCGCAGACGATTTGGACGTCCTGAATGGTGACAGGTTTGCCAGCCAGGCTGTTGCGGTGCAGTGCGTCTGTATTGAGTCTAGCCTGTTTTTTTTTTTTCTCCCCTTTTCCAGTGTCTGATGGGAGTCAGACGAGCCAGGGCTTGAGTAAGTACAGAGGCCAGCTCTGTGCTCAGGCGCTGCCCGCGCTAGTGGCACAGCCTGGGACGGCCCAGATTATGTGTTACCAGGCCGAGATGTCACAAGGTGATGGGGGCTTTTGTTGCCTTCCAAGGGAAACTTGGTCATTCTTTTGCACTATTCATTATCATCAGCATGAGGCGAACGAACAACAAGGCCAAAGAGAGAGCATCATGGACGTGCAACCTCTGTGCAACTGCAGTTGACATGCTCATTCATTTTTTCCATTCATTTTGTTGTTACTGGCCGTAGACAGGGGCTCAGCTAGGAGCTCTTTTTTTCTTGCAGGATTTCCGCTTTCTTTCTGACAGTTAAATGAGTGCTGCTGTCCTTCCTGGCAATGCATTGGCATGAAAAGTCATTGACCCGTTTTGATGGTTAACGCGACCCAGCTGAGCGACGCTTGTTTCCGCAAGCAGATGTCACGGTATGTTGCGTTTCATTTGGGAAAAAAAAACGTGTTAAAGGCTAGTTTATTTGAACTTAAATCGTTATCGTCAGAACTGGATCGGAAAAACTTATCCAAGACAAAAATGGAACTATAGAGTCACCTTTTTACTGCGTCTACAACATAAGGTTTACAAAACCCGGCATCACACGTGTTGTGTAGCAAAGAAGAATACGTCTTAACGCTGTCTTCATGAGCCGTTTCTGCCATCCAATAAGCACTGAAAACCATGCAAAATGGAGGCACTGTAAGTGGAATTCATTAGTGACTTTTCCCTAGGAGGCCCTTCCCCCTAGCCTCTCTCTTTGTCTGTTAAAGTGAATGTCTTGCACCACGGCCCTTGTGCCCTGGCACGGGCTCGCCAAGCTCTCTCAGGTCCAACAGGTAATTCCCAGGCATTCCCCCCCCCCCCCCCCTGTTTGGCTAAGGGAAAAAAATGCTCAGCTTCATCCCTGTGTGTTTAAATCATCAACGGAACGGGGGGGGGGGGGGGGGGGACGAAGGAGGTTGTGGTTGCTCTGCTCAATCCTTAATGCTCATTACTTCATTCAGAAAGGACGTATCCATCCTGGGAAATGTTTCAAACTGAGACATGGCGAAGAAGAGACGGATCTAAATGGCGTAGTCTTTTTGATGTCTGTCACGATGCACTTAGCTCTTGGTAATGGGAATACGGTTTACACAGACTGGGAAATGTATGCGTTAATCGCCCAGCGTTTCCATTTGGATTCTGTGTATATTTAGAAATAAACAGTACTTTTGATACAATCAGGCCTATATCTCTAAAGCACTGAGATGGATGACCACTCTTAAACAAAATAGCATTATTAATCCGACCAAAGGCTGAACGTTTTGTTTACAGGATCCCTTGATGGTCCATCCGTTTTACGAGAACCGCTCATGCCGATTTATCTCCTGGACTGAACGTCCCCCACCCCATCGCAGACACACTTTCACCGCAAAGAGAGCGAGAGTGCTCTTCCTTCAGTCTCCCGGTCATACAGACAATATAGATGCACCACCACAGTCTTGGACACTCTCTGTGTGGCGGCAATTGTTTTACCTTACAACCACTGTGTGTGTGCGCGTGTGGGATGCATATGTTTGTATGATGTGTGGCGTGTATGTACGTGTGTAAGGCGGAACAGCAGGGGTCCTATGGGCTATGGCTGGGATCCACCCGGGGGCCCGGTGGTGAGAGGAGGCTGATAAAAGCTCCTTGGTGACACTGAGCCACCGCTTTCGAGGATTTCCAAGGCCTTGAATGGCAACTGTGATAATGCAGGGACAATCCTGCCCCGGTGGTCCCCCCATTGGCACCTCTTAATAACTATATTAGTAATTAAAGGACAGACCCCCACGGACCCTCCTCTCGCCTCCGGGAGACACACATTTGGTTAATGAGCTGTGGGAAGACTTTATCCCGTGTACCACTCCCTCCTTTTCTCTCCGTAACAGATAACCCATGCACAATAGATAATGTCCATTCACTGTGATAATGGATATGTGCACTGTTTTCTTTCAGTCAACTTCAGTCATAGATTGGGGAGTGTTATGTACGAAGGGGGGTGGTGGAATGAAATATTGAAATTGGGTGTGAGAGTTGATATCTTCAACCCCCTGTTTCAACACTTGGAGTCACCATGAGCGATGAACTCTTTGGCCCTAGGGGATATTTTGTGGAATTGTGGGTAACATTCTTTCAATATAGTAACTTGAACAATTTTAACATTGGCTAAATTTGCAAGAGGATCACTCGCAGGCTTAATGCATGCTCAGGCTTTTGTGTAAGTCTACCCTGTTGCACTCAAACCCCTGGTAAACGTCACGTACATTAGCTGTGTGAGCCAAAGTGCGTGTCTAACATTACACTCATGGTGACCCCTTGGCTTAGTCTCCGGTGAATAACTCTCTTGACCAGTCTTTCCCCTCGTGTCTATGTCTACGTGAGCTAAACAGTCTCATTTAAAAACAGTCTCACTTTTATGGGGGTAGGGCCTTCATGTCTCTACTTGTCTGGTTGTCGCGATTCGGTTCAAGGATACATGATGTGTGATTTTTGGGACATTTTCTTTGAAAAAAAAACGACAACTTTAAAAGCTGTTCTGCCTTGAGCGTGAGGGGGATATTGTCATTTCTCCTCTCTGTTGCTCTGACACTTTTCGTCCGCGACCCAGACCCTCTCACGCACTCCCCCCATCCCTCCCCACCACCGCTCTGGTCAGCGAGAGTTAGAAGTTATGGATGAGCATACTGATTATGCTGACAAGCCCCCTAATAGGAACAGAGGATTCTATCCTCCTCCCCTGGGCCCGTGATTGGGTAGGGGAACAGGGATGACAAATAAAAGCTGAACTCTTGAATGGCAAGGTTCTGCTTCCCGGGGTTCTGTTTGCAGCATGGACCCCAGAGGCCATAGCTCTGCCGCCCAGGGGGTTGTCAGTTACTGATGGCACTGTTGTTGGTTCCAGTGTGAAGGGGGCCGAAGAAGCCCCCACAATCCTGCTTGTTAAATAGCATGAATTAATGAAGTGGAGGAGCTGGGAACTTCCTACCCCCGAGCAACAAAAAAAGAGCCACTTCCTTAGCATTTCTATGGGCCCCCCAACTTCTTTTCATCCTGTCGGTGTTTTTTTCCAACCCCAAACTTTTTTTTTTTTTTTTTTAAGTCCTTTAATCCTCGGGATTTATGCTGGGTGGAGAACGGTAACTGATAAGCAAGTTCTCAGTAAGCAAAAATAAAACCGGGTCTTTTTGCAGAGGGAGTCGTATGTAAAATGCTAATGTGAACAGTGGTCATGGCTAACGGCATGAAAAGCTGAGATGAAAGAAGTCGCGGATGTGAGATTTCTATTTTTCAACCGTACGTACACAGCCCACTTCATACTCCTAACTTATTTTGCAGTTCACTAAATGTTCATGCTCAAACTTTAGTTTTAGGTTTTTGTTTTTTTGTGTGTGCATGGTTCTGCTGGACCACAATCCAAGCATCTTCTGGTCATAGTCAAAACAACTGCAAACCTCATGCCCATGACTCTCAATAATACATTTTAAGTTGCTGTTGTAATGCTAGGAGAATTAAAACGAGCCAGGCTCTGTAAGAGATATTCCCATGGCACATTGCTCTCTTTTTTTTTATGGCCATCTTGCTTTCTTCATTTACTTTATTTATGAAAGTCCTTACATTTTACTTGGCAGTTTGCAAGTTTTATGTAACTTATGAGCTGGGGTCCTAGACACCTGATTTACAGACAGGCAAAGACCGTGGAACACTTTTATAGAACTGTAAACTGGTCCAATGATGCTGATGGATTAGACTAGCAGCAGACCATCTTCAGTGTAGCGCTTGACACAGACCTGGTTGATTTAGTGTGGATTGAATGCAGTCAGTATCTAGCACACATACTATCAGGGTGGCAGGTAGTCTAGCGTTTAAGACCGTTGGGCTGGTAACCGGAAGGTTGCTGGTTCAAGTCCCAGAGCTAACAAATTTCTCCTGTAAGTCTCTCAAACTACAATGTATTACGCACCAATGTGGTACTTGAAGGAAGAACACACGACTGAACCAATTCTACCACCCCATTTTTTAAAATGTTATTTTGGTGTCATTTTTATGAAACTGGATTGGCCTGAGAGGCTGTGACTATGGCTGACGATGGCCTGCCACAATGGCCCCAAGTCAAGGGATAACAGAACAGAAGTCCTGCAGTGAATCAGTCCAGTGCAGATCCAGGCGCTGGACTGATAACACAGATCCCTTTGAGGTAATGCTGGTTGGCCGCCAGAGCCTAATGGGATCATGTTTATACTTCGGGTTTATCTCCCGTTTTCGACTGCAACGACCCTCCAACGTACAAAGGCTGGAATTCGCCTCGTAAAGCGGATACCGTGCAAGCAAAATAAATAAATAAATAAATAAATAAATAATCACAAGGTCGAGGGAGGGGGAAACAATGCCGCACGGGACGAAACGCTCGATTGGTATCTCGCTCTGGACACATACACATGCACGCACCGTGCATTTTGCCATGGCGAGGGCTGTAAACATCATCTGAGGCTCACAGCGGTTCGGCTCTAGCAGGGGAAAACACTTCTCCAAGTTTCAGACGCCGATTGCGAGCCGCGATAAGGTTTCTATTATGCTTCCTTTACGAGAGCGCTCTCTAACTGATGTAGACGAGCGGCTGTCTGGCTGCACCAATTTCTAAGGCGCGCATTAAGTGCAGCCATCAAGCAATTATATGTTGTAGAAGGATTGCCTTCGTGCTACACTGTACAGCCATGGTTTGTTAATCATGTGTTATTTCAAGCATATTAACTCTTCTTCCAGTACCCACATGGACGAAATAGCTTGATCTGATACCAAGCAAATATTCAGACTGTAATATAACTGGAAATGATACTACGCAAAGATACAGACTTGTGTGCACATAGGCTATGCAAATTTTCCATTGCAGTGTTCATATCCATCCATCCAACCCACTCCCTGGAACCCATGGTGTCACCTCAGGCTGAAATGACAAGTAAGGCAATGGGGTCTTGCCCCTGGACAAAGCACTGGAAGTGACCAGCTCAGACTCCACACAGACTTCCCCGTCTGGCCTGTGAAACTAGACTCTGGCCATTATATCCTCTCTGTTTCTCTCCAGGCTCCCCCGTGGTCTCTGTCTGACTGCCCCCCCCCCCCTCCAACAAAGACCCAAGGAACTGCAGGTAGCGATGCTTTGCTTCCCCTCAAAGCCCTCGCTATAAGCAGGGCCTTTTTAAAAGGAAGCCTCATTGAGGCCTCTTTTTAAAAAGGTTATGAAATTAGTCAATTAGAATCTGCACAGGGAAGATAGAGAGACAGAGCGAGGGAGGGAGAGAGAGAGGGATGGAGGAGAAAAGCCTCTCTTACTCTCCCAAAGCCCCAGCATGGATTAATCACCCTGTCTGGAGAATGAATGGCCGCTCACATCCCCGGGCCTGTTATTTACAATTAAGTAGTTAGACAATAAAACTCACGCCGCAGAGTCTGCTCAAGCCCTGCCTGCCAGCTCTCTCTTTTAATTTTTTTCCTCCCTCACCCTCTCTTTCTTTCTTTCTTTCTTTCTCTCTCTCTTTCTCTCCCTCTGACTGGCATTCTGACTGCTGAGAAGTAACAGAACCCGTGGAACCAGATAATGGGGCGAGGAATGTCCCGGGCCTGTATGTTTTGACTTGTATACCTTTTTTGTTGTCGTTGCATTTACTTCGAGCCCTGTAAAAGTCACACACCCCCGTGCACACATTTCTACTAATACACTCCTCCTGGTAAAGCTCGAGGGAAGGCGGTGTCAGAAGGTGACTGGTGTCAGACATGCAGGGTCAGTCTAATCCCCCTGGAGGGAATCAGCATTTACTACAAAACAAATAACAGGAAAGCAGGCCGCTCTGCAACATTTCCAACAATCCCAACCGTGGTAGTTCTCCCGCCCCTTCTCTCCTTTCTGTCTCTGTGGTGACGCTTATTTTTAGGACTTCCATAGACTCATATCCTTGTTGTCAAATAATGCACGTCTCAAGGTGTGGTCTAGATGTTTTGACAGGAGGCTGCATTGTACATTGTTTATTGTTTTATCCAGTGCGATACAGTTTCATAGGCCCAGATTTGGGTCTAAAATGGCATAGAAATCAAGTAGTTATATGATGTAGTGTCATCATACTCATCATGGGCAAGCCTGAAATAACAAAGACACTAGGGGGAATGTATAGTGAACCCCACAATCTCAGACTGGTAGCATTGGTTACAACATGAACTAAGCCAAACTCACTCCTGTTTATTCTCCTGATTTGGATGCAGCTTTGCTTTAATTAGCATCAATAGTGGTTTCATTATTCCATTTGTTTTCATGTCAGAGGTTAAGTGTGGCATAGTGCGTAATGCAAATAACAAGTGTTACACTTGTGGAAAATGACCAGAATGTACTACCCTGTAATTTGGAATCCCCACACTCAAGACAAATGAGTATACCCTCCTTGATTAACTGGCAGAAGCAAGTTAATTCTTCTCTCTGTGTTTATCTTACTCTAAATGTTGTTACCAGCGGGCTCACTCGTCTCGGTATTCTAATCATAATACGAAACCCAAAAGTTTTTTTGGGGAGGCCTAATGTTTCATACTTAAACATAAAGCAACATTGGACAATGTCATCAAGCTGGAAATAGACGGTCGCTGCTGGCAAAGCGGAGGCGGAGAGGGTTTGGAAAACTGATTACAGACCTTAGATTTGAGCCCACTCTTGACCAAAGAATCAACATATTCAATGTATAACGTTTCAGGAATAGAAGGAGAGGAAAAAAAGAAAAAAAGGGAAAAAAAGCGAGAAGAAAACGTTCAACAGGAAATAGCATCACTCTTTTCGATTGCCAGTCCAACGGTGTTCGCCAAGAATAACAACGAGGGAGTCTGTAGTTAAGAGGGAGAACTCCTCGCTGGGGGAAAAAAAAAAAGAATAATATTATAGCCTTTGTTGAACTCCACCAAGAAATGTCTCCTCCTTCTGTCGCGTTCTCAATCACGATGGCTCCACTGTGTGAAATGGTTGTGGCAAAGCTCCGTTTATCTCATCTTTTTCACTTACAGAGTCTAGAGTTACCTCTTAAAAACCATATCTGCCATCTTGTGTGTTTCAGAGTTAATGTTTTACAATGTGTGTATATTTGACCTCGGTTTGACTTATAGAAGAGTAATTGCACCTGTAAACAATGGGGAGTGGACCTGGGGGAGAGAGTCAGAGATAATGCAGACTTCTTCTAGACTGAGAACTCAGATTAGGTGGAGGAACCATGTTGAGAGATCCAAATTCTGTGTTGTCTTACGGAATGGGGAATTGGATAGCTGAAAAACATTTCTACATTTCTACAAGACTACAAATGATTCTCAGCATTCCCATTGCGGCCTCGAGTGTTAACAGATTTTGTTATTTGGATAAATAACGTGTACAGCATTGTAATGGACAGAAGTTGTACCCAAAACAAGCCAAGCATAACTTTGAGGTATGACGGTCATTGGCAAACATTCACCGCTGTGCTTTATTCCACTTTGGGTAGAGACTACAATGGATAGTGATGAAATTTGGTCGAGGCTTCAGAAAATGATCTATTGGCCAAAGACAAATGTCACGACTGCTTCTTTTACAGTATTTACAATGGCCAAACTATAATGAACACCTGCAAAAGACAACATCTTCATATCCTTTTCCAGCACGTTCCACCCCATACAGTAGGTGAAATCACCATAACCATTCTCCTTCCCTCCCTTGCGCCATTGTGCCTCAATGACATGTCTCCGTTGGCAGTGACTAGACACAATTCATTAGTTCGCCAGAGTTTCTAGCGGTGTGGAGTCTATTCTAAACACAGAAGATGGAGGGGAAACCTAGAGCCGTTTTCATGGGCTTCCCGGCTGCCAATGCTCGAAATTTGTAGCCGGAGGCCTCCGTTTGGACAGAGTAGCTGTCTCGGACCGGGTAAGTGATGGAGCTCTGCAAGCAGAGCTGACGAGACAACGTGAGCTAGCTGGACCCAGGTTAGAGCGGAGAAACGCCATATATCACTCCCAGTTTAAAAAAAAAACGTTTTCTTTTCCAAACACAGCTGGCTCACTGAATTTGGCTTATTTTTTTCCTTCCCTCACATCCCTTCTACGAAAGCAAAGAAGCAGTTGGATAAATGTTAGCATCCCGCCTGAAAACATTCAGTGGAGCGCAGAGGGAGAGACGATCCAGTATGGGAAGTATTATCGTCCGTGTCCACCTGCCTAACACTTTTTGACCTCCTGATCTGTCAATTACTACACAGTAGTCTAGAGTTTATGTGAAAAGCTCCGAAATGACATTTTCGACAGATAATGGTATTGTTATGGTCTTAAGACCATCTTCCTCTAACTGTCCTCCATTGGTCTCTCTCTGCATGTTGCAGTCGGTTCAGAGGACCTATTTGATGCGCTTAACACATTTTTATTTTCTCACACATGTCCAAAGAACATGGCGTAAGTCTCTCCAGATGTCCCATGTTTGCACTGCATCCATGAACATAAATGACATAAGCCTGTAATTTTCACTGAGACAGATTTTCGCCAGACCAAGGGTGCACTATTACGGCGCTATGTCAGTCAGCAAAGTGTGTTTCTCGCAGTGAGGTTTGTGTGTGTGTGTGTGTGTGCATGTTTATGTGCGTTTCACAGAGGGACACAGCTGTCTTGGCCCATGTCTTGGAATGAAATTGATACCGCTGTGTCTAAATGTGCTTGTATCACTGCCTCTGGCGCTATTAATTGACAGAGTTTGGCAATGTTAGTGACAACAGCTCAATCCAACAATTTGTGTGTAGTAATCACTAATAGACTTTTATTCATGAATGAATACAGTCACACATTGTCCACCCAGAACCTTTCGCACACTGCGCCTTTGTGCACCAGCAAACAAACAATTGCTGAACCTCAGTGCTCACATGCGTCTCAATTTTCTGGTGTTTATTTCCTACAAACTTGTTTGGCCCTACATTTTATGTCCGAAGTAGGTATTTGTCTGAAGCCGAAAAAGAAAGGCAATTCACATGAGCACCACAGTGCCTACTCCACCCATGTTCTACCAAGGTTTTCCAGCACACAGCTTTGACCTACTACAGTAGCTATGTTGATCTATTGTACTTCAAACAACGTTGCTTAGCATTCAAGCCTTCTCAAACAGCCTAGGATTCAAACCTTCTCAAACAGGAGGCGCTCCCACAGCAATGTGACTTGTTCCGCTTGAAAGTTAAAGTATTGGACTCTTCACACACCACACTAATCCCATTCCACTACTTTTTCATTTTTTATTTTATTTTATGAAAGCAAGCTTTGCTTTTATACTTACAAGACCATCATCCTTGATTGAGCGAACGGTTTTGCGGTGGTGTAAAGTACTTAAGTAAAAACACTTTAAAGTACGACATAATAAGTAGTTATTTGGAATAGCTGTACTTTACTATTTATATTTTTGTCTACTTTTACTTAACTACATTCTTAAAGAAAATAATGTACTTTTTCCTTCATACTTTTCTCTAACATCCAAAAGTACTTGTTACATTTTGAATGCTTAACAGGACAAGAAATGGTCCAATTCAGAAACTTGTCAAGATAACATCCCTGATCATCCTACTGCCTCTGATCTGGGGACTCACTAAACACAAATGCTTAGTTTGTAAATTATGTATTGGAGTGTTGGTGTGTGCCCCTGGCTATCCGTGGTATATAAGTATATTTTAGCAATTACAATTACTTTTGATACTTAAGTATATTTAAAACCAAATACTTTCAGACTTTTACTCAAGTAGTATTTTACTATGTAACTCACTTTTACTTTAGTCATTTTCTATTAAGGTACCTTTGTCAAGTATGGCAATTGGGTACTTTTTCCACCAATTTTGTTTTGTCTTGTAGTAATGTAATACCTACCTGTATTTCCTTAAACCTTTATTTTAGCAATACATGTCTTTGAGAAAATTATACAGTACCAGTCAAAGTTTTGGACACACCTACTTATTCCAGGGTTTATTTTTATGTATATTTTCTACATTGTAGAATAATATCGAAGACATCAAAACTATGAAATAACACATATGGAATCATGCAGTACCATCAAAAAAGTGTTAAACAAATCAATATAGATATTATATTTGAGATTTTTCAAAGTAGCCACCCTTTCCCTTGATAACAGCTTTCCACACTCTTGGCATTCTCTCAACCAACTTCATGAGGAAGTCACCTGGAATGCATTTCAATTAACAGGTGTGCCTTGTTAAAAGTTAAGGTGTGGAATTTCTTTCCTTAATGCGTTTGAGCCAATCAGTTGTGATTGTCAATATTATGGCAAGAACAGCTCAAATATGCAAAGAGAAACGACAGACCATCATTACTTTAAGACATGAAGGGCAGTCAATCTGGAAAATTTCAAGAACTTTGAACATTTCTTCAATTGCACTCGCAAAAACCATCAAGTTCCATGATGAAACTGACTCTCATGAGAACCACCACAGGAAAGGAAGAACCAGAGTTACATCTGCTGCAGAGGATAAGTTCATTAGAGATAACTGCACCTCAGAATGCTTCACAGAGCTCAAGTAACAGACACAGCTCAACATCAACTGTTCAGAGGAGACTGCGTGAATCAGGCCTTCATTGTCCAATTGCTGCAGAGAAACCACGACTAAAGGACACCAATAAGAAGAATAGACTCGCTTGGGCCACCAAGAAACACAATCAATGGACATTTGACCGTTGGAAATCTGTCCTTTTGTCTGATGAGTACAAATTTGATATTTTTGGTTCCAACTGTCGTGTCTTTGTGAGACGCAGAGTAGGTGAACGGATGATCTCCACGTGTGGTTTCCACTGTGAAGCATGGAGGAGGAGGTGTGAGGGTGCGGAGGTGCTTTGCTGGTGACACTGTCGGTGATTTATTTAGAATTCAAGGCACACTTAATCAGCATGGCTACCACAGTATCATGCGCCACCCATCTGGTTTGCACTTAGTGGGACTATAATTTGTTTTTCAACAGGACAATGACTCAACAAAATTCCAGGCTGTGTAAGGGCTTGTTTGACCAAGAAGGAGAGTGATGGAGTGCTGCATCAGATGACCTGGCCTCCACAATCACTGAATCTCAACCCAATTGTGATGGTTTGGGATAACTTGGACCGCAGAGTGAAGGAAAAGCTGCCAACCAGTGCTCAACATGTGGAGAAACTCCTTCAAAACTGTTGGGAAAGCATTCAAGGTGAAGCTGGTTGAGAGAATGCCTAGAGTGTGCAAAGCTGTCATCAAGGTAAAGGGTGGCTAAATGAACACTTTTTTAGATTTAGATTCGTTTCACTTTTTTGGTTACATGTGTTATTTCGTAGTTGTGATGTCTTAACTATTATTCTACAATGTACAAAATAGTTAAAATAAAGAAAAACCCTTGAATGAGTAGGTGTGTCCAAACCTTTTGGTACTGTAAGTATTCAAATCAAATGTATTTATATAGCCCTTCTTACATCAGCCGATATCTCAAAGTGCTGTACAGAAACCCTGCCTAAAACTCCAAACAGCAAGCAATGTAGGTGTAGAACCACGGTGGCTAGGAAAAACTCCCTAGAAAGGCCAGAACCTAGGAAGAAACCTAGAGGAACCAGGCTATGAGGGGTGGCCAGTCCTCTTCTGGCTGTGCCGGGTAGAGATTATAACAGAACATGGCCAAGTGTTCAAATGTTCAACGCCAACCCAGACAGGAAGATCACGTCAGTGACTCAAGTGACGCACCCCTCCTAGGGACGGCATGGAAGAGCACAAGGAAACCAGTGACTCAGCCCCTGTAATAGGGTTAGAGGCAGAGAATCCCAGTGAAGAGAGGGGAAGGCAGAGACGGCAAGGGCAGTTCGTTGCTCCACAGCCTTTCCGTTCACCTTCACACTCCTGGGCCAGACAACACTCAATCATATGACCCACTGAAGAGATGAGTCTTTAGTAAAGACTTGAAGGTTGAGACTAGAGGTCGACCGATTAATCGGAATGGCCGATTTAATTAGGGCCGATTTCAAGTTTTCATAACAATCGGAAATCGGTATTTTTGGGCGGCGATTTGCCGATTTTTATTTATTTATAAATATTTTTTTCCACCTTTATTTAATCTTTATTTAACTAGGCAAGTCAGTTAAGAACACATTCTTATTTTCAATGACGGCCTAGGAATGTTGGGTTAACTGCCTCGTTCAGGGGCAGAAAGACAGATTTTCTGGTGACTGGTGTGACCGAAGTGAAATGGCTGGCTAGTTAGCGTTTCAAACTTCACTAGCTCTGAGCCTTCGGGTGGTTGTTTCCCTTGCTCTGCATGGGTAATGCTGCTTCGATGTGGTGGCTGTTGTCGTTGTGTTGCTGGTTCGAGCCCAGGGAGGAGCGAGGAGAGGGACGGAAGCTATACTGTTACACTGGCAATATTAAAGTGCCTATAAGAACATCCAATAGTCAAAGGTTAATGAAATACAAATGGTATAGAGGGAAATAGTCCTATAACAACTACAACCTAAAACTTTGTACCTGGGAATATTGAAAACTCTTGTTAAAAGGAACCACCAGCTTTCATATGTTCTCATGTTCTGAGCAAGGAACTGAAACGTTAGCTTACTTACATGGCACATGTTGCACTTTTACATTCTTCTCCGACACTGTTTTTGCATTATTTAAACCCAATTGAACATGTTTCATTATCTACTTGAGGCTAAATTGATTTTACTGATGTATTATATTAAGTTAAAATAAGTGTTAATTCAGTATTGTTGTAATTGTCATTATTACAAATGCATTTTTTTTTTATTCGGCCAATTAATCGGTATCGGCTTTTTTGGTCCTCCAATAATCGCTATCGGCGTTGAAAAATCATAATCGGTCGACCTCTAGTTGAGACCGAGTCTGCGTCTCTCACGTGGGTAGGAAGAACATTCCATAAGAGTTTTTCCCATTCTTCTCTGCAGATTCTCTCAAGCTTTGTCAGGTTGGATGAGGAGCGTCGCTGCACAGCTATTTTCAGGTCTCTCCAGAGATGTTCGATCAGGTTCAAGTCCGGGCTCTGGCTGGGCCAATGCATCCCTGCATTGTCTTGTCTGTGTGCCTAGGGTCATTTTCCTGTTGGATACCTCTGGAGCAGGTTTTCATCAAACATCACTCTGTACTAAGGCTTCCGTCTGAAAGCTAAGGCTTCCGTTTGTCACCACCATGGTGCCAGGTTCTTCCTCCGAATGCTAAGGCTTGGCCACTCTACCATAAAGGCTTGGTGGAGTACTGATTGGTGGAGTACTGCAGTGATGCTTGTTCTTCTGGAAAGTTCTCCCATCTCCACAGAGGAGCTCTGGAGCTGGAATTATGAAGGCCACTGTGTTCTTGCGGACCTTCAATGCTGCATACATTTTTGGTACCCCTCCCCAGATCTGTGCCTCAACACAATCCTGTCTCGGAGCTCTATGGACAATTCCTTCCACCTCATGGCTTGGTTTTTCCTCTGACATGCACTGTCAACTGTGGGACCTTTATATAGACAAGTTTTTGCATTTCCAAATCATGTCCAATCAATTGAATTTACCACAGTTGGACTCCAATCAAATTGTAGAAACATCTCAAGGATGGTCAATGGAAACAGGATGCACCTGAGCTCAATTTTGAGTCTGATAGCAAAGGGTTGTAATACTTATGTAAATAAGGTATTTCTGTTTTGTACTTTGAATACATTTGTTAAAATTTCTAAAAACTAGTATTTGCTTTGTCATTATGGGGTATTGTGTGTAGATTGATGAGGAAAAACATTTATTTAATACATTTTAGAATAAGGCTGGAACGTAACAATATGTTGAAAAAGTCAAGGGCCTGAATATTTTCTGAATGCGGTGTGTGTGTGTGTACACTACCATTCAAAAGTTTGGGGTAACTTATTTTTGAAATATAAGCAATTTTTTTTGTCCATTTAAAATAACATCAAATTGATCAGAAATACGTTGCAAACATTGTTAATGTTGTAAATGACTATTGCAGCTGGACATGGCTGATTTTTTAAATGTAATATCTACACAGGCGTACAGAGGCCCATTATCAGCAACCATCACTCCTGTGTTCCAATGGCAGGTTGTGTTAGCTAATCCAAGTTTATAGTTATAAAAGGCTAATTGATCATTAGAAAACCCTTTTGCAATTATGTTAGTACAGCTGAAAACTCTTGTGCTGATTAAAGAAGCAATAAAACTGGCCTTCTTTAGACTAGTTGAGTAAATAGTACCTGCAAAACGCCAGTCTCAACTTCAACAGTGAAGAGGCGACTCAGCTACAATAGTCATTTATAACATTAACAACGTCTACACAGTATTTCTGATCAATTTGATGTTATTTTAATGGACAAAAAAAAAAAAAATCTTTCAAAAACAAGGACATTTCTAAGTGACCCCAAACGAGTGTGTGTGTGTGTGTGTGTGTGTGTGTATTTGAGTTAGGTGGGTGCAGAAAATACTCTGAAAACGAAATTGCTAACGACCCTGTTAGAAATCCGGGTATGTGGTTCACGGTAACAGCCGTACGGCTCATGACGAGAGTTGGAGATTGTTTTGTGTGCCTCCAATCAAGTTGTTTTTCAAATTTCCATCAACACTGCTGTCATATTGGCAGAGATATGGTAGGTATATTTCAACTTAACGTTGAGCTTCAAACAATAATATCAGTAATGAGTGCATCTCAAAGGTTTCCTATTTATGCTGCTTTCAAGGTGGGTGCTTTTGACAATTCCATTCCCCGTCTGGTTGACCTTAATCTGGATTAGTCGTTTCCTTCCTTGGATTACTGTAGTAGCTTTCCATTTAATTGAACAGCATGTTGTTTATTGAGTTTGTATCAAGGTATTGCAAAGAGCCAACAGCTGCATAAGCTTTCAGAGAAAGACGAGGTAAGCCACTTTATGCAGTTTAGCCATCATATTAAATCCACTTTATGCATTTTAGGCATTATATTAGGGTTTGGCGGTATCCAGATATTCACAATGTCATACTGTACTTCTCTCATTCCAGGATTTATGGTATTACTGGTTTAGTACACAAAGGGGAGCCAAAAAACACAAAAAAAACACCATTGGTCGTCTATTACCAGAATGCTAACAAAATTAGTACAAGTAATAGTGAATTTCCATGGAGGCTGCTAGCGCAAAATTAAAATAAACAAATTGCAAAGAAAGGCAATCCAGCTCATAAAGTTATACATAGGTAGGCGCTACCGAATGTCATGTTTGGTGAGTTTGGACAATGTGAACAAGAGACATTGTCAAATGAACCACGTTTGGACACGTGCTTGTCAGAAGGAAGAACAGTACTGGCTCTGGAGCAGTATGTGGACACGCTGTGTCTGTGTGTAGTCTTGAGTTGCTAGGGCAACGGGCCTTCCTGCTCTGCCCAAAGAGGACAGAGGAGGGAAGAGGAGCAGACAGACCGAGAACGGAGAGGAGATAAAACGCAAGGAAACCAAGATAGCAGTGGCAGCTTTACATATAACAAATCCAAATGGCTTTGAATTCTCAAACACGGCAGAAAGATAACACAATATGATGCCCCGTCACCTTATTAAATTCAGCCACTTGGCCTCCCGAGTGGCATACTGGTCTAAGGAATCGCAGTGCTTTAGGCGTCACTACAGACCCGGGTTCGATCCCAGGCTGTGTTACAACCGGCCGTGACCGGGAGTCCTATAGGGCGGCATACCATTGGCCCAGCGTCGTCCGGGTTAAGGGAGGGTTTGGCCGGGAGGGGCTTTACTTGGATCATCATGCTCTAGCGACTCCTTGTGGCGATATGGGCGCCTGCAGGCTGATTTCAGTCGTCAGTTGAATGGTGTTTCCTCTGACACATTGGTGCAGTTGGCTTCCGGGTTAAGCGAGCGGGTGTTAAGAAGCGCGGTTTGGCGGATCATGTTTCGGAGGACGCAGGACTCGACCTTTGCCTCTCCCGAACCCGTTGGGAAGTTGTGGGGATGAGACAAGATAGAAATTGTGGAGAAAAAGTGAAGAAAAGACCTAAAACAATATATAATTTATGCCACTTACTTAAACAACTAGCAAGTTCAACTTCAGGGTTGCGTAAAACGCATGAGAAATATCTTGCTGCATTTGCAAACGCAGATCTAAAATGCTTCTTATTGTAATTTCTGCTCGGCAACTGACACATTTTGTGCTTCAGTTGCACTTGTACACTCGGATGAGAATTCACGAACAAGCATATTATCAGTAGACATTGCTTGGACTATGCTTCAGTACGTTTCAGTGTAGCCTACTTTTCTCCCGAAAATGTGAAAGATTAACTTTAGGCATAACATTAGGATATGTAGCTGGTTACCAGTGGTCTGAAGTCCTTAAGTAAAAATACTACTTAAGTAGTTTCTTGGGGTATCTGTACTTTACTATTTCTATTTTTACTTACTTGTATTTCACTACATTGCTAAAGAAAATAATGTACTTTTAACTCCATACACCTAAAAGTACTCATTACATTTTGAATGCTTAGCAGGACAGAAAAATGGTCCAATTCACTTGCTTATCAAGAGAGCATCCCTGGTCATCCCTACGGCCTCTGATCTGGTGGACTCACTTAACACACATGCTTCGTTTGTAAATGCTGTGGGAGTGTTGGAGTGTGCCCCTGGCTTTCCTACATAGGATCATCAGCTAGATTCAGCCACAGGTCAATTTATTTTTGAGCGAATGGCTGGCACATAATACTAAATAGATTTTTAGACTGCATATTGACCGCATGAAGCCTAAAGAGATATACTATTTGAATAATGTAATGAGTGCGCTGCGAGTTGGGAAGCAAATCAAATTTTATTTGTCACATACACATGGTTAGCAGATGTTAATGCGAGTGTAGCGAAATGCTTGTGCTTCTAGTTCCGACCATGCAGCAATATCTAACAGCAAGTACAGGGAGTGAGTGTTTTAATAAATAAACACGAAACACAAACAACGCACCGACATGAAACAGAGTCAATAACACCCGAGGAAAGAACCAAGGGGAGTGAGAGATGTAGGGAAGATAATCAAGGAGGTGATGGAGTCCAGGTGAGTGTCATGAGGCGCTGGTGCGCTTGATGACGGCGACAGCAGCCTGATGACCTAGAGGCCGGAGAGGGAGTATACGTGACAACTAAAGCATCATTTCAAACCTTGATTACATTTGGGGACATTGACCTGCATCAGGTTCCATCTTTCAGATGGGACGTTAAAACGGGCGTGCTGACTCTTTGTGGTCATTCAAAATCCACAATGTTAAGGCTAAATTCCCAACCTGGCCATATTTCCATCATCGCCACCTAATCATCCCTTTCATGCCTAATTGGCATATGTCACTCCTCACCTCGCCATATGATAGCTGATGTTTTGCGTTCTGGGACAAACATGGTTGCCGTGCATCACTGAGGTGGATGAGGTGAGTTTCTCCTGCTTTGTAAAGTGCTTTGAGTACCTAATTTGGTAGAAAACCATGATTTAAATCCAATAAATATATTATGAATTATTACTATTTGTATACGATCACATACGGTATGTCCCTCTATTAAGCATGGGAATAATTGGGAACCGAGTTTCAAAAATTAAAATAACTTGGAGCTGATTTCCTGGTGTTTTTACAGTCTCTTTAATGTCCAACAGTGAAAATGTTAAATAAATGTTATTTTTCAAGAGTAGGTTTAGTATGCAAACCTTCGTAATAATACGTTGTCGTTCAGTTATGCAAACCTCCTTGTCAACATGTAATGAAAAACCTTTCCACATTATTTTGATGCATTACCAGCTATTTTGTTAAACCAAGGATGAAAAAACCAGGCCCTCCATTGCTGTTGTGAAAGTGAAGGTTTTGCTAGGGATATCCCAAGTGAAAGCGGAGATCTACTAAAGTGGAAAATAGTACAGGGTTATTAAAGAAGGGAAGGGGATGAAGAGTAAAAAGGAAGAGAGGACACTATTAAGGAGAGGAGGGGACAGCTGAGAGGAGAGGGAATAGACAGGAGAAAAGAGGGTTTGAGGACACAAAAGGCGAAAGGACAAGAAATAATGAGAAGGTTTAAGAGGGGAGGGGTAGGGGGGAGGAAAGAGAAAGAAGGCTAGGGAACGAAAGAGGAGGAGGGCCCATGTAAATGTGTCTCTGGGCCTCTCTCCCTCTCTCTCCCTTACTCTCTCTCTCTCTGGCCAGTGCCAAGTAGTGGTTTCGGGCTTTGCGTGCCGCGGTGTGGGGGAGGTGGAAGTGGTGATTGCTCCTGTCTTTGACTAGATCATATGTGACACTGTTAGCTCTTTTACCCCAGCGCATCTCTTATTAAACCCTCTGCCCTCGACTGATTGACAGCGACCAGACGATCGGATTAAACCAAACCTTTTTTTTTTTGTTTCCTTGAATGAATGAAGTGCAACTTTCTGCTTGTGTCTGCATCTTAGTGTCCATAACTTTGGGTTAAATATATATTAATATGGTGTTAATTGTTGCAAAAGTCATTTTTGTGTCAGTACAGTCATGGTTGTAACGCGACATGAACATGGTAGCCATCTTTGATTTGGAGTTCTCACAGTATCTCAAAAACCTGATTTTTTTTAAATATTTTTTTTACAGTATATAATGTAGGGGAATACCCCAGCCTTTGTCCAGCCTCTAAAGACACATACTTTATTTTGTCTTATCTTAAGACCGGAGACTAAGCATAACTCACAAAGGTTGGGGGCAGACAATAATTGGTCATCCTTTGTGTGTACTGCCGTGCAGGTTGAGTAAATGTTGAATTAATAAGTAAATGACCGTGGTCCATTTGTTTGTGTGGGGCGTGTACATAACAGTGCATGTTGGGATATGCTTTCTCTATATCTTGGATTGCATATCCCAAGGAACATTCTCTGTCATTGTCATTGATAATGACTTTCCGTGTTTGTTGCCAGACTAAACAATTCCTTCATTACTAAACACAACTTTATTTATTTGTGACGGATTAGCCTCCCAGCTACGGAGTCACCAGAGGGACAATTGGAATGAGTCTTTTGTTGTCTGAATATTTCTGCTCAAATTCTCTGTAAACCACAAACCATTCCTTTTGTGTAGTTTGTCTACATGCTGAAAGAAAGGGGGATGGTTTTGGTGAATAGCAATACAAATGAACATAACCAGTCCCCCACCCCCCTTTTCCTCCATCCTCTGGAAAACTGGAGAATGGAGGAGTGGACACACAATAGAGACACAATATAGATGTCAGGGTCGGCATTGAAGGTCAACTAACAAATGACAGCGTTTCGCTAAACGGGGGTCCTGACCCCCAACTACCCAGGAGCTCCCACAATGCCACTGCTCCAAGGGATTAATCATCACCTTCTGACCCCCTGAAGTGACCCCAAAACCCCCCAGGAAGCCCATAGGTGTTATGGGATGATAGCAAAGACATAGCGAGGAGAGCGGTAGCTAGCTAAAGCTCAGTAGGAACGTATGGGTGGCTTCCTCCCCTAAGGATTGTTCTGTGGGTTTATGAGTTCACAATTAATCGTCTATATACGTTTCTTGAATGGGAATTGAGATGGATTGTCTTGGGGCCATTTGGCTGCAGTCAAGCACGCCACGAGACAAAACAGGGTGTCTGTGAAGCTGAATCTTTTTGAAACGTTTCCTTTTTGTTCCTCAGACAGGCCCAAAGGGAAGCCCCTACAGCGGTAGTGACCATGTTGGCTAAATGTATACCAAACTCAACATGCTAACCAATGCTAATTCAAATAATCCAACATTTGGCTTCATAAACCGTGTTTTCTGGTTTGAAACCGGTCCAATTGAGTCTGACATGTTTATTCTAAACAGACAGTAATTATATTTACCTATTTGAGGGGTTCCTGATTTATTTATGCTATAGAGACAGTGAGTCCTTCATGCTACAGACAGTAAATCAAAAGGAGAGTCCTTCAAATTAGGGTTACTCAGAATAATTTAGAATGGATGGTATAGTGTAGTGTTTCAGTATGTGGAAGATGTGCATCGTGTCTTTATAGGAACAAGGATTTACATTTTACAAGGCTTATGTATAATTAAAGTTATTGATAGTACTAAACAAAACAAGATAATGAAATGCACAGGCAACATGATGGGGCCGTATACATTTTAATCCGGTAACGATTTCTCCGTGCTTTGAGAGCTCCTCTTTAGCCAGTCAATTGCTTTCCATGCTAGCATTCACTGCGGCTGATGTGCATACAAATGGAAAGTTAATCAAGACGGATGGTATTCCGAGCGAGTCTGTCTTCATGATATTTAAAAAACAAGTGAACATTAAACATGTGAAGCTTACAAATCTTCCTTGTGAGGGAGGTTTGTGAGGGAGGTTTGTGAGGGAGGTTTGTGAGGGAGGTTTGTGAGGGAGGTTGAAAAGCAGTCTTCAGTGGATAGGAGAGGCTAGCTCCAACCCTTAGTCTGTTGCTATGAATGGTCTAGGTGGGGGGGGAAACCATCTCTTGTTGTCAAGTTATTTGGCAGAAGTCTTTTTTTAATATATTTTTTATATATATATATTTTACGCAGCCTCATGTTAAATGCATCAACATTTCTCTTTCCTTTTTTTTGCACCTCTCAAAATGTCTTTGGATCAGGCCATCTTGCCAAATGTTTCCTGTCAGGTTTCTAAATGACCGACACAGATGTATGGGACGCGAAATGAATGATAGCTGCATGGCCACGGAAGAGGAGAAAGAAAAAAAAATGGTTATTCTTTTGGATCAGAAATGACAATGTGGGATTTTATGATCGAAGCAGTGTTCAACTCGCGCTAGCTCTTCAGCCGTAGCTGCAGTAGGAGACTAATGTTCCCTCAAACAAAAATTGCAACCCTCAGTGCACATTTCTATCTGCAGTTTTGTCAAAATGCAGTTATCGACATAGCCTTGTTCCGTTCAATGTTCTGTACCTGTGTAGTACTCTAAGTACCCCAATTGATGATGTTAAAGGGGAAATGAATAAATACTTTAAAGATATGTACCCATTTGATTCTTACAAATGGATCATGAGCTTCGTTCAACTGTCGTACCCCATCAAAACACAAAATATAACAAGCTTGTTCTACTTCCATGTTTGTAAACGAAGCAAATGTAAGACTGTATTGCCTAAAAACATGGTTAAAACTGCAATGTTGATATCATGGACGGTCAAACCTTGCATCCATAGTTCTGTCTTTGAATTTGAGAGTGGTTACCTTTCTTTTTACTGAAACAGTGGTGGGGAGAACACTTTGTGTATTGTTTTAACTGCTGATTGCCACTTTAAGTTCATAAGAATACTCAATAAAAATTGCTGACACCATTGAAACAGTGAGGGTTCGGGAACTTTCAAGCCAATTATCTCAGAATCATCTTTTTGCAGATATTACATTAGTGTCCCAAGCTCTCGATGTTATTACTGCTGTCTGCAACATTAGTATAGTGTGAGAATACTATCACACATGAATGCTATGTACTTCAGTGGTATTTCTTTACCAAAACGTTAGCAGCCTGTCTCTCAGAACTGTATTTCATCAACAGTTACTACAACCCATTAGTAGTGGAGGAAAAAGTACCCAATTGTCACAAAGTATAGCTACCTTAATAGAAAATGACACATGTGAAAGTCACCCAGTAAAATTCTACTTGAATAAAAGTCTAAAAGTATTTGGTTTTAAATATAGTTAAACATGAAAAGTAAATGTAATTGTTAAAATATACTTAAGTATCAAAAGTAGAAGTATAAATCATTTCACATTCCTTATATTAAGCAAACCAGAAGGCACCATTTTCTCCACTCCAACACTCAGAGATAATTTGCAAATGAAGCATTTGTGTTTAGTGAGTCCGCCAGATCAGGGGCAGTAGGGATGACCAGGGATGTTCTCTTGAGAAGTACGTGAATTGGACAATTTTCCTGTCCTGCTAAGCGTTCGAAATATAACGAGTATTGGTTGTCAGGGAAAATGTATGGAGAAAAAAGTAGTCAAATGTAAAAAGTAAAGTACAGATACCCCAAAAAACTACTTAAGTAGTACTTTAAAGTATTTTTACTTAAGAACTTTAAACCACTGCCTGTTCGTGTCTAGTAAACACATAAAGGTGCATGTTTATGTTCTTGGAGAAACTGTTGGCCAGAGAGTGTGTGTGTGTGTGTGTGTGTGTGTGTGTGTGTGTCTGCTCAGTCCGACCTCCCTCTAAGGCTGTTAAACAGTCGGGGAGCTTGGAGTGTCGCCGGCATGCACAACCATTCCTGATTAGGTACCGACCATTGTTACTGTTTTCTCGGTTTTCACATAAACAGAGGCTGCAGGGGGTTCCCAGATCTGTTCTCACACAGAGTTGGTCCTGTTTTAGATTTAATCACACAACACACACACATACACATTAATGCACACACACACACACTGCCCTCCATTCACCCGTGTAGAATAAAATGCACACAAGACTTCAGTAGGCTGTCCTTCCTTCCACCCACCCCAAGCCCTTGTCCCTTTTCACCTTCTCAATCACGTTCTGTTAGTGGACCATGGAAAGGTCATGAGGTCAACTCTTGCCTCCCCTGGTGCCCTCGAAGCCTCATCAGGGCCCTTACTTTTTAATGACCTTTTCTTCCTTAATAGTTTAACAGAGTGGTGTACGTCACCGAAAAGAAATAAGCAACCTCTGCAGATTTGTCTGTCTTTCATGCGTAGTTTGGCCAACTCCAGATGAGCATATCACCAGTGCCTTTTCTGCTCCCTGTGCCTTAAAGTTGTACACATTAATCACTGGTGGACAGCTACTATTAAATGGATGCCGGAATAGTCTTTAAAGCCAGGCCTTCTCCTTCCAGAAGACTTGGAGACCGACTTTGGCTTGAAAGAGACAAGCCTTGTATCTGTATCCCTTAGATTTAGTAGTTCTCTTGTTGAAATCCCCTGGGTTGAACTTCAAACTGCAAGCAGGGGCACTCAGTATTATCTTCCACTCTTAAATATTTATGATGACTCTGAATCATACAAATCACATCAGTTGGCAATGGAAAAGACAATTGCATTGTTCTCTCGTTCTTTCTTACCAGTCAGAAATAGTTTTTTTTGTGAGTCTTTTTAAATGATCATTTAGCATAGTGTTTTATTAGCCCTATTTTGACTTGATTACCCCTATTTCCTGCATGCTCGACGTGGTTTAAATGCAGTAATGGACGGTAATGGTGGATACGCTGTAGTGATAAGGCCATAGACTCACGCAGGGCTTGTAGCTCCAAGATGGAGATGGACTCCCGTAAAGGTCTCTTTCCGTTTTGTCAAAGCATACTTTAAAACAAGCAAATCTTGTTTTACTTCTTTTTTTTTTACCTTACCGTTCTCTCTTGGGGAGAAATGAGGTGTGCTTGTTTGATGTTCTTAAATTCTCTCAAACCTTTTTTTTTTTTTACATGTATAGTAGTTAGTGGGCTATGGTGGTTATGAGGATTGCTTTGTATTGGGCTGGAGTCTGGAAGAGGTGAACGTTGTCTCTCATCTGTTCCATTAGCTCTGCTATGGCTCAACTAATAATTCAACTTTCCACCCAACTCTTCCTGGTGTCAACAAGAGGGAAGAAATATTACCACATTAAATACAACGACAATTCATCATGATTTGTTTCAAGGCTTTATGTGGGGAGATGTCAACAAGGAGTCCAGCAACTCCGTGAAGAACACTCTGGTCCAAACAGACTGTGGGTTATTAGTTTTGCAGGGTTATAAATTCCTCCTGAACACATTGAGGGTGACCTTGCTTGACAGAGGCTGCAGGGGGCTTGGAGGACCAACTGTAGACTATCTTTTAGCAGTTCTCCTTTGAGAGGACTGTGATCCCATTTATTAAAACCACTTGTCCGGCATTGTCTCTCCTCCACCCGTTGGTTTCATAAGAACTAGGTGATTTGTGATCGTTTGCAGGCACTCCTATTTTGTTTAGTTTTGTCTCTGCATGTTTTTTTTTTTCTGGCTGGAGAAGATTTGGAAGCTCGGAGGACAGGACCCTATCCTGACTTCTCTCCGGCACTGTTCGTTGGGGTCTGGCAGTGTTCCAGCTTTGTCTAGGTTTTCCCGAGCACATTCCCCATCCCAGCACGGTCAAATTCTCCTCTCCAGAGCGCACACTGCCGACTGCGGTCAGGAAGATTGATTGTTGCGGGGGCTTTTGTTTGACAAATCAAGCGGTTCAATGATTGCGTATGTGTAAAAAAAAAAAAGCAGGTGGATCAGATAATTTATACCTGATCCCATTGCCTTTTATTTTTTTTTGCTTACATTTCCTTTTGCTCTTAAAAACAGAGACTGGAATGGTACTTGGAGTTCTTAAGCCAGCATCACCATAAATCTGAGGCCCAAAAATCCCTGACGTTATATCTAAACAGTTAAATGAGTAAAGGAGAGATGGAGGGAGAGAGAGAGAGAGAGATAAAGATGGTCTTTGTAAGCGAGTCTCAGGAGTCCCAGGAAATGAATAATGTTGAATGTGCCGTTATATCACCCCAGTCCGCCTTTACATTTCTCTGAGCTATAGCAGGACATTCATCAGACTTGCACGGATCATGCCATACGCTTTTCAGATTAAGCAATGCAAACATAGACATCGGGCCTGGGGTTTTCTAGAGGGTTCATCAATTCCTCGAATCAGGAAGATGACAGATCCCTTTAAACAATGCAGTGCCTCTTAAACACTACTGGATCTTATAGAAGGGTATGATTTTACCCACGCATAGGGTTGCTTAGAGCTTCGGAACGTTTATCCATTGTATGAAATGACCAACTTTGTTTGTATAAGTGTCCTGGTAGACCTTAGTGATGGGTGTGGTATAGTTAGAAAGTCTTAGAGTTACTGAAGTGAATGTGAGAAGCTCCAGTGATGGCTCCTTCCTCTCCCTCTGGGAAACATGGCAATAAATTGGATCCCTTCTCTGTAATGTGTTTTCCTGGGGACTACTTGTCACATAGAGTAGTGGTTCCCCAACTTTTTCACTCAGGGCCCCTCCACCAGCATTGGGGAACATCCCGCACCACACATTTTTGCAGCTTTGGAGCTTATTTCTCGCAATACTACACATTTTGCCATGTCTAATGTGTGTTTATGTGATATTTGAGTGACTCAAAAGAAGAAGGAAAAGGAGAAAATCGATAGCTGACATGGGCTAATTGATCTAGACATTTCTGACAAGTTATAAATGTCTTTCTAAGGTATGCAATAACTAACATGAAAAGAGGAACTGATGATGCACTATCCAATTGCACCTTGTGCAATCTACTATTGCAACTTTTAAGAGTAAGTTTAAAGCTGGACTGAGTTTCTTTATTTTTACTATTTTCTACATTGTAGAATAATTGTGAAGACATCAAAACTATGAAATAACATATATGGAGAAACCAAAAAAAGTATTAAACAAATTAAAATACATTTTATATTTGAGATTCTTCAAAGTAGCCACAGCTTTGCACACTCTTGGCATTCTCTCAACCAGCTTCATGAGGTAGTCACCTGGAATGCATTTCAATTAACAGGTGTGCCTTGTTCAATGTTAAGTTGTGGAATTTATTTCCTTCTTAATGTGTTTGAGCCAATCAATTGTGTTGTGACAAGGTAGGGGTGGTACTGTGTACAGAATATGTCTGTATTTGGTAAAAGACCAAGTCCATATTATGACAAGAACAGCTCAAATAAGTCCATCATTAATTTAAGACATGAAGGTCAGTCAATCCAGAAAATTTCAAGAAGTTTGAAAGTTTCGTCAAGTGCAGTTGCAAAAGCCATCAAGCGCTATTATGAAACTGGCTCTCATGAGGACCACCACAGGAAAGGAAGACCCAGAGTTACCTCTGCTGCAGAGGTAACAGACACATCTCACAATCAACTGTTCAGAGGAGACTGCGTGAATCAGGTCTTCATGGTCGATTTGCTGCAAAGAAACCACTACTAAAGGACACCAATAATAATAAAGAGCCTTACTTGGGCCAAGAAACACGAGGAAAGGACCGTTGAAATCTGAGATTTTTGTTTGTCTCTGTGAGACGCAGAGTAGATGAACGGATGATCTCTGCATGTGTGGTTCCCACCATGAAGCGTGGAGGAGGAGGTGTGATGATGTGGGGTGCTTTGCTGTTGACACTGTCGTGATTTATTTAGAATTCAAGGCACACTTAACCAACATGGCTATTACCCCATTCTGCAGTGATCAGCCATCCCATCTGGTTTGCACTTAGTCCCACTATCATTTGTTTTTCATAAAGACAATGACCCATCACACCTCCAGGCTGTGTAAGGGCAATTTGACCAAGGAGGAGAGTGATGGAGTGCTGCATCAGATGACTTGGCCTTCACAATCATCTGTCTTCAACCCAATTGTGATAACTTGGGATGAGTTGGACTGCAGAGTGAAGGAAAAGCAGCCAACAAGGGCTCATGTGGGAACTCCTTCAAGACCGTTGGAAAAGCATTCCAGGTAAAGCTGGTTGAGAGAATGCCAAGAGTGGACAAAGCTTACTTTGTAGAATGTAAAATATAAAATATTTTTTTATTTGTTTTACACTTTTTTGGTTACTGCATCATGTGTTATTTCATAGTTTTGATGTCTTCACAATTATTCTACAATGTAGAAAATAGTACAAATTAAGAAAAACCCTTGAATGAGTAGCTGTGTCCAAACTTTTGACTTTTGACTATATATACAGTGCCTTGCGAAAGTATTCGGCCCCCTTGAACTTTGCGACCTTTTGCCACATTTCAGGCTTCAAACATAAAGATATAAAACTGTATTTTTTTGTGAAGAATCAACAACAAGTGGGACACAATCATGAAGTGGAACGACATTTATTGGATATTTCAAACTTTTTTAACAAATCAAAAACTGAAAAATTGGGCGTGCAAAATTATTCAGCCCCTTTACTTTCAGTGCAGCAAACTCTCTCCAGAAGTTCAGTGAGGATCTCTGAATGATCCAATGTTGACCTAAATGACTAATGATGATAAATACAATCCACCTGTGTGTAATCAAGTCTCCGTATAAATGCACCTGCACTGTGATAGTCTCAGAGGTCTGTTAAAAGCGCAGAGAGCATCATGAAGAACAAGGAACACACCAGGCAGGTCCGAGATACTGTTGTGAAGAAGTTTAAAGCTGGATTTGGATACAAAAAGATTTCCCAAGCTTTAAACATCCCAAGGAGCACTGTGCAAGCGATAATATTGAAATGGAAGGAGTATCAGACCACTGCAAATCTACCAAGACCTGGCCGTCCCTCTAAACTTTCAGCTCATACAAGGAGAAGACTGATCAGAGATGCAGCCAAGAGGCCCATGATCACTCTGGGTGAACTGCAGAGATCTACAGCTGAGGTGGGAGACTCTGTCCATAGGACAACAATCAGTCGTATATTGCACAAATCTGGCCTTTATGGAAGAGTGGCAAGAAGAAAGCCATTTCTTAAAGATATCCATAAAAAGTGTTGTTTAAAGTTTGCCACAAGCCACCTGGGAGACACACCAAACATGTGGAAGAAGGTGCTCTGGTCAGATGAAACCAAAATGTAACTTTTTGGCAACAATGCAAAACGTTATGTTTGGCGTAAAAGCAACACAGCTCATCACCCTGAACACACTGTCAAACATGGTGGTGGCAGCATCATGGTTTGGGCCTGCTTTTCTTCAGCAGGGACAGGGAAGATGGTTAAAATTGATGGGAAGATGGATGGAGCCAAATACAGGACCATTCTGGAAGAAAACCTGATGGAGTCTGCAAAAGACCTGAGACTGGGACGGAGATTTGTCTTCCAACAAGACAATGATCCAAAACATAAAGCAAAATCTACAATGGAATGGTTCAAAAATAAACATATCCAGGTGTTAGAATGGCCAAGTCAAAGTCCAGACCTGAATCCAATCGAGAATCTGTGGAAAGAACTGAAAACTGCTGTTCACAAATGCTCTCCATCCAACCTCACAGAGCTCGAGCTGTTTTGCAAGGAGGAATGGGAAAAAATGTCAGTCTCTCGATGTGCAAAACTGATAGAGACATACCCCAAGCGACTTACAGCTGTAATCGCAGCAAAAGGTGGCGCTACAAAGTATTAACTTAAGGGGGCTGAATAATTTTGCACGCCCAATTTTTCAGTTTTTGATTTGTTAAAAAAGTTTGAAATATCCAATAAATGTCGTTCCACTTCATGATTGTGTCCCACTTGTTGTTGATTCTTCACAAAAAAATACAGTTTTATATCTTTATGTTTGAAGCCTGAAATGTGGCAAAAGGTCGCAAAGTTCAAGGGGGCCGAATACTTTCGCAAGGCACTGTCTTCCACCAACCCCTCGCGCCCCCCTCCCAGTGGAGATGCCCCACAGCTTGGGAACCACTGAGATTGAGGACCCAGTATTAATCTTTCCCAACATGCTCTCTGTCCGTACGCCAGCTAACTCAAGGCCCTATCCAATGATTGGCCAAATGTGATCGCGGATAAATGTCGTTTCCCTGCAAATAAATAGTGCATTCTGCCTATCATTTTTGTCTAATCATTTTTTTTATATAGAATCAGCCTGTTTTAATGGTTTTAGTGTTGAGCTCATTTTCTGGCGTTACAAACATTCTTTGTATTCTTTTATTTAATTCCGAGCCAACGTCTGAGTAATTTCTTGTAATGGCTCGTGATTTTGGCCCTATGCTATGATGAAGTGTTACAGTAAAATAGCTCTGGTGATCCAGGTTTTGACACATGAGATCCAAGTACTCTGCTGCTACGAAATCCTTTTTTTGGTGATGCAGAATGGAATTGTTCAATTTTCAAAAGGCCAATAGATAATTAGTGTTGGAAGTTGATACTTCCCCGAACTTTCACCTCAAGTCGTCAACCAGGTCTAATGACACATGTAATCATTTGGAAATGATTATTCTCTGCATGAGACGCACCCTTTTCCATTTTTTATGATCACATGAACCAGATTTAGCTTTCCGACATGTTGCATCAGCGGTGATAATGTGTTTTGGTTTTGGAACTCTCTCTTAGAAAAGAGACGATACTTTGTTGATGTTTCATTTACTCTGTTCAAGTGGAGTCTTCGTGATCACAGCAATGAGTAGGAGATATTGTGTCGTGTATTACTTCATCTTTAATGCAGACCAGCATTGAGTTAATTAATTGGCGCTACCCACTGGTAGGAAATGCTGACTGACTCAGTAACTCACTAAATATGTGCTTACTATAGGGGGTCATGTTCAAAGACTGCATATCGTTCCTCCATGACCCCCCCCCCCCCCCCATCTCCTCATCTTCGTGCAGTCATCTTGGCATGACTGCGAGTATGATTGGGGGAAAGTGTACGCGAATCACTGCCAGTGCTTCCACTTTTTTAAAATAGGAGGACGATAATAAGGGAAAGGGTATGTGCACCGGGAGGGAGTGGCCGTTTCAGTACATTCTGTCACTGTTAGGGGAAGAGAAGTGAAACAGTTGGGAGTGTTCAGTGTCTGCAGCCTGAGCCTTTTTTTTGCTTGAAGATATGGCTTGTTGAGACGGCAAACTGAGTTTGTGAAGGGTCTCAATCCCACAAATGCCGGTTCCTACTATCAATGGATGACGTGTGTGCAATTCCTCACTTTTAATTGGAAGAGGGCTGGAAGGTTTTGCCAGGAAGTTGAATGCAGTGGTAGACAAGGACGATTTTATGAATGAAATCATCTAGGAGTATATTTAGTCGAAGTCAGAAGTTTACATACACCTTAGCCAAATACATTTAAACTCAGTTTTTCACAATTCCTGACATTTAATCCTTGTAAAAATTCCCTGTCTTAGGTCAGTTAGGATCACCACTTTATTTCAAGAATGTGAAATGCCAGAATAATGGTATAGAGAATGATATATTTCAGCTTTTATTTATTTGATCACATTCCCAGTAGGTCAGAAATGTACATACACTCAATTAGTATTTGGCAGCATTGCCTTTAAATTGTTTAACTTGGGTCAAACGTTTTGGGTAGCCTTCCACAAGCTTCCCACAATAAATTGGGTGAATTTTGGCCCATTCCTCCTGACAGAGCTGGTGTAACTGAGTCATGTTTGTAGGCCTCCTTGCTCGCACACACTTTTTCAGTTCTGCCCACACATTTTCTATAGGATTGAGGTCATGGCTTTGTGATGGCCACTCCAATACCTTAACTTTGTTGTCCTTAAGCCATTTTGCCACAGCTTTGGATGTATGCTTGGGGTCATTGTCCATTTGGAAGACCCATTTATAACCAAGCTTTAACTTTCTGACTAATGTCTTGAGATGTTGCTTCAATATATCCACATACATTTCCTTCTCATGATGCTATCTATTTTGTGAAGTGCACCAGTCCCTCCTGCAGCAATGCACCCCCACAACATGATGCTGCCACCCCCATGCTTCACAGTTGGGATGGTGTTCTTCGGCTTGCAAGCCTCCCCCTTTTTCCTCCAAACATAACGATGGTAATTATGGCCAAACAGTTCTATTTTTGTTTCATCAGACCAGAGGACATTTCTCCAAAAAGTACGATCTTTGTCCCCATGTGCTGTTGCAAACCGTAGTGTGGCTTTTTTATGGAGGTTTTGGAGCAGTGGCTTCTTCCTTGCTGAGCGGCCTTTCAGGTTATGACAATATAGAACTCATTTTACTGTGGATATAGATACTTTTGTACCTGTTTCCTCCAGCATCTTCACACGTTCCTATGATGTTGTTCTGGGATTGATTTGCACTTTCGTGCTAGGAGACAGAGTGCGTCTCCTTCCTGAGCGGTATGACGGCTGCGGGGTCCCATGGTGTTTATACTTACGTACTATTGTTTGTACAAATGAACGTGGTTCCTTCAGGCATTTGGAAACTGCTCCCAAGGATGAACCAGACTTGTGGAGGTCTACAATTTTTTTTCGGAGGTCTTGGCTGATTTCTTTTGATTTTCCCGTGATGTCAAGCAAAGAGGCACTGAGTTTGAAGGTAGGCCTTGAAATACATCCACAGGTACACCTCCAATTGACTCAAATGATGTCAATTAGCCTATCAGAAGCTTCTAAAGCCGTGACATCATTTTCTGGAATTTTCCAAGCTGTTTAAAGGCACAGTCAACTTAGTGTATGTAAACTTCTGACCCACTAGAATTGTGATGTAGTGAATAATAAGTGAAATAATCTGTCTGTAAACAATTGCTGGAAAAATGACTTGTGTCATGCACAAAGCAGATGTCCTAACTGACTTGCCAAAACTGTAGTTTGTTAACAAGAAATTTGTGGAGTGGTTGAAAAACGAGTTTGAATCCAACCTAAGTGTATGTAAACTTCCAACTTCAACTGTAGGCATCCCACTCACAGTATCTTAGTCGATTTGACAGACTAGACTTTGTGAACAATTCCTGTCGGATAAGAAATCCTCTGACCATGTTGTAGGCGTAGACAGGCTTAGACCCTGGCAAATAGTCCTTGATCACTTAAGGTATCATAATCGACAGCACTCAGGAGCCGGTCGGCCTTTGAATCATTCATGTCAGGCATAAATAATGGAGCCTATCAGCCAGTTATAGCAGCTGCAACTCGAAACAGTAGTGGCCTGAAACACAATCTTTTCCCCTGTAAACTAATGTGTTTCACCTGCACCACACTGGGGCGTCTGGGCCTGAGTGACAGGTTGAGCAAGGGAACTAAAAAAACTAATTCCTCCCTCCCTCCCTCCTGACCTTGCTTCCTCTTCCTCCGATGAAATGTTTCACCAAGCCTCTTTGATATCTCTCCCCCAGGGGAGCTTGGGTAATGTAAACTATAAGCGCAAGGCGTAATTATTTCTCATAACCGCACTTCTTCTCTAATTAGTTCACTCCTCAGAAATGGGCCGTGCATTTTTTACACATCAAGAGGACACGGGTTGGAAGATAAATATTCATTGTTTGTTGACTTTGCTGAGTCCCTAGGCTCTGGAAGTGCTGTCGTTTTCCGTCTTGTTTTTACATGGTACATAGCGCCCCGACCGGGATGGCCGGCAAGGCCCCGCGTTAAATCTGATCTGTCTTTTTTTTTTTCCTCCTAATCATCTGGATCCAGGGTCAGATCCACCACATCCTCATCCCAGACAGAGACCACTGAACAGCCCTAACCACTGATTCAGGATCAGATTAGTAAGCGGTCACCGTGGAGACACGTTGTAATCATAGGCTTATGAAAGCTGCTCTTGGTTTTGGACAGTGTTAGTACGTATTCAGACTTTAAAAAATGATTTTCATCTGGCTGGGAATGAAAACAGTTATAGAAAAGCAATTATAGCGCTTAAGTCATCAATAAGAAGGTTCTGAATGCAATTGCCATACATGAATCCCCTCTCTCTCTCTCTAGGCGTCTCAATGGCTTTCCCTACTGGGTCACCTTTAATGGACTGCCGCGCTTGAAAAGGGTCTGGATGTTGGCATTTGTTGGTAGTTCCAGCATGCTGCTTGTTTCAGAGTGGATTTGCAGGAGCACGTGAGGTCTGTTTTTCCTGTCAATGGCAGGCCTGAATAGACTCCTGTATCTCACCCCTCTTGGTGGTCCTGTGGCCTTGAAGCTCATTGTCTGCACGGTAAATGCCTGTGAGGGGAAACTTGGGTTGGTTAAAAAAAACTTGGCCAGTCCCATTGTGGACGTGACACAGCTGTTCCTTTTCCCATTTCCTATTGCGCCTCAGCAACCCACATCAACCCGCATAGCGGCAGAACCAACTGGAGGACTGAATAAGACTGAATAGGCATGCTCAGGAGAAAGCAACTCGCGGTTGAGTTTTTATGTCTAGCGAATAATTACCATAATCACTGTCAACATTAATGGAGATTGCAACGCTGGAGAATTCAAACCTGGCTTTTTATAGAAGCCCTAAACAAAAATGCAAAGGCAAATGTCTGTTGTGATTTAAAGCAAACACTGTTTACTGGCGTTGAAATGCATATTTGGGTTAGGGGATGAGATGTGATTGCGGAGTATGAGTGGAAAGGCAGTATTCCTGGGCTAGACACAATATGACACCGTAATGTGTAGGTCTCTTATCTTTATTTATCTTTCTCTGTCTCTCTTTCTCTGTCTCAGTCTGTCTCTCTGTCTCTCTCTCTCTGCCCCTGCCTCTCTCTCTCTGTCTCTTCCTCTCTCTCTCTCTGTCTGTCTCTCTCTCTCTGTCTGTCTCTCTTTGTCTCTGTCTCTCTGTCTGTCCATCTCTTTGTCTCTGTCTGTTTCTCTGTTTCTGGCTGGCTGGCTGTCTCTGTCCGTCTGTGTGTCTCTCTCTGTCTGTCTCTGCCTCTCTCTCTCTCTCTCTCTCTCTCTCTCTCTCTCTCTCTCTCTCTCTCTCTCTCTCTCTATCTGTCTCTGTCTCTGTCTCTGTGTGTCTCTCTGTCCGTGTCTCTCTCTCTGTCTGTCTCTCTTTGTCTCTGTCTGTTTCTGTCCGTCTGTCTGTCTCTGTCTGTGTCTCTGTCTGTGTCTCTGTCTGTCTCTCTGTCTGGGTCTTTCTGTCTGTCTCTCTCTCTCTGTCTTCTGTCTGTCTCTGTCTGTCTCTGTCTGTCTGTCTCTCTGTCTGTCTCTCTGTGTCTGTCTCTCTCTCTCTCTCTCTCTCTCTCTCTGTCTCTCTTTCTGTCTGTCTCTGTCTGTCTCTCTTTCTCTGATCAAATGAGGTAGATGCAAATAAGAAGTGTGTCTCCAGGCAGTAGTTAGACACTGTCTGTACACTGTGTAGACTAAAGTAGGGTTTGGCAAGGGTCCACAGATCCTCAAAAAGTACTGACTGGTGGGCATCACCGGCTGGTATGGCAACTGCTCGGCATCTGACCGTATGGCGCTACAGAGGGTAGTGCGTACGGCCCAGTACATCACTGGGCAAAGCTTCCTGCATCCAGGACCTATATACTAGGCGGTGTCAGAGGAAGGCCCAAAAAATTGTTAGACTCCAGTCACCCAAGTCATAGACTGTTCTCTCTGCTACCGCACGGGAAGCGGTACCGGAGCGCCAAGTCTAGGTCCAAAAGGCTCCTTAACAGCTTCTCCCCCCAAGCCATAAGACTGCTAAACAATTCATCAAATGGCCACCCAGACCATCCCCTTTGCTTTTACACTGCTGATACTCTCTGTTTATCATCTATGCATTGTCACTTTACCTCTAACTACATGTACAAATTACCTCGACTAACCTGTACCCCACACATTTACTCGATACCGGGCCCCCTGTATATAGCCTTGTCATTGTCATTTTAACTTTACTTTGTATTATTTTGTACTTTAGTTTATTTGGTAAATATGTTTCTTAACTCTTTCTTGAACTGCATTGTTGGTCAAGGGCTTGTATAAGTAAGCATTTCACGGTTAAGGTCCACACCTGTTGTATTCGGCGCATGTGACAAATAAAGTGTGATTTTGATTTCAACTGAAGATGACCTGTCCGATTTTAGAATTCGAACCGCGACGTCTATGGTGTGTTCGAACACACAACTGCGTGCTCCGGATGGAACTGTCCCAGTCGAACGCATTGATAAGTCCATTCATACTCTTCTTCGTTTCCCTCCAGGTGGAAATTACGCTCCAGGACGTCAACGACAACCCACCTGTTTTCCCAAACGATCTTCTTGACGTGACCGTCGAAGAGAACGTCAGCGACGGCTTCAAGATAATGCAGCTAACAGCCACAGACGCCGATGAGGTAAAGCCTTTTCAAAAAACATATACATATATATTCTGTCTGTTCCTTGTTTGAGTACAACTCTGGGAGATACGTTCCCTCTGTCCCCTTTACACAGCGATACCATCGGTATCTCTGTGTCACCATCGGCATGTGTTTTCTGATGTACATTGTGACTAGTGTGTGAAGACAACCAGGGCTTAAGGGTGCATGGGTGGCGTACCGACACCTACAGCGCCCAACCTCCCGAATACATTCCAGTGCTCTGATCTGCGTGTATTGACCTCAAAGAGGTCAAAGAGACAAAAGAAAGTGGCTGCAGGAAGATTATTTTTCTTCTTCTGATACCCATCATTTTTTTTTTCCAGTCCAAGTCATGCGCTCTGCAATTCTCCTACCAAGTATTTGACCACGGCTTGAAGTTCTCTTGAAGCAGTCGGAGAACTTTTGCTTTCACTCTCTCACACACACACACACACACACACATACACACGGCCCCCAGTGATCGTGAGTTTTGACGTTGCCACGAGTGTCACAAAGCCCTGAGGAGAGCGGCTAAAGATTGTCTCCTCACAAGGGGCAGATTGTCCCTCCGCGGCCTCTGTAGTTCACATTACATCATTGGCTTCGCCCTCGATTAGAAAAAGGCTCCATCTTTCGCAGCTTAGGCAGGATGTGGACATAAAATCCAGCACTGAGCGAAAATCAGGCCCTCCCAGCATCTCCAAGGCCTGCGGTTACTCAGCCCTGCCAATGAGACAAGGGAACTGAATGGAAAGAACTGGGGCCATTGTGAGGAGGGATTAGTGTGTGAGAGAATATGGACTCATACTTAACGTTAACTTATGAGGCCACACGTTTTTATTGCACAGCTGTTACCTCACCAACCTCGCCAGTTAGAATGTGAGACAAATCATGCACAATCCATTTCTGGAATGGTCATTGTATTCGGAATATAACATTGACTGTAAATCCTAGATTTAGGTCAATATTTTGACTAATAGGGCATTTTAAGGGCATCATTTGAGTACATTGTTTTGGACTCAAGTGAACTTGACCTCAGAGCTCTGATCTTGAAGGATGTGATATATGGTATCGAATTGGACGGCCGGTTTCTGTGCGTTTCCTTCTCACTTTTTCCTCATAGTCAAAATCAAAGGGGAAGAAGGACTTGAGCTGCTTTTCAGTAGTATCGAATAGCTTCCTTGCCTTGTTTCCTCTCCTTCCCGACCACTGATCCAAAAGTATCTTCAGGGAAAAGCAATATGATGAAACCTATCCAGTCCTTTTTACCTATTATGAGTCATGAAGACAATTATAGAAAGGAAAAGGCACTAGTTTAGAGTATTGGGACGCAGCCTCGAACGAGGTAGTTGCACTCCGATATGATCATTAAACAAACTTCGATACAATATGGACTTACTATGGCGAAAGAGACGTTTATCCTGAACTTAAAGACAGAAATGAATAGGTCACTAAATAGTAGGAACATAACATTTCGGTTCCAGCTATTTCGGTCCAGATAGGGCCGGCCAATTTCTGCCCACATCCTAACGCAGGAAACTTAAGTTGCCCTGACACTAAGCGTACGGAATGCATTCGGGCCCGATTCAGAAAGCCACATGTGTGATCCACGGAGGCGTAGCCAAGCGCAGCAAGCTGTTGGCCAGCTGACTGGCTGATTTCAGACATCATAATGATCCCATCCAATTTAACAGTGCTACATGTGGGATTCATGTGTGAGCGTATTAAAATGCTGTTTCTACGCATCCGTTTTTTTGCTACACCCATTTCCACCCTGGGTTGCATTCAGTTTGGAAAATTAAAAAAATGTGAGCGCTTTGCTCGCTCCCATAGTGGAGGCCTCTCTAGGAGAAGAAGAGAGAGAGAGAGAACATTCTCGTTTTATTAGCATTCTGACATAGTGGAAAATATGCAGGTACCAGGAGCGAGCTTAACTAAGAAAAGTATCTAGAACAATGGGTGCTAAAGAAGCAAAACAACAGCGGAACAGCCAAAAAGACTGTTGAAAATACAAATGAGTGTGACTGAAGTGGGTTGCTACAAGACACCGTTACTGTGGCCTTGAATGATGCACCCCAAAATGTAAATATACGAAGACTCATTTCCTAAAACAACAGTTTCAGAGTACATCGTTGGGCTATATGTACATCATTAGATTGATGCGTTGTAAATAGGGGCATTAGTACACATCACCTCTCAACACGTTACTGTGAGTCAGACTTAACACCTGTGTTGTGGCTGGCTCAAACTGCCTAGTCGTGTTTCAGGAAGCTCAGTCTCCCGACAGCTCTATGAGCCTCTCACCTTCCCCTGAGCTGCTGCTGCTGAAACTCATCTGCTAAATGAGTTTCCTTGTGCCCAAGTCTGGCCCGGAACCCTGCTCTTTAATTGGTTGGTCCTCCCCCTCCCCCCTTCTTCCCACTGTGCCTTGGGATGGCTGTAAACTAGTCAAAGTCTTTACTAGGGAAGGTCAGGGGGAGACGATGGACCCCCTACTCCTTTCCCCTCTCCTCCTCTTTTCCCCTGTCCTCCTCTCTCTCCCTTTGAATCCTATACGATAATGAATTGGCAGACGAAGGGTGTCGGATTCAAAATTCAAAACACACTCTCTGGGTCTGAGGATGGGCTCTCTGGAAATGAATCTAACTCACAATTATGGGGTTTTGTCCTTGGTAAACTAGTGTATTGTATAAACTAGTATATTGGCAAGATCAAAAGTATACATGAAATTAAAAATGCTTTTAGCTTTTGACCAGTCAAAACTAAAGACCTCTGTTGAAAAGTAGTAGCTTTTGAAGTGGACTCCCCCCCCCCCCCCCCCTCACTTAGCATCAGACATCAGGAGATGGTGGTCTGCTCTGGTATTGTCCTCAGCGCCAACCTAAATGTCAAGATCTGTCGCCGCTGTTATTGGGTTTTCATATCGCGTTCAGTCCTCTACTCCAATTGCAAAGGACCGCTATGGCTTTCACATGTGTACTGGGCTGTACTTGTCTAAAGTATCAAGGGATCTATTAGTTGCATTTATAGAAGAACCCTATAGCCCCAGAGTTCAAAGAGTAAGGCCCCAAGAGAATTCTGCCATTCAGCTCCTGTGAGTTTTTCTTTCCTCACCAGTATGACCATTGTATTCTGAGGGGAGCATGCTAAGTGGAAGCTACAACTACAATGTTGTAGTGTTTAAAAAATAATAATATTTCACTCATTGCGATGTATAGTATTAGAATGTCTACTCTGCATTTATCCCTAGAATAAAGTATTTGATTCAAGTGTGAAAGCAAGTAGTGGGTGGTTGTGAACATGAATTTCACTCTCACTAAGATTCATCATATGATGTCCCTCTCCCTTTAGGACTGAACATTGACTCATAATCATAAAAATCTCACGTTAAAACGTCATAATATAGGGGCGGCAGGTAGCCTCGTGGTTAAAGCCAAAAGGTTGCTAGATCAAAATCCCCGAGCTGACAAGGTAAAAATCTGTCATTCTGCCTCTGAACAAGCCAGTTAACCCACTGTCCCTAGGCTGCCTAGTTAAATAAAGGTCAAATATAAAGTCTTTATGGCGTCTTTATACTCTTAGAAAGAATAATTGACGTTTGTATTTCTCCAGGGTCCTAATGCACTGGTGACCTACACCATCATCAGCGGTGCTGATGACAGTTTCCGGATCGACCCGGAATCGGGGGACCTGATCGCCACCAAGAGGCTGGACCGGGAACGTCGCTCCAAGTATTCCCTGCTGGTTCGAGCTGACGACGGGAAGCAATCCTCGGATATGAAGCTGAACATCACCGTCAGTGACGTCAACGATCACACGCCAAAATTCTCCCGTGGAACTTACTCTTTCGACATTCCCGAGGATATGGCGCCAGGTAAAAGGCTTACTGTCACATGGCGTTGCTTGTTGACTACCAGGTTATTTCATGCTTACTCAGCTTGTGAAAGGTCCCAAATGAATTCCTGCGAAACTTTATGCCATTCCTCTTGAATGCCGTGTGTTTATCCAAAAGGCTTTTAATGCAGGACGTTTTCTAGTTAGCTAGGTCAACAGGGAATCAAAATGTGGCACTTTTGAAATATGTATATATTTTTTTCCCAATATGGCAGTTGAAGGGGTTGTTTGGCAAACGTGAGGGAATCCCAATCCAGTCATTCAAAAAGCCCTCTCAAATCCTCACTGTCTGACTGACTGCATATTGACTTGTCAGGCTCCATCGTGGCGGCGATCCTGGCCAGTGACTCGGACTCGGGGGTGAACGGTGAGATTACATACTCCCTGGAGGACGACGACGAGTACAGGACCTTCCTGCTCAACCCCGTCACGGGGGTCTTCAACGTCACGCGGCCCCTGGACTACGAATCCCAGCAGTACTACATCCTGACCGTGAGGGCCCAGGATGGCGGTGGTCAGGCCAGCACAGTCAGGGTCTACTTCAACGTCCTGGACGTCAATGACAACCCGCCCATCTTCAACACCACCGCCTACAGCACCTCGGTCACCGAGAGCCTCCCCCCTGGCTCCAGTATCATCACTGTAGGGGCCAGTGATGAAGATGATGGTATGTTTGTACTTTGTGTCAGTTGCTAATGTCCACAAGTGGGTAATTTGTCACAGCAATGACGTCAATGGATGGTTCACTGAAAACACTATAAAAGCCTGGCCTTTGAGGAACCCCCATTCGAGATAATTATGCCTCTTTTGGAAGTCAACATTCTATCAGTCTAATAAATAAATGGCATATATGCTATCAGAAAAATTATCCTTTGGTTGTGTTTATGAAGGTCTTACAATACAGTATTTTCATTAGATTATGTTACTGTAGGTTATATGGAAAACTAAAAAACACTAAAAACACCACAATTCAAAGGTTAAATCCATCACAAAGAAAACATAATTTAATTTTGGCAGGTCTTAAAGGGGCAGTGCAGTTAAAAACGTGATTCCCCTCCCCTTTTTTGGGATGATATTTCCTCTCTGAGGTCGAAATAACACTCAGAAATTGTGAAAACTATGATAATGACCTTTAAGTGTAGAAAAAAGTGTAGAAAAAAAAATGCCTTGGAATTTCATCCTGTTCACGTGGAATGGAGTTTTTGTCCCACAGCAAAAAAACACAATCTGATCTGATTATTCTGCATAGAGGTCCTATAAAATGACTGATTATTATCATTCCTAATTCTATGTTTTTCTTACCAATGACCAGTCATCTTTTATTTTCATGTGTATCCTGCTTTGAATGGGTAAGGGGGGGGGGGGGGGGGGGGGGGGGTAGGCCCTAGAGTCTAGACAATTCTATCTGGGCTGTGTATGTCAATATATTTACAATTGTATCAACTCAACACACCCACACGATCAAACTGAGTATTTCAATGGCCAAGGAAGCTCGGGGAAATAAATGATAAAAAATATATTTGTTATTTTCGTGAGCGGTTATGATTTAAACATACAAAGACTGCATGGGGGCTTTGAGAAATATGGGAATAGGACATTTCAGAAGAACAGAGTAGCATATTTTAAAGTGGCATTCGGCAGTTAAAACAATAACAAAGCATTCTAGCAAAAACAAAACAGAGGGATGGGGCTGGAGAAATGTAATCACTCTCAAATTCAAAGACTATGGATGCAAGGACTTGACCATCCACGGTATCCAAATTCTGTTGTTAGGCTATACAGTGTTTGTTTACATTATTATTATTTATTTTTTGGATGAACATTGGAGTAAAACAAGTTTATATTTTGTGTTCTGATGGGGTACGACAGTTGATGTCAGCTCATGAGGCATGTATATGTTATCTTCTTCAAGAATGAATGGGGCACAAAAAAATGAATTTATAAGTCCAAAAATAGATGTAGCAACTGCTGACTGCCCCTTTAAGTTTAATTACATCACTAGTATTTTCTGACGCATGCTCATGGAACAGCGGTAATTCTTGGAAATGATATTCTGAAATAGAGCTCACCTCTTGAATGTTGGCATTTGACACAGGTAAGTGTTTTAGGGATTGCAGAATCTGCTCTTTCCTATGCTATTTAGACCTCAGAGTCTTACCTGCATTTGACTCTGTAGGAGGATTTGAAAAAATGTATTTGTGGTGCTCTGTTTTCTGCCACTGTGTCAATTCCAAGCAGCGCCCATCTCTTCATATACAATTTGACAATTGATAATATATATATTCTTTCTTTATTTAACTTTGTTTATTCAGGGCAGCCCAATTGAGACTAGGGTCTCTTTGTCAGTAGTGCCCTGAGAACAAACCATTGACAAATTGTCACCCATCAGACAATTGTGAATTTATTATTGGGCTCTATTCAATCCACATAGCGGATGGTCAGCGTTACAGCGTGATGATTGACATTTAAAGGCAATGGTCCCGCTTTTAGCGGAGACTGCATTCACGATGAACACTGAATGTGGGCAGCAGGTAGCCTAGTGGTTAGAGCGTTGGACTGGTAACCGAAAGGTTGCAAGATCGAATCCCCGAGCTGACAAGGTAAAAAATCTGTCATTCTGCCCCTGAACAAGGCAGTCGGTAACGCTTTGGCTATACAGATTGAATAGAGCCTCTTTCCTTTCTGCTTACTAATATTATATATGTGAAACAGGTGTCGATATAGTTTAGGTTTAGTTTCGATGGGCCATCAGCTGTGCAGGCGTACTGCCCGGTGAATGACTGGTGTTGAATGAGGGGCAGAAAACAATGACCTGTCCTCTAAAAACTGCAAGATGTTAAGATTCTATATAGACGTATTTATGAAAAGTCAAGGGCGGAGGGGAGCACGATTTTAAAAATGGCAGAGTAATTAAAAATGTAAATGAGTTTTGTGTCCACATTATGGTCTATGCTTTTGTAACGTTCACATGGTTTTCCAGCATGTTGGTCATTGTAGCTGTGTTACAACATTTTGCGGATGTAATTTCATCCACTCTAGGGGGAAAAATATAAACCACAATTGCATATACTATGCAAGGCCCGCAACTCTTTTTGCATGACATCAACACCTATAATGATAATGCTGTGATGATAAGGCAGTTCACTAAACAAAATCTTCGCCATACATTTATGTGACATCTTTACTTCCTGTCACATTAGAATCACATTGTGAAATATGCTTCATTAGGCCTATAAGTGGCTTGAGGTATTCGCCCATTTCAGGTGGTTACGGTTAGGCTGCTTCATGCTATTATAACAGCCCTTACCGTCCCTCTCCGACTGCAATTACCGCTCCAACCAGACCAGGCCTAATGTGGTTACTGTAACCCACATTCCTGGGGCAGAAGTCTGTCTTGTTTTTTCCCAACGTCAGGCTTCCTCTATTCCACTGTCCACTCGCTCTCATTGACCCTCACTTTTGATAGTCGGTGTTTTCTCAATGTTCTCTCTGTGTTATCAGCACCTCTAAACGTCATTGTTAGCACTTCCTGAAGTTCCTCCATCCTTGACCCCCTGTAGACGTGGTTGTAAACTGGGGACTTGGCCTTTTGATAAGGGATTGCTTGTGTACAGTAAACTCAGCTGGAGTGTGGGAAGGTGCCAGGCCGCTCTCCACATGAATACCCCAATGACTTGAATTACAGCCGCTCAATTTAAGTTCAGTTTTCCCCGGCTCCAGGGGAGGACTGAGGATTAGACTAGATTTCAAGGTCTGATAGTTTGCATTTGTGCAGTTACTGTAGTTAATGATGTAATTGAAATGAATGTTTAGATTGTGAGGAAAATCTGAAATTATAGAATGCGGGCTTTCAGTAAAGGAGATGATTTTTAGTTGCTGTGCTGTGTCTCACGCTGCATTGTCTGTTTGGAGGAAGAAAGTGGAAGGCTGCTGAGCTGCAGTTGTTTGTGTGAAGACAATTTGTGGAAATGCATGTCGATAGCAATTATAAACTGGGTGGTTCGAGCCCTGAATGCTGGTTGGCTGACAGCAGTGGTAGATCAAGCCTTATACCATGGTTATGACAAAATATTTTTACTGCTCAAATTACGTTGGTTACCAGTTTATAATAGCAATAAGGCACCTCGGGTGTTTGTGGTATATGGGCAATATACCACGGCTATGGGCTGTATGCAGGCACTCCGTGATGCGTCGTGCTTAAGGAACAGTCCCTTAGCTGTGGAATATTGGCCATATACCACACCCCCTTATCGATTATTGCTTAAATATACAATTCTAATCCAGACATACAGTATGTAACAGTCCTATCTAAGCAACCCAATATCAGTAGATGCCATTCAAAATGTTCTAGGAACAGCGCAGTATATCACGTGACATGTTCTTGGGTCTATTTTAAAATAGTCTAATCCCACATTTTCCAGATGAATACTTTGTCTTGAAACACAAGGGTCCATTATACTGTAACGACCCCGCTACCATCAAAAACAGCTGAAGCAAGCACACAAAGCCTCTTCAGAACTTCACATTTTCTAGTACAAGTAACTTCAAGATCACTGACTCAAAATCAATTGCTATTGCTTGCCTTCCAGGTCTGAATGCCCAGCTACTCTACACCATTGCATCAGGAGATCCTCAGGGCCAGTTTGACGTCACCAAGGCGGGGGTACTCCAGACCAGAAAGGCCTTGGACCGGGAGGCCCAGTCCTTCTACAACCTGGTGGTTACTGTCCATGACCTGGCCCTCGCCCCCATGACCCGCTTCACCAGCACGGCCCAGGTGTCCATCATCCTGCTGGACGTCAACGACTGCCCGCCAACCTTCACCTCACAGAAGAGGACCTATATCCAGGAGAATACGCCAGTCGACACGGTGGTCTTCACAGCCCATGCCATCGATGCAGACAGCGGGCCCAATAGCTACGTGGAGTACTCCCTGAAAGGCCCCTTTGGGAATACGTTCAGCATAGGAACTATCGATGGAGACGTGAGGCTGGTGGGCGAACTGGACCGGGAGGAGATGTCGAATTATACGCTGACGGTGGTAGCCACAGATAAGGGCGAGCCGCCGCTGTCTTCAGCCATGGATGTGACAATGCTGGTGCTGGACGTTAACGATAATACGCCCAGTTTCTCGCAGAACATCTACGACATCGAGATCGAGGAGAACATGCTGACTGGCACCGACGTCATCCAGGTGTTTGCCAGCGACGCTGATGATGGAACCAACGGGCAGATCCGCTTCTCCATTGCTGGTGGCAACACCAACTCAAATTTCCGTATTGATTCTGTCACCGGGGTGATCTCGGTGGCCAAGCAGCTGGACCGCGAGGTGCAGTCGTCTTATTCATTGGTGGTCCAGGCGGCCGACCGCGGAAGCAGCCCAAGGGTGGACCGCTCCACGGTCAACATCGTACTGTTGGATATGAACGACTGCCCGCCGGTGTTCGAGCTCTCTCCTTACTCTGTGAGCGTTCAGGAGAATGTGGGGACTCTCCCCAGGAACATACTACAGGTCAGTGTGGTCTTTCACTTTCAGTCAACCATTCTAAACTGTTATGGTCAAACATTATTCACATTTCTGGACTGGACTTTTGAGCCATAAACAAAGCACTAATTGATATGCCAGGCCTAAGACCTTCAATGAGCTAATGGCTTAACTACATTTGTAGGAATAGTAACCCAATAAGTATGTGTATGGTATCCATTTACAAAAACATCAAGCATGGTGGTCCTGTTTTTGCGAATTAAATAAATGATATATGATACCAATCAGTTTTCTTGTTTCACTCTTTTGAGATAAAAAAATAATTGCTTAAGAAAATATCATTGGTATATGAAATTGTACAGAGTTAACCTGTTGGACCCATTACGATCTAAAAACCAAATTGAACTAAATGAGTTCTCGAAACAACCTGTCTCCACTTCAGTGAGCAGCCACAAAAAAATGAAGTGTAGTTTGCCTGTATACTGTACAGTACCTACGAGGAAATGAGTCTGCAGCTATGTGGGAACAGCTCCAGTGGGGTGGGTCGCCACCCAAGAACACATCCCTGTGCCAACCTGGCTGTGGCCCTCTATCTGTGCCCCGGCAGCCAGCGCCCATACTGCGCTGGCACTCACTAATGAGTCCTTTCAGTCTCAAGATTTATGCACAAACTCGCAGCAATAGGAGCGGGGGTTGGGAAAGACCAATATCAGATTGGAATGGTCCCATTTGTCAGGCAATATTAGGTATTGTCATATTTTTGGGAATCTCTGAAATAGTGTCTATTTTTACTCTAGGTTATGGCGAGGGATGATGACCTGGGTTCCAATGGCCAGCTGAATTACATGCTGAGCGGTGGGAACGAGGAAGGAGCCTTTAGTCTGTCGTCCAATGGTCAGCTGATCCTCACCCAGACCCTGGACCGCGAGGCGCAGGGAAAATACACCCTCGTCATCACGGCAACCGACTCGGGTAAGAACACAGCAGAGAAACCTGTGAGGGGAGGTCAAAGCAAAATCCTCGTGAAATGTGTCTAGTAACAAGACAACATGAAGATGGATAGCGGCCGCAATGTTTTATTACGTCTCATTGGTGTTCTGAAGTATGGCGCTCCTGTGCAAATGCATCCCATATTCAACATGTTAGTGTCTATCATCTCTTTGAAAAGGGAGCATATATCTGGCGAAGGATGAGCGCTCCTCTTTAGGATGCATCTGTGTTGCATCACATGGTCATAGAGCAAAATATCCTGACATAGAACACATATCTGAACAGTCTGGATTTCACACTAGAAGCTACGCCTTGTTTTTTTCCCCCCAGAGTAAATTAATCTAAACATGCATTCTTTCAGGCTTTTTATGTACGCTGAGTGCACAAAACATTAGGAACACCTACTCTTTCCATGACATAAACTCACCAGGAGAATCCGGGTGAAAGTTATGATCCCTTATTGATGACGCTTGTTTAATTTACGTCAATCGGTGTAGATGAAGGGGAGGCGACAGGTTAAAGAAGGATTTTTAATTGAGACATGGATTGTGTATGTGCCATTCAGAGGGTGAATGGGCAAGGCAAAAAAAAAAAGATATATATATATATATTTGTTGTTGTTGAATTTTACCCCCTTTTCTCCCCAATTTCGTGGTATCCAATTGTTAGTAGTTACGATCTTGTCTCATTGCTACTACTCCTGTACGGGCTCGGGAGAGACGAAGGTCGAAAGCCATGCGTCCTCCGAAACACAACCCAACCAAGCCGCACTGCTTCTTAACACAGCGCGCATCCAACCCGGAAGCCAGCCGCACCAATGTGTCGGAGGAAACACCGTGCACCTGGCGACCTGGTTAGCGTGCACTGCGCCCGGTCCGCCACATAAGTCGCAAGGCAAAATATCTAAGTGCCTTTGAACGGGGTATGGTAGTAGGTGCCAGGCGCACCGGTTTGTGTCAAGAACTGCAACGCTACTGGGTTTTTCACGTTTGGCAGTTTCCTGTGTGTATCAAGAATGGTCCATCACCCAAAGGACATCCAGCCAACTTGACACAACTGTGCGAAGCATTGGAGTCAACATGGGCCAGAATCCTTGTGGAATGCTTTCGACACCTTGTAGAGTCCATGCTTCGACGAAATGAGTCTGTTCTGAGGGCAAAAGGACTGGGGTACGATCCTAATGTTTGGTATACTCAGTGTATATCCTGCATTTGATAGAATAGCGCCCTTCTCTGTTTGTTTGGATACGGTGGTGGAGCTTGTTTTATCCAGATAATAGGTCAGGTTGTCATTCCATAGAGGTCAGTAAATGTGCAGTTAAGTTGGTACATGTGTATCCTTGTTGGAGCCAAATCACATGGTATGGTTAGTTAAGCATATGTTTCTTTGGGCTACTCTGGCATGGTCATCATGGTCAAAGGGTTGTTCTGTTTCATCCCTGGACTGACCATGTGACCAGCAGAAATGCTGGATATTTTTGACTTGGTGTAGACTTTGGTAAGTAATTAAGGTTGAGATTCACTCTCTGTACTCCGCGATAATATGCGTGTATTGGGATATTGGATTATAATAAGGGGCTTTCCTTTCCTATATATGGTGTCAGACCTGGGTGGCATCTTGCCCTCATGGTTGTTTTGGAAGTGCCAAGGGCTTAAAAGCACAATCTGTACCTTTCATCTCCAGTCAAAATGGTCAAAGTCACGAAATGTAACACAAACTTGCTGATTTTGTTTGATTTGTGACTTACTCTCAAATTCAGAGACATTGAATACTATGATTCAATTATAGACAATTCTAAATGAATTATGGCAATTATTGTGGTCCTTTTTGAATGCTCCACAAGATTCTATTACTCAACAAATCCAAAATATTTGATGGAACACTTTGGAAGTTTCCCCATGAAAAAAAAAATGATGCATGAAGAGGGATTTGACTAGAATATCAAAATATCGAAAAACCCATAATCATAGTGCAGTCTAAATTACCCTCACATTTTTGAGGCCGAGACACGGAGGGAAATTGTTATCCCATTTACTATCTGGCCGGACATCTTTAAGGTACAGTAGATGTTGAAGACTTTATCCCATGTTATCACTGTCAAGTACAGCTCATTTTAACACTTTCTTTACTGCAAGAAAAGGAAAAAGGAAAAAGAAAAGTAAATACTTAGTAGTTTTTTAAAGTTTTTTTTATTGCACATTTCAGAGCTAGCCTTCTTGTCAAATCAATGATGTTTTTGGGTGACACACAGTAGGCCTAATAATAGTTGTGTCGTTGAAATATGGTTGATGTGGATCATGGATCATGGAATGAATTCCACTTATTTGGAAGGGCTTGTGTTGCTGCTCTATCCTGTGGCTGCCACTGTTCCAGGGCCTGTCTGAGGGTTTCAACGAAGGTAAACTCGTTAAACCAGTGGCTGAGTGGAGTTTCAGGCCTGACTCTGTTGAGTGAAATCTGTCATGAAATGGATGGAAACAAAAGAGCTCTCTGGTCCTGGTTCTCATAATGGTTCCTGGGCCGGGGAGCAGGGAGTTTGGCACGCTCCTGTCATTATTTGGAAATCTGCGCTCCGGCATGAAATGTGGCACAAATACAAGCTGCATAAAGGTGTTTTACAAGGAGGCTTGTTGAAGGGAAACTTGAAGATCAGATCCGCTTGCAGTGGAAAGTTGTTGGCATAATTTCTGAGGGAAAAGTGTGACCAAAAAAAAAAGAGAGATAATAGAACTGTTGAGTCTCAGGCAACTGTAATAGCTATATGGGGCAAACATCTGGGATCAACTGACGGAAAATCCGATTTGTAACCCACTGCCTACCAGCATACCTGTACAAGTAATTCCCCCACATAGAAGGCTGTAGGACAATAGAAAATCGTAAAAAAAAGGAGGTACACACGTGACACGTGTACACACACACCAAATAAAATGAACATTTAATGTATGACATGTTGGCCTTGTGCATGCATCGTGAACTGTCGTAGCATTGCTTCTCACCCAAAAAAATATTTTAGAAGGGCATATGTTTACAGTGCAGTACGTATATTAACTCTGCAGATGTTAAACATCTCCTAAAGTAATTTACATCAAACTATAGCTGTGTCGTTGGATGCTAGCAGTTTCTAACCATTGATATAACGTGAATGTGTTTTCAGAAAGTGTTCACACCCCTTGACCTTTTCCACATTTTGTTGTTCAAAGTGGGATTCAATGGATTTAATTGTCACTTTTTGTCAACGATCTACACAAAATATTCTGGAATGTGAACGTGGAAGAAAAATTCGAACATTTAAAAAAAATCTATTTAAAAAAAAAGTTGTATGAAAAAAATCATGTTTGAATCACCTCTGGCAGCGATTACAGCTGTGAGTCTTTCTGGGTAAGTCTCTAAGAGCTTTCCACACCTGAATTGTGCAACATTTGCCCATTATTCTTTTCAAAATTCTTCTAGCTCAGTGAAATTGGTTGTTGATCATTGCCAGACAACCATTTTCAGGTCTTGCCACAGATTTATGTCAAAACTGTAACTCGGCCACACTGGAACATTTAGTGTCTTCTTGATTCAGTGTAGATTTGCCTTTTAGGTTATTGCCCTGCTGAAAGGTGAATTCATCTCCCAGTGTCTGGTGGAAAGCAAATTGAACCAGATTTTCCTCTAGGATTTTGCCAGTGCTCAGCTCCATTCAAATCAAATCAAATCAAATGTATTTATATAGCCCTTCGTACATCAGCTGATATCTCAAAGTGCTGTACAGAAACCCAGCCTAAAACCCCAAACAGCAAGCAATGCAGCTGTAGAAGCACGGTGGCTAGGAAAAACTCCCTAGAAAGGCCAAAACCTAGGAAGAAACCTAGAGAGGAACCAGGCTATGTGGGGTGGTCCTCTTCTGGCTGTGCCGGGTGGAGATTATAACAGAACATGGCCAAGATGTTCAAATGTTCATAAATGACCAGCATGGTCGAATAATAATAGGGCAGAACAGTTGAAACTGGAGCAGCAGCACGGTCAGGTGTACTGGGGACAGCAAGGAGTCATCATGTCAGGTAGTCCTGGGGCATGGTCCTAGGGCTCAGGTCAGTTGAAACTGGAGCAGCAGCACGGCCAGGTGGACTGGGGACAGCAAGGGTTCATCATGTCAGGTAGTCCTGGGGCATGGTCCAGGGCTCAGGTCCTCCGAGAGAGAGAAAGAAAGAGAGAAGGAGAGAATTAGAGAACGCACACTTAGATTCACACAGGACACCGAATAGGACAGGAGAAGTACTCCAGATATAACAAACTGACCCCAGCCCCCCGACACATAAACTACTGCAGCATAAATACTGGAGGCTGAGACAGAAGGGGTCAGGAGACACTGTGGCCCCATCCGAGGACACCCCCGGACAGGGCCAAACAGGAAGGATATAACCCCACCCACTTTGCCAAAGCACGGCCCCCACACCACTAGAGGGATATCTTCAACCACCAACTTACCATCCTGAGACAAGGCTGAGTATAGCCCACAAAGATCTCCGCCATGGCACAACCCAAAGGGGGGCGCCAACCCAGACAGGATGACCACATCAGTGAATCAACCTACTCAGGTGACGCACCCCTTCCAGGGACGGCATGAGAGAGCCCCAGTAAGCCAGTGACTCAGCCCCTGTAATAGGGTTAGAGGCAGAGAATCCCAGTGGAAAGAGGGGAACCGGCCAGGCAGAGACAGCAAGGGCGGTTCGTTGCTCCAGAGCCTTTCCGTTCACCTTCCCACTCCTGGGCCAGACTACACTCAATCATATGACCCACTGAAGAGATGAGTCTTCAGTAAAGACTTGAAGGTTGAGACCGAGTTTGCGTCTCTGACATGGGTAGGCAGACCGTTCCATAAAAATGGAGCTCTATAGGAGAAAGCCCTGCCTCCAGCTGTTTGTTTAGAAATTCTAAGGACAATTAGGAGGCCTGCGTCTTGTGACCGTAGCGTACGTGTAGGTATGTACGACAGGACCAAATCAGAGAGATAGGTAGGAGCAAGCCCATGTAATGCTTTGTAGGTTAACAGTAAAACCTTGAAATCAGCCCTTGCTTTGACAGGAAGCCAGTGTAGAGAGGCTAGCACTGGAGTAATATGATCACATTTTTTGGTTCTAGTCAGGATTCTAGCAGCTGTATTTAGCACTAACTGAAGTTTATTTAGTGCCATTCTGTTTCTTTTTATCCTGTAAAACTTCCCAGTCATTAACAATTACCACCATACCCATAACATGATGCAGTCACCACTATGCAATGGAAAGTGGTACTCAGTAATGTGTTGTATTGGATTTGCCCCAAACGTAACACTTTATATTCAGGACAAAAAGTGAATTGCTTTGACACATTTTTTGAAGTATTAATTAAGTGCCTTGTTGCAAACAGGATCCATGTTTTGGAATATTTGTATTCTGTACAGGTTTCCTTCTTTTCACTCCGTCAATTGTATTGTGGTGTAACTACAATGTTGTATTGATACACCATCCAAAGTATAATTAATAACTTCACCATGCTCAAAGGGAAACTCAGTGTCTGTTTATTAAAAAAAAATTAAAAAAATCTCCCATCTACCAACAAGTGCCCTTCTTTGGAAGGCATTAGCAAACCTCCCTGGTCTTTGTGGTTGAATCTGGGTTTGAAATTCACTGCTCGACTGAGGGATCTTGAAAATAATTGTATGTGAGGTATAGGTGATGATGTACCCATTCTAAAATATTGTGAAACTATTATTGCACAGTGTCAGTGCAACTTATTATGTGACTTGTTAAGCACATTTTTACTTAGTCTTGCCCGTTTGTACTTAGCCTTGTCATAACAAAGGGGTTGAATACTTGTTGACTGAGTCTTAATTCATTTATAAACATTTCCAAAAACATAATTCCACTTTGACATTATGTGGTGTTGTGTGTAGGCCAGTGACAAAACATCTCAATTTAATACATTTTACATTCAGGCTGTAACACAACAAAATCTGGAAAAAGTCAAGGGGTGTGAATACTTTCTGAAGGCACTGTACATGCATTCATTTAGGCTGTCCATCGAGCCATGCTCCTTTATGAATGCTTATCGCAATAATTATAATGCCCATTAGACTACTCCCTTTGTGTAATGCTGTATGATGTTGGAAGTTAGCTAGTTGTGCTCACCCTCATACTCAAGAATATCTCCATTGCCTTGAGGATCAAGCTGTCAGTGGGGGCAACAGTGCTGGGAGTTGGACTAGTCTAGTGCATGTGCGTGTGGTAAAACGTCCCCGGAGGAACATTGACATGCACGACGTTTGGTCCCGTTTATTAAAGAGGCACAGTAAATCCCCCGGCCCATGCCTGTGGTGGCGGTTACCGTCGCATAGAGATCCCCTCTTTCACATCTCGCCATTAGGGCCGAAGTGTTTTTACTTTCTCCTTTTCAGGGCTAAATGACGCCTTAGTAGATAAAGGATTGTAATGGCCATCCCATTTGAAGACAGGATCTTTTATGTTGTTCAATGGCTTCTCATGAATCTGGTCTGTACATTTTCTTAGGTTCCAGCATAGGATTCATCCATTAGGAATGAGCGGTCTGGTCGTCTTAAAAATGATCTCCATCTTGGATTTATTTCGAGATCTTTTAAAAAAATGTCATTAAAAATGTGTTTTTTTTAAAATATCCTCACCTTTGTCCTTACCTTGCTTGACCGCATTAGTGTTTAGCTCCTTAGACTGATTTCAACAGAAAGTGAAGCTGACAAAGTCTTGAGAATGACTGATAAGTAATAGGTGTTGTAAAAGCTTAGCAGGGACCTTGCCAAATCACTGTCCAAATCTTGCCACAATAAATCTTTAATGGGACCATTTCTGAAGTCCTCAGCCATGCAGACTAGTGGCAACACAAGACGAGGCCAAATAAAACATCAGCCCCCCCAAATGAACTTTAACAGACCTGTAACATTCTATATCAACTCTTAAAAACCAGCGCAGTAATAATGTGGAGGAGCTTTTTCCCTATGCCTCTTTTTCCAATCATGGTTTATGGTCCGCTTAACAATTTCTGGAACTTAATGTTTGTGCAAAATAGCTTTCGTGTCTGATAAGAGTCTTAAAGAGATGGTGTGGGTTGAATAATTTGTGCTCTGCGGCAGCCAGGAGATCCATGTTTTAAAAACTCTGGCTCTCTGTGACCCTGAGCAGGTCTTTTCAACCGTGATCACAGTTTGTGTTATGTGGTCTAAGAAAATATCCCAATGCCCCAGGGCAGTGATTGGGGATATTGCCCTGTGTAGAGTGCCGTCATTCGGATGGGACGTTAAACGGTTGTCCTGACACTCTGGTCACTTAACATCCCATGGCACTTGTCGTAAGACTCCAGTGTCCTTGCTAAATTTCCAATCTGGTCCTCATACCATCATGGCCACCTAATCATCCTCAGCTTCCAATTGGCTTCATTCATTTCATCTCCCCTCCTCTCCCCTGTAACTATTCCCCAGGTCTTTGCTGTAAATGAGAATGTGTTCTCAGTCAACTTACTGGTAAGTTTAAGGGTAAAAATAAAGAATCAGTTCATCTCAAATGAGCAATTAGCTGCCAAAATAATGCATTGGCATACAATTTATGCCAATAGGCATTAGAAATTAGTGGCATAGACAGATCTTTTTCAGTTGTGGTCACTCTTTTTTACTTTTGGAAACAACAGTCATTGTCATTTGCACTAAGATGCCTTGGTAAGGTTGTGTTACAATAGAATGGGGGGGACCTTTGTACGGGCTTACTGGTCGACAGCAATGTCAGAACCATTGAACAGTTCAGCAAAAACTAAACATGCTATGGTAATAACATCACAAAAGGAAAATCACTTCATAAACTCTTAGTATGTGCCCTGCAGTAGAAGAAAATGGCAATTTGTCTGTGAATGGTCTGTCTGTCTGTCTGTCTGTCTGTCTGTCTGTCTGTCACCAAACCCTATCGATAACATATGAGGAAAAGTATGTCAAACCGTTCAGACTCGGCACTCCATAAATAATTGGAAAGTTCTATAACATTTTAGGTATAATCTGATGAATACGTCTGAGATTGAAATTGGGTTTTTGAAACAGGGAGTGGCGTGTTCTGTTTTATAGCTGGGAATAGCCTTTTAATATTCTCTCACTCATTAGCTGTGAGAAAAATCCCTGTTTACTTTGTTACTTCTGGCAAGCGCAGCGGTGGGATAGCTCGCAACCTACACACACAGCCTCACCATCCCCATTCAGGAGTGTTGGAGCGGGCGCATTAAAAGGAGCTTTGTCGCAAAGCAACAGGTTCTCAGAAGGAGAAAAATGTCAATTTTGGGGCGAGATGGCGGCCAATTCACTGTGAGTAATGATGTGTTTTATTTACACTGTCCCAAAAGAACACAATCTAGCTGCAGTCCATAAAGCGTAATTAACCGTTTAGCCTTAAGCTCCCAGCTACAGATGGCTGTCTCATAAATTTACACATTCATCCATCTTCCTAAGTCAACCTGTCCGGGAACTTCCAACTTTAATGAACCCAAGAGTTTGGACAACGATGCTATTCTTCTGATGAAGTGTTCAACAATAGATCACTGGATGATATTGAAGGAAGAGATTATCCCCAGTGCCAGTAAGACATCCAAAACCTCTCTCTTACCACAGCTCAGACTGGCCAATCCCTGGAGGTTACAACACTTCTCAGGGTGTTGCAGCCATTTCCTCCAAGTCAACCCCCTGCACAGATCTCCATGTGTGGCATATGCTCTCCCACCATCTTCAGATAGTTTAATTGTAATTACCTATGTATTTTGTACCCCCTCCAGCCCCGAAAGTATGGCCCATGCCACCTTTTCCAGGGCTAATGTGATTTGTCCACTGGTAATGTACACTAATAAGGTGCTTAGACTCGGCCATATGTTTATGCTAGACATTGCTTACAGGGGAGGGCTTATGGCCGGCTTACAAGGAAAACTGTCTGTGTGTGTTTAAGGCCGAGCAAGCTGAGCAGATGGAACACAGCACTCCCAGTGAGTCTTCAGAGCTTGTTATTTTGAACGCTGACACTTAGGGTTATTTAGGGTTCTCCCATTCGCTCATTTGACCCCACCAATAACAGACCTTTAAGGAGCCCAGGCTCAAATGGAATAATTGCATATTAGGGAGGAACTGAACATCGTTCTTCTCATAACCATTAGGTATAATTTAGAAATATCAAATAGACAGTTATGTTTTGGTCTCAGCTGCCCACATTTTGTCAGTGAACAAGCCTAGGGGAGTATGCTTCACGCTTAAATGGTATTGCTTTTTTTGATTGAATTAAAGGGGTGAGGAATCCTCGTACTGCGCTTGTGCTTAAGGAATTTAGCTGAGGTGTCGTGTTTCTGCGTGTGAAATGGGCCATAATGACGCAACGTCTCTATCTTTTGTTTCTGTTTTCTCTCCCGTACTGTAATGGCATCTACAAGGTTATCTGAATTTCATCAGTCTGAATTCTTCCGTTGGAAACTAAAAAGTTAACTGTGGAGACAAGTCTCTCGTCAGGACTTAGCTTGGGTTCATCGTGTCTCAACACTATTGCAGAGCTTGCTGACTCCACTACGAGTCTCAGGGGCCAATCTTTGTCTTGGAAACACGGTACCACGAGATGAAATATTTTCTTTGCTGATTGAAAGAGCACATTTCTTGGGTCCAAATACCATTTCCTCATGCTGTAATCTTCAAGACATATTTTGATTAAATATATACACTTTGAGCCAGTCAGCGCTTGCTGGCAAAACATTTTGTAATCACAGCAAAGTCCCCCATGTAGCATATACAATGTGTCGCTGTGTTGTTGATATGTCCCAGTGTGACGTAAATACTGATGTATGAAAGTGTAATCATCAGGACAGGGGCACGTCGGGTCAGAGCAGTTTGTTTTCCTACACAACCTAAGATGAACCCCTATAGAAGATTATGCTAACGAGTCAAACTCGATTCAAATAGAGCAGAAGTGGTGTCAGATGGCTTTATCTGGTACCTTATCAGGCACCTTTCCCACTGCTCAAGCGTACCCATGGTTCCTTTCAGCCATGTTTAATTTTTTTAAATTAATTTCTTTAGTCAAGACATTTTTGGGATCATGTCTACCGAAACAGTGTGTTCCTCTAACTATGCACCATGCCTTTTTTCCCAGTGGATGTAATGAAGTTAGGGCCTACCCTGGGGTATCACCGGAGATGGCAGGAAAAAACATGTTGCGGTTTCATACTAACTCGTAAATAGTGTCAAATACACAGAACTGCTGGTGCAGCAGGAAGAAAGAGCTTTCTGGGAACACGTTTTGCCTATGGAAACAATACTTTTTAACCACAATGCATGGCAGCACAACCGGTTCTGCAGACGTCCCGGTGATACTTTCCACCGGCTTTCTTTCCATGGAACAATGATTGCATTTGTCATGTGTCGGTGGGCGAGACAAGGTTTGCTTACAGCCAAACCTGCTGTATGCCTAGCTCTGCCATATCTCTCCTGCCATTGGTCACAAGTGGTGGTAACGTTCGCCATACAAGTCAGCTGAAAATAAATCATTGACCTTTACACGCTAATGGAGTGAGATTGCCAGATCCCAGTGCAGGCTGTTTGGATGAGATGCTGATATTTTCAACGACAACAATGTTAGGGTGAAAGAGCTTTCCTTTAAAACTGCATAACCTTCTCGCTGTTTCATTCGGCAGTCACAGTCAAACTAATGGAGTCCAATTATTAACTTGCCTTGTTACCAAATATGGGTGAGAATTAGGAATTTAGCGTTGTAAGTATGGGTGTGGGTGATATCTATGGTCTCTTCCTCCCCTGATTCAATGTCACATAAGCAGTCATGGAACGCTTCCTCCTAACCAAAACTATGCATAATCACCATTATTTGCGTACATGTGCATACCGGCTAAGATATTGTATTCCATGATGACTGAATCTGTGAGCCCACAGAATGTAACGAGAGAGATTTAGAACTATGTACACATTTTGACAGCAGATCCAAGAAACAGCTGCTCTTGTTATGTGATCGCAATGATCCCCGGGAGGTTAAGAAGCAGACTCTGGAGAGAGTAAGATGGTGTGAGACTGATCCACACAGAAAGATGTGGAAAATGCCTTCGTTTGAACCCTGGCTGTCAACAAGGGTGAGTTCAGTGCAGTGTCAGGGTCAGAGAGAGGAGTGTTTCATGGGGTTTAAGGCTGGGGGGAGGGGGGGGTGGGCTTCCTTCAGGCTTACCCACAGATTAGCTGGGGTAACAGAGTCTGTCCCTAGCGCCCAGCCCCTGATGCGCTGGGCGCTTGGCATGGGGTCAAGGGTCACACAAGTGCAACGGCTGCTTCGGTTCTCCGGTGGCGGGGCGGCAGGCCGAGTCTTTCTTCTCTCCCGAGCGAGTAAACAGGTTGTGAATTCACATCCTACCAAAAAAAGTGAAAGGTTTGGACGGAGGCCAAAAGTATCCCACCTAAAAAACAAAAACACGCTGCTCCAACCCCATTGTCTTCCGTTTTTTTCCCAAAAGGGAAACAATGCTATTGCACTGCAGTGGCTCCACTCTGACCCTCAGGGGCCAATTCTATGTGCTGGGAAAACATGCACTCACCTTGGCTTTGGAGAACACGGTGTATTTCAACTTAACATGTCTGCATTGAACTACGTCTCCATAGGTTAAACAGATATCCACGCTTCACTCAGTTAGTGACTCGGAGACAAACGCCAATTGGATTTATAAGCCGTTAAATCGGTCGAGGAGCTGCAGACCAGAACATCCTTAGCCGGCGACGTTGCAGGGCTTCTCGCAAGTTGTCTGTCAAACAAAGCTTGCCTGATAACATTGGCTCAGCGTTCGCTACCTTAAACTAATACAGATACTGTCTGACATGGAATGCTGCTTAATAACCTCCTTGATTAAGAGGATCAGTTGTAGAGTGACGGCCATTTAATCTGCTTCAATCAATCAATCAAATTGTATTTGTCACATGCTATGTAAACAACAGGTGTTGACTAACAGGGAAATGCTTACTTATGGGTATTTTTCCAACAGTTCAGAGTTGGAAATAAAGATTTAAAAAAATACCAAATACAAATTTAAATAGTGACACCAGGAATAATACACAGTGATTTAATGAATAACAATAACGAGTAAAAAATAATATGGTTATATACAGGGAGTACCATTACCGAGTTGATGTGCAGGGAAACAAGGTAATTGAGGCAACTATGTACATATAGGTAAGGGTAAAGTGACTAGGCAACAGGATAGATAATAGACTGAGCTGTAGCAGCAACGTACGTTGTGTGTGTGTGTGTGTGTGTGTGTGTGAGTGTGTGTGTGTGTGTGTGTGTGTGTGTGTGTGTGTGTGTGTTTAGCGTCAGTGTGCATGTGTGCACATGTTATCTGTGTGGGCTTATGTAGTGTGTGTTGAGGTGTCAGTTTAAGTATGTGTGAGTGGAGTCCAATGTATGAGAGTCAGTTTAAAAAAGGGTCAATGCAGGTAGTCCGGTTAGCCATTTGATTAGCTATTTAGCAGCCTTGTTTAGCAGTCTTAAGGCTTGGAGTTGGAAGCTGTTCAGGGACATGATGATTCAGGGCCTGGTGCATTGGCACCACTTGCCGTGCGGTAGCAGAGAGAACAGTCTATGGCTTGGGTGGCTGGAGTCTTTGAAAACCATTTTGGGCCTGGTATAGAGGTCCTGAATGGCAGGGAGCTCGACTCCAGTGATTTACCGGGCCGTACTCACCACCCTCTGCTTCCATAACAACCCGCGAAAACAAAATGATGACTCATTCCTGTTAATCTCATCACGTTGTATGGCATTGGGTCCCGCGTCCTCATCACGTTGTATGGCAATCACATCGCACCACTACTAGGCAGTTTGCTGACTCATATGTTTTGATACTGGTGCCACTGGTTATGTAATTGAATGAGGACAATCTAACTTAATGATATTTATAGTATTCAGTGTTCCATGCATTTCATTTGGGCCTTGGGGGGGGGGGGGGGTCTTAAAAAATCTATTGCCTTTGAATGAGCGAATATGTAAGCAAAGGCTGCCTTATTTTGTACTTTGAAACACCTTCCTTGAAATGATGCACTGTATGATCATAAATTACCTTGTCATATGTTCCTTTCAAAGTCTAAGGCCTATAGTTGGTAATAAATACAACATTGTGAACATGGTCTACTTTACTGAAGGGACAACAACGGATGACTCATCTTTGTAATGACTCAACAGTATAAAGATTAGAGCTTGTGGTTTCTGAGCCCGGTATTTTGGGATAAAAACCTGTTTACTTTTTCCCTGTGTATGTATAATTTATTTTGTGCTGGAATGCAATTTTTGTTTGGGGCGTTTAACTATTTTAAGTGTGTTTGTGCTAACTGCTGTGCTAATCATTGCAGCTGGATGCATTAAGAATTGAGTTGAATCTGCAGGAATTAAATGCATGTTCTTTCTTTGGAATTATTGGGAAAGGATTGTTTCTCACAGGAAGGTTCTATGACAGCAGATATCACCCCACCGCTCATTAGCTAAATATAAGGCTCTTCATTGGACCATAATCCCCTTGTCATCCAAACGAGCAGATAAGTGTTAGTTATGCGGCAAAGAGCTTATGAGCACATGTTTTGAACGATCCTGATCTTTACAAATCAGGAGAGCCCCTCCTGGCTCTAAGGGATGAACTCCATCTTGTCCCTCTGCGTGAGATTCTGGAGTCTCTTGATGTTTTGATTATGCACAGGTTCCAGACCAAGAGAGATTATTCATGGTCACTTTTTCCAAATGTTTTTGATTATATTCTTATTCATCTGTGCCTCCGCACATTAGGCAAGGTTCAAGTATTTGATGCTATTAACAGCTGAATATACATCTGCATGTGAGCCGCGAATTCATTGGTAACACTTTAAATTAACGTGCTATCTAAAGAAGGGTTTGTGAAGTGGCACTTGAAGCCAGCAGATGTTTGAATCTTTTAGAATCTCTGCATTGGAGTTCGTTTTCATCTGCTATTGATTTAAATCCATCCCTCAGGGCCCAGAGAGCCTTATTTCGTCACTCGCTTGGGGAAAGAACGGTTAGATTTCTGCTGAAAATAGCATTTTCTGTTCTCGAATTCCACAGAGTAACTCACCGAGTGCTGCTTGCCTCAAAATAGATACCAGTACCTCAGCAACCAGATTGAATCTATGATATGCAAGACCCCAGGAAGGACACGTTCTGAAGATTCTGTTTCAGAGTTATTGAACTCTTCTGACGTGTTTTGTGTTGATGTGGCAGTATGGCTCAGGAAGTCGGACTTGTGGTGACCAAAGACGTTTGCTGGATTAAATGCAGGGATCTCTTGCTTGAGTCCCTGTAAGGACATAAATTGCTTCAGCATGTAAATGATAAGCCCGCACAATAAGTCATCTCATATGGTACTTTGTTGGTCTGCACTTATCCCTTAGGTCTTTCAAATAAAGCTCTTGGTCTTTTGATATGCTCTCATTCCCTCGTTCTTTTTTTTTCTCTCTCTCTCTCCTTTTATGACCAGGCTCTCCTGCCCTGAGTGGAACGGGTACGGTCACTGTCCTGGTAGATGACGTCAACGACAACGTCCCCGTGTTCACCTCGGCCACCTTCCACACCACCATCCCCGAGGACGCCCCCACCGGCACCGACGTGCTCCTGGTCAACAGCTCCGACGCAGACGTGGGCCTCAACGGTGTCGTAAGGTACAGTCCCCCACCCTATTCCATCCCTAGAGTCATAAGCGGGGCTCCTGTACCCCAAGCCGAACATTTGGTTCGGATCCCCCCTCGCCCTGGTACCCCCAATGGGGAGGCGCAGGGGGGTACGTCAGTTTGCCCCACTTTCCCAAAACATCATAATGAGGATGTTAATTGGCTATGACAGAACTAGTATCAGGGGTGCCATGGGTTCTAGGCCTTAATGGAGAGCATAACCAGTTGCCATCAGTTATTAGTTTCCATTCTCACAGCCCATTAACTTGGGCTTTTTTTGAACTTCTGCTTCTGGACTGTCTGAACCACTTCTGGTTGTAGACAGCTTGGTTGTCTGTGGTCCCAATAAGTCTGTGTTCCATCTGTGTTTACACTTTATTCCATAATTTGTCCCCATTTTATAGGATGCGTTTTCAAAATATGTGCTCTTGTGAGCTGTTTGAATTAAAGCCTCTGTGAGAAGCAACAAAACACAGGAGAAAATGGAATGAGATACAATATTAAGATGAATACCTTAGGAATTGGGTAACGCTTGGCCAATACATTGTACATGGTGCTTTCATCAAACAAAAACCACAGAAAATGTATTAAGTTATTTTATGTCTGTGTTTTTCAATGAAATATACTCTCTGCCTCTTTAAAGCTTAAAACAGTGCCCTCCGTAGGATTATTTTGGCAATGCTGAACAAGATATTTGAATCTGGGCATGTATAGGCAGTAGAAAGCTTACCAGTATGTGTTGCATATTATCACAATATCTAATGTAATGTATGTAGGAAACTGCTCCTCCTGGCGACAGTATAGTAACAGTATTAAGATTGTATTGACTAAAACTAATATTCAAATATTGTCTCGAAGTAGTGTATAACTCATATACATATATATTCCATTGAAAATAAATGAAACATCTCAACTAAAACCAAGCTGTACAAATCTTATCATTTCCCCACTGTGTGTTACTAAAACGTGTCCTCTTCTATGTATCCCTACAGTTACAGTTTGACTGGAGGCAACGGTCAGTTCTCCATCAACCCAGCCACAGGCCAGATCATCACCAGCTCCCTACTGGACCGGGAGGCCAGAGCCAACTATCAGCTCCTAGTTGTGGCCACAGACGGAGGGCAGCCCCTGGGCATGTCCAGCTCTGCCACTGTGTCGGTGGTGGTGGCAGACATCAACGACAACCCTCCCCATTTCCACCACCACCCCTACGTCACACACATCCCCGCCTTCATCTCAGCAGGTGGGTTCAGATGTTATTCATGAATATTCATTTCAAATATTCATGTACTTACAGTATATGTTTAATGATATTATGCTTGTATAATATGTGATTAAATAACTAAAGTATCAACAGTATTTATTTTACCTCCTATGAAATTATTACTTTTGTGGAAAATATTGATGATTAAGCATACATCTGCTGTACAAGTTATTCTGAAGCATTTGGTCTCATTTTGTATTTTTCAGGCAACTTGGTATTCGCTGTGACAGTGACAGATGAGGACGCGGGACCCAATGCTCAGCTCCACTACTCTCTAACTGGCCGCAACTCAGACAAGTTCAAGATTGACCCCTTAAGAGGAGCCATCACAGCCAATGAGAGGTTGACAGGCAGCTCGGAGGTTACCCTCACTGTCCGAGTGAAAGACGGCGGAACCAATCCCAAAACAGACTTGACCACCGTGACCGTCCGGTTTGTGACCGGGGGAGACTTCCCTGTCATCAAGCTGAAGGATACTACTTTCACATTCCCAGAGAGCCAACCCACAAACACGATCATTACCACAGTGACCGGGTCCTCGACACGTGGCGGGGCCCTGTCATACTACATCGCCAGTGGAAACCTGGATAATGCCTTTCACATCGACCAGTTGACTGGAGAGCTGTCAATCAAACATTCACTGGACTTTGAACACATTCAGAAATATGTGCTCTGGATTGAGGCCAGGGACCAAGGATTCCCCCCCTATTCCTCATATGAGAAAGTGGAGATCACAGTGCTGGATGTAAACGACAACCACCCCGTATTTGACAGGGAACCATTACATGCAGAGATACTGGAGAACCTGTCCCCTCAGCGGGTGCTCATTGTGTCTGCTGTGGATCAGGACAGTGGCCTTAACGGCCAGCTGGAATACGCCATAATCGACGGCAACAAGGAGAACAGCTTCAGCGTCAACCGGGCCACTGGTGAAATCCGAACGACCAGGCCTCTTGACAGGGAAAAAGTAGCTCAATATGCCCTTAAAGTGAAGGCCACCGACCGTGGTAACCCTCCCAAAAGCACGGCTGTTAAAGTCCTGATAAACGTGCTAGATGTGAATGATAACGCTCCCAGGTTCTCTAAGATCTTTAGCGCCACAGTGCCCGAAAACGCCCCAGTGGGGTACACTGTCACCAGGGTTACAACCACAGACGAGGACGCAGGTGCTAATGCCATAAGCAAGTATTCAATCACAGACACAAGTCTACCGTTCACTATCAATCCAAGTACAGGAGACATAACAATCAGTAGACCTCTCAATAGAGAAGACACTGACCATTACATTGCCAAAGTCTCTGCCCATGATTCTGGCTGGACAGTTAGCACGGATGTCACAATATTTGTAACAGATGTCAATGATAATGCCCCCCGATTCAGTCGGCCATCTTACTATCTGGACTACCCTGAACTTACAGATGTGGGGTCACTTGTTACTCAGGTGTCTGCGACAGACCCTGACGAGGGCTTCAATGGCAAAATATTCTATTTCATCAGGTCCCAGTCAGAATACTTCAGAATCAATTCAAGCTCTGGAGAAATCTTTATCAAACAGCATTTAAAGTATAAAAACTCAACTGGCAGCAACATAAACATAAATCGTCATAGTTTCATCGTTACTGCTTCAGACCGTGCGCCAAAGCCATTGATGAGTGAAACTACAGTCATTGTAAACATAGTAGATAGTAATGACAATCCACCCAAGTTTGAATTGTCTAGCTACTTTACACCTGTCACTAAAAGCGTCAAAGTTGGCACCAAACTTATCATGGTCATAGCTCTAGACAAGAAAGATTTTGGCCTCAACTCTGAGGTGGAGTACATAATATCAGGAGGGAACAGCTCTAGCAAGTTCAAACTGGATAAACAGAGTGGATGGGTCACTGTCGCCGCCTCACTCACCTCAGATATGAACAAGGTGTTCCTCATGGATGTTACAGCCAGAGACAAAGGCAACCCCCCTCTGACTGCTAGAACCACTGTGAAAGTGGCAGTCACTGAGGAGAACCACCACACACCAGAGTTCTCCCAAAGCCAAGTCACAGCTACCATACCGGAGAGCCTTGCTGTGGGGACAGCCATCAGGACTCTCTCTGCCAGGGACAAGGACAAAGAGATGAATGGGCTCATCGCATACAACATCACTTCGGGCAATGACAAGGGCCTATTTGCCGTGAACAGTAAAACAGGAATCCTGTCTCTGGCCAATCATCTGGACTTTGAGGAAAAGCAAAGATATGAGCTCAGAGTGACAGCCACTGACGGGGGATGGATCGCAAAGACCAGCTACGTCATGGTTACAATCCATGTGACCGACGTGAACGATAACCCACCTATATTTGATCCTGATGAGTATTTCCCTGTGGTACAGGAGAACGTTCCCAGTGGCACCACAGTGGTGAAAATGAATGCCACAGACAGAGATTCTGGGCCCAATGCCGTTATGGCTTACGTGATCCAGTCTTCAGACAGTGACCTCTTTGTAATTGATCCAAACACCGGTGTAATCACCACCCAGGGTTTCCTGGATTATGAGGCCAAGCAGGTCTACCACTTAACAGTGAAGGCCTTCAATGTCCCAGACGAGGAGCGCTGCAGCTTCGCCAACGTCAACATTCAGCTCAAGGGGGCCAATGAATACGTTCCCCGCTTTGTCTCCAAGCAGTACTACTTTGAAGTCTCTGAAGCAGCTCCAAGAGGCACAGTGGTGGGAGAGGTGTTCGCCAGTGACCGCGACCAAGGACATGACGGAGTGGTTTACTACCTAATTTTTGGGAAGAGCAGAAGAAAGGGCTTCAGCATCAACAGGAAAACAGGACAGATCTATGTCACAGGTCCGCTTGATCGTGAGAAAGAGGAAAAGATCTCCCTCAAAGTCCTGGCGAAGAACGCGGGAAGCATCCATGGGGCGGATATCGACGAGGTCTTTGTGAATATCACCATCCTGGATGCCAATGATCCTCCTGTTTTCAGTCAGGAACTGTATGATGTTCAGATCAGTGAGGGTCTCTCCCCTGGCGGCTTGGTCACCTTCGTTAGTGCCCAGGACTCTGACTCTGTCCCAAGCTGGAGCAGATTCTCTTACTCCATAGTCTCAGACTTCAAGAAAAATGTCTTCAACATCAACCCCCAGACTGGCCAAGTGTCTGTTGCAGCTGAGCTGGACAGAGAAACCACTCCTCTGTTCAGCCTGACTCTGCTAGCTGTGGACTCTGGCTCACCCTCGGCAACTGGAAGTGCAACCCTGATCGTGAATCTGGAGGACATTAATGATAACGGTCCTACTCTGATGACGGTGAATGCAGAGGTCATGGAGAACCAGCGAGCCGGGACAGACGTTGCAACTCTTACCTCAACCGACCCAGACCTTTCACCTAATCAAGGTCCGTTCTCATACAGTCTGCTCAGCGCCGGCTCAGCCAACAACTACTTCAGCCTCAGCCCCGCTGGAGTGCTGACCACCAGTCGAGAGATCGACAGGGAGCAGATCAGTGACTTTTACCTCTTGGTGGTGATCAAGGACTCCGGCGTCCCTCAGATGTCCTCCACCGGAACGGTCCACGTAAAAGTCAGTGATCAGAATGATAACCCGTCAGAGCCGCGCTCAGTGGTGATCTATGTCCACTATTTCGGAAACATGTTCCCCGGAGGGTCCCTCGGGGTTGTGAAGCCCCAAGACCCAGACATCCAGGACAGCTTCCATTGCTCCTTGACCCCTCCTTCATCCAGTCTGTTCACCATCCCAACGGGCACCTGTGATCTCAACTCCAAGGCCCGCTCAACAGACGGAACATTCGAATTAGCTGTCCGGAGTAGTGATGGTGTCCATGGCTCTGTCAGCAGTAACGTCCGCGTCTTCTTCATGGGGTTCACCAACGCCACTGTGGACAACAGTATCCTGATTCGCCTCCGTACCCAGGGGGTCACCACCTTCCTCACCAATCACTACCTCAGCTTTGTTCGCATCGCAAACTCACAGCTGGCGGGGCTAGGCACTGGAGTACAGCTGTATGGTGCGTTTGAACTCAACAACCAGACTTTCCTGATGGCTGCCATAAAGCGCAGCCATGGACAGTATGTCAACCCCAGTGGAGTGGCCACCTTCTTTCAGAGCATCAAAGAAGTTCTGCACAGGCAGTGCGGGGTGCAGGTAGACTCAGTGGATCATGACCCCTGCACACGTAACCCATGTCAGAACGGGGGCAGCTGCAAGAAGCGCCTTAGCGTGGGGCCAGATATGAAGACAGAGGAGAGTGTCCCGGTGATCCTTGTCACAAACCACCCCCTCCAGCCATACGCTTGCAGTTGCAGACCAGGGTACGCGGGGGCGCTGTGCGAGACGGATATAGACGAGTGCCTGCCGTCCCCATGCCACAACAGTGGGACCTGCCACAACCTGGTGGGGGGATTCTCCTGCACCTGCCCTGAGGGATTCACGGGCATGGCCTGCGAGAGGGACGTAAACGAATGCCTCTCCAACCCCTGCAAGAACGGGGCGCTCTGCCAGAACTATCCCGGTGGCTTCAACTGCCTCTGCAAATCCGGCTTTGCAGGTACTGTACAACGCCTTAGGAGTCATTTGGATTTTATGAGCAACACAACCACAGATGTTCAGCTAGGCTCAAGTATACACACACTGCACATGAATCCTGCTTGTCCAAGTAAAGTATTTGCCTCCAAACGATTGCAAGAGGTGTTGTAACCCTAGCATACAGGCCTGACTGCCAAACATTTTTGGGTTTTACAATTACTAGTTGGGGGGTATCAGCTTTGATGCATATCATCTTGTCATGTTTACTTTAATAAAAAGGATGATGCGAAATTGAACCCAGTAAGGGCCTTAGTCTCATATAGACTCATATTCCTCTCCATGTCTTTCTTTCTACAGTACTGCATATTTGAGATGTTTAAGGTTCTTTCTATCTTTCTGTAGGTCAAGCATTTAGAGGTTTAATATGCATTGAAGATTGCTCTCCTTAATTTCAAAAAGTGAACTAAATAGTACTAGCCACTGTGTAAATCACCCCCTCCCTGCTTGAATGTAATGCTAAGTTGATGATATGATGAATAAAGTAATATTACTCTTAGTGAAGGGAGAGCACATGGAGAAGCAAAACGAGAGCAGTAGTTTGAATCATGTCTGTTTGGTCAGCTGCTGGCTGTAGTTGCTGAAAGACATTTCCAATGATCAACAGCAGATGTTTTGCCTTTTTTTCACAATGACCTTAACAAATGACCACAAACCTTTTGCGTTTCATCAAGACAAATGGCCCTCCTGAAGAATTGCACCTATTGACATACAGTAGTTTGCATGCCCTCACGTTGAACTCCACACTTCCTGTTTTCCCTGCCTGGTTGTGGTGAAAGAATGTATCTCCTTTAAACTATTTGTCTCATGTTGCAGGAGTCAGTACCTAAAAATACATGACGCTGCAGGTCATTGTCAGTCTCGCCCCTTGCATACCTTGTTCTGTCTGTGTCTATTAATATTGTTTTTCCTTAAGTCATCATATTTTCATCGTGTCTCTTGGCCCCAGAGATCCAATGAAGAGGCTATAGTTGTCAAATCTATATATATAATCTCCCAATGTATTACTTTTTCACTCATCTAAGTTTCAAATAGATTATCCTTACGTTTACAATAGCATAGACCCCCTGTGATTTTAAGTTCCCCCCCCCCCACATTTTCCTTTGTCAACCCCACCTCGTTCATTTGAATTTGTGTTGTTTTGTGAACCCAGGCAAAACGTGTGATTCCATCATCAATCACTGTGAGTGTAACCCATGTTTTAATGGCGGCTCCTGCCAGAACAGAGTGGATGGATATTACTGTCATTGTCCATTTGGTGAGTATTAACGTAGGGGCAACTGCTAGATGATTGAAAACTATCTGGATTGGCAAAAATGACTGTTGCTATCCCCATTGTCATTTATTGTGTCTCCATGTCACATTTATTCACATGTTGTTGAACTGTTTCTCTCTTCTTAGCATGATTAGCGTTAGCCTATGATGGCAGATGGCAACAGATTCCTAGCTATGTGCTGATTTAGTAGATGCAGCATGGTGAATTATTCATGACTTCCCTGTTTGATTTGTATTCATTCCTTTCGTCCTCAGGGGTCTTTGGAAAACACTGTGAACTCAACAGCTACGGCTTTGAGGAGCTGTCCTACATGGAGTTTCCTAGCCTGGATCCCAACAATAACTACATCTACATCAAGTTTGCCACACTGAAGAGCAACGCTCTCCTCATGTACAACCATGACAACCAGACCGGAGACAAGGCGGAATTCTTGGCTCTGGAGATCTTTGAGGGACAGATGCGCTTCTCGTTTAACTTGGGTAGCGGGACCTATAAATTAATGACCATGATAAAGGTTGCAGATGGACAGTTCCACACGGTTATTGCAAGGAGAGCTGGAATGGTGAGAGTCATTTCTATGTTATGTATATGGCTGTACCAAGCTGTCTTTATTTGTTTTTGCACCATAAACGGTTGGGAAAATATATTTTATTGTAAGTTTTAATGGTTTGATGGGACCTTAATTGCAAAAATGTAGAGGGGAAAATCCTAAAGCCACCAGATGTACATAGCAGATTAGTTTATGATTCAATAGCAGTTATGACCTCCTGGGTTTTTATAGCCGAGAGCAGCGTCCACATTTGGCCTCGTCGTCTTTCTTTGCACCAAAAGATGATAATTAAACTGCCCACACAGTGGTAGTTCTGTATAGGGTTTTCACAGTTTGTAATTATATTTGATTGCTTGTTGTGATTTACAATATAACCTCCAGAATAGCGTCAGACACTGAAACTCCTTGTATTTGAATCTAGTCATTTCTCTGCCAGTTTCTCAATGGCGGGGAGAGAAAAAAATCAGCAGCCTGTCCAAAGTTTTATAATGTAAGTCTCCTGCTGGACATCAGATCTGTCATTTCTCACCCTGCACTGGGATTTCATAGGAAACTGGTAAAATCGTTAAATTGTCCGCGTTGAGATGTGCAGAGTGACAGAATGGAAAGGTGTGACAGAATGGCAAGGTACACAACATGCATTGAGAAATGCGATGCTGCCCTTACTGCACTGCAAATATTACGCGTAGGTTGAGGAATGACCATGTTGAGGCTCTTAGCCGAGCTAGAAGAATGGAAGCAGAGCGGGCACGTTTCGTGCCTGAAGTGCCAAGTCCCTGAGGCGGTGTAAAACGAACCTGATCAGTGTGATTGGAGAAGGTGATGTGGGTCATTGAGGTTGTCCCGTGAAGGCCTTTTTTTTTTTCAGATCCTCCACTTTTGGATTCTGAGCAGATGAAAACCAGACACCGTTCGTAGTAATGTATGACGCACCGAGAGTCAAGGACACTGTTGTTTATATGAGAAGCATATTTTAGATCACCCTACTGAAATCGGCACCCCAACAAGCATTGTTTAATTGTTTTTACTCTGTTATTATAGCTTTATTATTACAGCAATGGCAATGAGAATAGTATGACCACTAAGTTAAGAACACTAATGTAGTTTACATTTGTTATACAGTCCTGTCTCAATTTAACTGCAACAATTGTGGTCTCATTCTTCTCAAGGCTATTTTTGCCTTATTTCTGTTTGTCTTGTCATGAATGAGAGTGGTTTTAGGCCTCACATAAAAAAAATCTACAACTGGTTTACACCCTTTAGCATCTACATTCTGTTGTTTTCCTCCTCAACAAGTGTTAAACTTGACCTTTTCACACAAATAATCCAACAATAGTGTGTTTCTGTAGACAATGGCATGTTTCTGTAGTGTTCAACAGCAGCCATCTTTCTGGATTTGTCATCTAGAAGGTTGGTCATGAGAAAATGATGCTGTTCAGTGACATCACTGATTTTGTTAACCCTGTTTCATTTACCTTCTTCCAAGTTAACCAAACAAAAATAATGCTCCTGGTAGTTATTTTTTTTTTTTCCAATCGTGTGAGACACTTGACAGTGTGTGTATGCTGCGGTTTGGCTGCAGGGACTTTGATCTGAGAGAAAGGCATTAATAAAATGCCCATCTGGCTCTGACGTGTAGGTCTAGCCCTTCAACAATAGCGACAAAGCCCAGAGACAAATTACTCTTGTTTCCCTTGTTGCTTTTTCGCTTCGTAAAACGTTTCTGTGTTAGCAATTACCTCAGGAGACCGAGAAGGGGAGGGGTCACGCTCTCCGCCATCTCTTGGATGATTTGTGCTCACGCTCCAAGCAGGCCGCTCCGTGTTTACCTAAGATCCTGGTGTAGGTGGAGCATGCGGTCATGGTTTTTCAACTCGTTCACACACTTTCCATTTCTCTTGCCACCTCTTTTTTTTCCACATCAGTCAAGCTTCAGAGACACATAGGGAAAGTAGAACAATTATTAGCATTGGTTAAGGGTGAAAGTCATATCTTAGGGATTCTCAGATTAATATTTAAGTCTACTGTACCTCCCATCTTCATAATGATGGTTTCAAATACAGTATGCTATCAAACGACATTGATTGTGACGTACAAAATCAGTCATGTAGTTATCTGTAAACTGGAGTGCTCGTCTGAGTAAGATATGACCGTCTGAGCTGGTACAACTATCAGGAAGGAACAACGTGTGTGGTGATTTGTTGTGTGCTACTACAGTATATGTACTGTACAGTCCAAGGAGAATAACGTGTGTGTGTGTGTGTGTGTCTGCTCCCCTCGTCATGCAGGCTGCGTCCCTGACAGTCGACCTGTGTGGAGACGATCAGGAGCCAGGCTACTGTGCTGTGAGCAACGTGGCTGTGCATACTGACTGGTAAGAACACATAAAGTAGAGCTTAGCACACACCCTGGCAGAGTACACACAGAAGAGAATTTGGGTATAGAGGAAGTATTTATTTCCAAATGCAAATGTTCATAGTATACTGTATCTATAGTAATGAGAGAGAAAAACAGAATTCCATTTGAAGCTGTTTACTTTCAGAGTGGCTTACCACCTTCAATGTATGCAAATATCATCATTAGTCACTATCTAAACAATGCAGCAATATCTCAAATCTCTGCAAAGAATGGAACAATCTGTGGGCACATCCATCACCTTGACTGTTCTCAATGAACCCTTGCATATCCAGCTAGCCTAGTGTAAATCATAGTGTATGTAAACACGTACATGGACATCACTTGTACCGTTTAGCATTGTGAGAGGCCCAGAGTGAAAGGCCGTCTGGACCCGGGGGGGGGGGGGGGGGGGGGGGTGTATGCGAGACTCTGTGCGAGCGATCTGGCAGATGAGGAATGGTCCGGGAAGGTCATTGTCATTGTGAGAGGTGCTGACCTCCAGCGGCTTCTCCTTCTCCTTCTCGCAGGATCCTAGACGTTGGGCCCAACAGGCTCTCGGTGGGAGGCGTCAGGTCAGTAGAGCCCGTCCTTCACCGCCGCGGCCAGGTTGCCACCCACGACTTTGTGGGCTGCATCATGGAGTTTGCTGTCAACGGCCGCCCGCTGGAGCCCAGTCAGGCCCTGGTATCTCATGACATCCTTGACAGGTCTGGTTCCCTCCCTCCCTCCTTCTCTTCTTCTTTTCTGTCTTTCCCTACACCCCCTCCATCCCTCTCAATCCCCCTAAAACCCCAAACTCTCCCAGCAGGATATCTGGTCATTCTCTGAAGCTCTCAACCCTCAAGAACAGCTGAAGAGCCATCTTTGATATAAATAGCAGATGTACAGTTTTTGGAAATAGTAATCGTAGAATGGAAATTCTTTCTCTTAGTTGGTTGTGAATAATGGCGAGGATAGATCTTTTAATATGCTAATTCCCTGGATCTTTTATGTTTTTTTTGTATTGTGGGAATCTCATCTGCCGTGTCCTATTGAGGGCCGGCTGTCCACCAGGGGGGCAGACTTGTGTGTGCCTGTCTGACTGTCTGTTTGTTTGTAGATGTCCCAGACTGGAGGGAGCCTGCACAGCCAACCTCTGCAGACACGGGGGCACCTGCATTGACTACTGGTCCTGGCAGCAGTGCAAATGCATGGAGGGCTTCACCGGAAAATACTGCGAGAAATGTACGAATAATTTGGAGGGGAATTTTGTCATACACTTCTGAATTTGACCATCACTCAGAAGGCAGATGGTATCATTTCCTTTGACTTGTGCTTTTCATTCTTTCATAGACATCACGGCCGACACGGCTCTCTCACTGGATGGGACTGGACGCCTTGACTACGCCATGCGCCAGAGCCCCAAACGGGACATCCTGCTGCGCCAGAGCCTCATGGGCTTGACCTCTGACCTCTCTGGGCCCAGCAGCCTCAAGGTTAAGTTCCGCACCCGCAGCAAGAGTGGCACCCTGCTCCACATCCAGGAGAGCAGCAACTACACCACCATCAAGGTAAAGGAAGTCTCCACAGAGCGAAACCCTATCGGGTAACAAGCCACACACAGTACAAATACTGTATGCATGCAGAGATGCGCTTCTAGTGCTAATGTGTTTGTCTGTTTTGCTTTTCCCAAACCATTCTTCTATACTTAGATTTGTCACTCACACGCGTTCATTTGTGTCTGTTTCTCCATCTGCCACTCGGTCCACACTTAAACATGTCACACGTATGCACAATCCTCCCTTTTAACCCCCACCCCCTGAGTCAAAGCTATAAGGGGATCTGTGTCTTTATCACCTCCTCTCATTACCCTTACATATACGCTCCTTCATTCTGCTGATATAGAGTTCAAGGCTTTGACTGATCCGGGGCAGCTGTCCGAGGGCCCAAGCTCTTATTCATCCTTTTCCTTTTTCCCCCAGTCCGCTTCCCTTCCCTCTAGGACACACCGGGTCTCTCTGGTTGTGTTTTCCGGTGCAGTGCGTGTCCCCCCAGAATCCCCCCTACCATTACTACTATACGGCCCAAAAAACAATATTGAATGTACTGCTTGACCCCCCCCCCAAAAAAAAATATATGCATAGGGTATAAATAACGTGATGTAAAAGAGATAAGTTAAATTGGTTCTCCAGATCTCGTTTCCTGTGTTTTTGGCTCGTGTGATTTTATTTTTTTCCATTTCCAGATTTTCGTCGTGGGCCTTTAAAATCAATTCTTCCTGAAGCTACATACCATTGCTGATGTTTTGTTTCTTTGAAGGGGAGGCAAAAGAGGTTACTTTTCCACTTTAGGCTGAAATATATGAGATTACCATATACAATGCCTGGCACACTGTCATTTTGATTAATTACTTCTATATGATTCACTCTGTTTCGTATGGATATAGTTTATGCATATTGAAGGTAATAGTATGAAAGTTCCTGCATGCCTAATATGATCATCATAATAATAGCTGGTTTACTGGTATTTGGCATATGCAACCTTTACCTCTGCACTGCAAGAGTCGTTGTTGTAAAGGAAAATGTGTTTTCAATCAACGTAACAGGTATAATAACGATACTGTAAATTAAATAGATTATTAGTATTACAAAACAAGAACAGCTCTCCAACTGAAACAAAACATCAACAACATCTCTGAGTTGGGAATTATCAGAGCATACAATCACATCATCATGCTTATCACATTTCTCCACTCTTTCCTTCTCAACAAACATGTATAATACAGTATCAGTCTGTCTGCCGGGCCTGCATTCCTGTCTGTCTGTGTCCATCCGTCTGTCCAATCCATCCGTCTGTCCACGTCTGCATATCTGTCCATCCATCTAACTCAGTCTCTGTCTTTTTCCCTCCCAGCTGAAGAACGGCAATGTCCACTACATATCTGATGCTGGTGTGGGGGGTAAGGTGGAGAGGACCCTGGGAGAGATGGTCCTATCAGATGGCCAGTGGCACGTCCTGCAGGTCTTCAAGAACGGCTCTTCAACCTCCCTCCACGTGGACGGGGCACTCCTCAAGCTCATCCAGCACCCCACGCAGGACTTCGGGGGTCTCAACGTCCTGACCATGTCCCTCGGTGGAGTCCCCTCTGGGCCCACCCAGCAGAAAATTGCATCAGGTGAGGTGGTGATGTGTGAAGTTTCTGTTATTGTCATACAGTATGTGAATGGTAGATACCTTTTTCAATTAATATAAGGTCTTCTGTTGAATCAGACCATATTAGGTGATGTTGCAGTCCTGCTCTCTGGAGCAAGTGTAAATTGTGTTTTATTTGACATTGGACAAATTGTAGAAGAGAGTTAATGTTGCTCTCTTTTACAGATCATTTCTAGACAATAGCTAATGTGAAAGTAGTTTGATTAGGTGGGGAGCCCTGCCTTTGATGCTTTCATGTTTTCATGTTATTGCCATGGAATCTTGTCTTGGATTAGATCTAAATCAGATCAGATGTCACATATCAAATGTTTTCGGACTTGAAAATAGTTTGGATAGGGTGAACGAGAGGGCTTCCAGGGGGAAGGGATACACCACTGTACATTTCAGACTTTTAATGGAAAGAAAATGAAAGAAAATGAAAAAAAAAAGCAATTTTATTGATTTGTTGGCCTCTTTCACACAATAAGGTAAAGATATACTTCAAAATAAACGTGCATGCCTATGGCAGGCTGACTTGCCTAGCACAAAGATTATCTGGTCCCGGTTTCTTGGGGCCACACTACACCAAATAGGAACTGACCCTCGCTTAATATGCATGTAGAAGCATTTGTGGTCTGGTGTGCATTCAACTAGTAAGGATCTAATGAATAGAACAAAATGGGATAAATTCAATAAACATGTGTTTACATCTGTGAGGGAACTTTGTGAAGCAAAATGAAAGCGAAGGTTTGAATTAGTCACCAAAACATTTCTTCCAGATGGATGTCTTGAAGCGATACAAGGTCTGAAGATTGTCTGGCATCCACCTCCTATGTTTTTGAAAATAATTATTTGGCTTCTCTCAGAGTTGCCAACGATTTATTTACGTGTTTGAGAATGTGATTTGTCGAGGTGTTTTCCATGAGGACATTTCATTGAGATTTTGGCCGATGCTTAACCAATTTGCCGACTAAACAAAATTCCTCCAGTTCTGATTATAGCTTTCAGTTCCTGTTTACAAGTTGGCGATCCCAGCCACTTGGCACAATCTGAAAAGCGCTCAAACTTCATTCAGAAATTATAACTGTGTTGTCTTAATAGTCGTCCAGGAGTGCTTCCTGTTTTTTGAACACCTCTTCCTCTCCCCATTCTTCCCACAGGCTTTGACGGCTGCCTGGCCTATGTGAAGTACAATGGGGAAAATCTTCCCTTCAGCGGAGATCACAGCACTGTCACCATCTCCAAGACCAGCCCAGCCGTCAAGATTGGCTGCAGAGGGCCCAACCTGTGTGAGAGCAGCCCATGCTGGGACGGCCTGATGTGCGTCAACCAGTGGTACACCTACCAGTGCCTCCCGCCCGGCGAATGCGCCTCGAACCCCTGCCAGAACCGAGGGAGCTGCGTCCCTGGCCCCCACTCTAGTTACACCTGCGTCTGCTCTGAATTCTACACTGGCAAGACCTGCGAGACCCTGGTGGCGTGCCTGGGGGTTCAGTGCCCTCAGGGTACACTCTGCAAGACAGCCAACAACGGCGGCTTCATCTGCAGCCCAAGCCCCACGGCCACGGAGCTGACCTTGCCCATCTGGGCGGTACCGGCCATTGTGGGCAGCTGTGCCACAGCCCTGGCCCTGGTGGTGCTCAGTCTGATCCTCTGCAACCACTGCAAGGGCCGCAACAAGACCAACGTGCCAAAGGAGGAGAAGCAGCCCAAGGAGAAGAAGAAGAAGAAGAAGAAGAAGAAAGGGAGCGAGAACGTGGCGTTTGACGACCCAGATAACATCCCGCCGTACGGCGACGACATGACTGTGAGGAAGCAGCCTGAGGGCAACCCCAAGCCAGACATCATCGAGAGGGAGAACCCCTACCTGATCTATGACGAGACAGACATCCCCCACAACAACGAGACCATCCCCAGCGCCCCGTGTGCCCCTTGCCAGATGCCTGAGGCAGATATCGAACACTATGACATAGACAATGCCAGCAGCATCGCCCCGTCCGACGCCGACATCATTCAGCATTACAAGCAGTTCCGCAGCCACACGCCCAAGTTCTCCATCCAGAGACACAGCCCTCTGGGCTTCGCCAGACAGTCTCCCCTGCCCTTGGGGGCCACGAGCTACAACTACCAGCCCCAGTACAGCCAGGCCCTGAGGTCCACCCCTCTCAGCCACTCAGCCTGCCCCACACCCAACCCCCTCTCCAGGCACAGCCCGGCTCCCTTCACCAAGCCCTCGTCCTTCTACCGCAACACCCCCACTAGGGAGCTGAACCTGGCCCGCCGGGATGGAAGCCCCCTGGACCTGCACCACAACGAGATAGGCCAGCCGGGTGCCATGTTCAACTACGCCACCCGGCTGGGCCGCCGCAGCAAGAGCCCCCAGACCATGGCGGGCCACGGCTCCCGGCCGAGCAGCCGGCTCAAGCAGCCCATTGAGCAGATCCCTCTGGAGACTGGACCCCCTGTGGGGCTGTCCATCGAGGAGGTGGAGCGGCTCAACACGCCGCGGCCCCGCAACCCCAGCATCTGCAGCGCCGACCACGGCCGCTCCTCATCCGAGGAGGACTGCCGGAGGCCCATGTCGCGGGTCCGCAACCCGGCCGACGGCATCCCCGCCCCCCCAGAGTCATCATCTGAGAGTGACTCGCACGACTCCTTCACCTGCTCCGAGATGGAGTACGACCGGGAGAAGCCCGTGGCCTACAGCTCCAGGGTTCCCAAGCTGTCGCAGGTCAACGAGTCGGACGCCGACGATGAGGACTACGGTGGGCGACTCAAGCAAAGGCGTTACTCTAGCCGGTGGGCCGAGGGCGGGCCCGCTGCACAGGCGCCGATGACGGACCATTACACTTTGCCCCACAAACTGGGCCAGCAAGCTGGGGGCTTCAACTGGGACAACCTGTTGAACTGGGGCCCCGGCTTCGGCCATTACGTGGATGTGTTCAAGGACCTGGCCCTGTTGCCGGAGAACGCAGCTGCAAAAGAGATGGACATTGAGATGAACAGTGGGGACGGGTCAGTGACCATTCTGAATGAAGGGGAGGCCGAGCAATATGTATAAGACTATTTATTACAATCCCGTACAATATGGTATGTTCTCTGAAAGACAAACTAAGACAATGTATATAAGAAGAAGAGAACATTGGACTAGCAGTCTCCATGAATGTCTTTGTGCAGTAAGGCAGAAAGGGACACCTGTAATATTACTTCGAACGGAGTGTAAACCTCCTGGAAGAGTTTACCAGTCCTTTCCAGACCTCATACTGTAACTGTACAATCATTCATCTCTTTAAGGCGTCATTATGCGAAATACATTAACACCAAATGGTTGGAACAAAGAGCCTGTGTCTGAATTCAATTTAGGTACTGCAAAGCTCCATTTTATCTTAATCAAAATGTTTCTGGTCTGTATTACCAATAATGCCACTCCTTTGCAAGACTTCTGTTACATTCATTGTGAGAGATAAGCGATAACGTTGAAACACTTTGCAGGAGAAATTCCAAAGGCCATAGCAATAGAAACCCAGCCGGGGTCTTTTTTTTTTTGTCCCGATTCTCATTTTTAAAAGGAAGCATGTGTGTTTTGATCCCACTGCACCTGTAAGCATCAAGATACAGCCCTAGGTGCGAAAATGAGCGCACCACTTTGTTCGCACGGTAATCGAGGCCTGCCGATGTTATGACACGAGCACAAGTAACCACTTTCTCTGGCTGTATGTGCTCACAGATGACCGGCTAAGCACTCCAAGACCTAAGATTAATCAAGTCCCTGCCTTACCGACATTTGAGGATGGAGAATGGGGAGGTTACTGTTGGTTCTGTTGGCTGGGGGTGGGAAGGTTCTGGGGTGAATAGTCTGGGTCACAATCCTCCGAGCTGGAGTGTTATTCGACCAGCCAAAAGGTTTGGACAAGGCTAGCTGATCCATCCGGTCTTGACATGACCCCGCCCTACTAAGACTATGAACTTGTGTACATTTTTTTTATTCATGGGAAATCATGGAAGTTATAGTTGTCAGTGTTTTTGTCCATTCTTTTTAAATGTATGGTTTCTACTTTTTGTACTGTTTTATTAACTTAAGTGACTTAAGCAGTGTTTTATGGATATGTTCACCTGCTCGAGTGTATGTTCTTACTTTCAGGGAAAGTAAGATCGAAGACTTATTTTTTACATTTGTTACGTATGTAACATCAATATTTTCCACTTTTGATAAAACTATAACATGCTTTGTAAATGTAAAAAGCCAATAACAGAATAAAAAGTATTTATTTAAAGGGTCTCTTTCAATACAAGGTGAGCACACCATGCGGTAAGCAATCTCACTGCAATCCTATGGGGGCTGTCTAAAAATAACGCAAACTTAAAATAGGAACCTTTGAGCTTATATAGCAGCTCAATAATGTGGGTAGTAAGGTATTTTATACTCTAAGGACTCTAAGCCTGTTGTGGGCTGAATTGAACAAAACATTTCAAAAGGCCATTGAGTACCTAAATGAAACTGAGCCACGGTGCTGGCAGCCAAGCACAACATCCAGCGGACTTTGCGACGCAGGGCCCTTGTATTGCTTTCAACAATTATTTACATCTGGCTTATTCAGCAGAACCATTTTTTTCGTAGCCTGGTGATCCGGTATGCAACATGCTTATCTTCTCTGTCATCGAGAAAGAGAGAGAGAGAGAGAGGCCATGGAAACAAGCGAGGAGTGACAACTCAAATCTGGTGGATTACTGTGGGCTCCTGGAGAGGTTCAGTCCTGCCGAGGCCAATGTTGACGAAGCCTGCTTGGGAATGCTGTACCATGCTGATGCTGAAATAATAATAACACGCATAATGACAATGACAACACGTGAAAAAGAACCTGGAGTAAATACAAGAGAAGATTAATTCAAAATGAACCTCACAGCATCTCTCTCTCTTTACTGTTTGTGAGACTGGCATGTCAGGGTATCAAATTGAATAGAGGGGTCAAAGATTGCGTAGCAATGCACTCCAACTATATGTGAATTAGAAAGGGAGACAAACGCCTATAGGTGAGAGGGAAACAGGGCTGCATTAAGGGAGTATTGTCCTACTAAATAAAACTAGAGAAATGGGTAGACACTGTATACTTGTCGTAGAAGGATTTGTTGTAGTTGAAAAGTTGACAAAATTGTGTTGTTGAATTGTCTTATCGTAATAATTGCCACTAGCTGGTTATGAAATGGAATTGCTACAGTGTATACCGTATATTTCTGAGGAACATAAGATAGAACACTGGATAAACACCGTTAATGTTATTTCAATGGAGTCAAATGGACAAACACTCGTAGGGCTTTATTCAATCCGTATCGCAGAAGTTCGGCGTTACAGCGTGATTGAAAATTAGGGGGTCTCTCCAACGCTTAACACGCGTTACAGATTTCGTGACAGAAATGTGAAAGATAATTTCCGATTGAGGTGACGAATGCAGCGTTTACTGTGAATGCCGTGTCCGCGGGAACATTGACTTTCAATGTCAATTGGGCTTTACGGCTGAATTTCCGCGTTAGCGGAGGCCGCGTTCACAGTAAGCGATATATATATGTCGGCTCAATCTGAAATGACCTTTACATTTCTAAGGCGCAATCCGTAACGCTTCAGAGATACAGATTTAGTAGAGGCCCCTAGTCAAGCACAACTTCACATGATTACATTTGTTAGTTTAGCAGTGCAGGGTGACTTAAGTTATCAACGTTCGCCACATGAAGTTATCAACGTTCGCCACATGAAGTTATCAACGTGTCAAGTTAAAATTGGAACAAATTGTTTTCCAAGCGAGTGATAATGACGGAGATGCCAACAAGGCGTTCCTGATGTTCTGTATCTCCCCGTGCCAAAACTTGTTTTGTCTTGACTGAAGGCGCGAAAGGAGCTAGAGGCAATTTCCCATGCAGCTTAGTGGTGAGCGAAACCATTTTAAAGTCAACAAGTGTCATCGAAATAAAACTGCCGTTAAAATGCTTCACTATTTTAAAATCCACAAGTGTCATCGAATGAAATTGCCATTACAATGGTTTTGATCTACTCTGTTTACTTTGACTTGTCCTCAATGTTTATAAGAGGATGTGGTGTGGCAATATTATTGACTTTCTTAAATCATCCAGTTCGTTCAAAATCCTCCCAGAGCTTGTTTATAAAGATTGATTATTCCTAAGACTCCGGCGTCATGAGGCACGATGAAACTATAACAGCTTTCCTTAGGCTTAAATGATGTGGCTTTTAATTAAAAGCATTGTCAGAGGAACATCAGCCTTATTCACTAACAAGACTCAGAGTTGTTGGCTGATCGTAAAATCTATTCTGGGAAGTGGCCTGCCTATCTTGCATGTAGTTAAAGCGCAAGAGGATAATCTACTGACTGGAACATCATACGAAGAGTTTAGTTCCAAAATGCTATATCCATTCTTTTCACATTTGTTTGTTTTATTATCAGAAATGATTGCTTTTGGGTACCTGTTTTGTCTGTGAAATATATTACTGTTCTCAGATTTTTAATTCCTAGATTTTGAATGTGTATTAAAATGGATTTTGTTGCAGAACGCTATATGCTGTATACATTGCTTAGCTGGAATGGAATGTTTGTTTCCTGTATACTTTTACATACATAACTCATATTACTGCATTGATTCATTTAAATAAATTATTTTGTTAAAATATTGACGTCACAAATGTATCATTTGTACCGGTCTTTGTTAAAAATGTGACTATTTGTCTGACTATGTCAAAACTATAAGTGCAAAACATGTCTCAGAGTGAGGGCATATATGTAGCGTTTTGCAACAAAACATAGATTATTTATCTCTCTGAAATGAAATGATCTAGTGATACGTTTCAAACTAATACATGTCTGTCATTGAACAACACCATTGCCACGATTAGAAAGTGAGGTTATTTAAACAATAAAAGCTCATTTACCAACATTTCCTGAAAATGGATATATAGCTTTTTGCAATTAAACTCTTCATTAATGACTAGCTTTTTGAGGCAGGTGTTCATTGATGCTTACAGAATCTTAAGGCCTTGATGGATAAAATGGAGGACAATCGCTGGCTCACTGGTGAAATACTTGCACGTGAAATAACAGCAAAAGAGATCTACATAATGAGGAGTGTTCAAGTTCACATCTGCATCAAAGCTGTGTCGTTGCCTTCAGTAGTGTTCCTCAATGCTGTGCATTAACGCAGCCAAGTCGATGCCTTTCAACTGACATGAAAGCATCAATGAAATAAACTGTGGGTAAAGAGAGAAATGGTTTACATACTTTTGTATGTCTGCATCTTTGGAATATAATATATTGTTTCTATGACTTACTGGCACATTCTCTCGTCCAAAGGGAAGGATTATGTAGGCTTATACAGTACGCAGGGGTGTGTCCAGAGGGCGGCTACGTCCACCCCTGAATTCTGATTGGCCACCCAAGTGCCCCCTGCCAGCATTCTGAGATCTGATAGATTGTCTATGAATATATTGATCATTTTGACCAAGGCGTTAAAAAAAAGAGTACAACATGCCATATTGTTTTTGGCCAGACAGCACCAGATACATGGGCTACAGATACCAAGAAAGAAATCATTTTTTACGTTTACGTTTCTTTTTTGTTGTAAACATTTCACTGGAAGCCTAGCTTCCCTTGGCATCCATGGATACATGCCACTTTGTCGTGACACTGACGGCGTTCGTAATTGATGTCCCTTTCCATTCTTATGGCGGTGGCAAGGAGCGCTGTTGGGATGCTGGACTTATTTTGAGGTAGATGAAGGTGCTACGGTAGCCTACTTTTTGAAGTGATTAGTTTGACAATCAGATGAAAACATCATGACTGGTTGTGTTCATGACACATGAAAAGGTCATGCATTTTTACAGTTAAATAACATCTTTACTATAAAGCCCATGAAAAAAAGATGGTGCACGTGCACGTATGGGAGGTAAATAAAATAAAAAGTCACGGTAGAATTTACACTTTGGATGGCACTTTCACAAAGTGAATTTACTCCTGTATGATAATGCCCTCATACAAAAATCCTGACCTTGAACGCAAACACTTCAACAAGACTTTTCAAGTTGATTTATGATTTACCTCAACAGGGAAATGTACCAAAACTAAGCATTTAAAGCGTCAAACTATAACAATTATATTGAAAAAAATCCATCTTGCATCGATTAATGTTCAAAATGTTATGGCCCCCCTAAACTGGTTCTGTGCCCCACCTTGGTCACCCCATTCAAAATGTTCTGGACAAGCCACTGCTTATATGCCACCCTCTTGAAAACGCTACCAGAAGCGTCTGATAAGTGCTAAGCAGCAAACATCAACTGGTATCAAACGTCCCGTTGCAGTGCCACTACACGCCCTGTTTCATCTGCAGACGCTAAAAGGACAACACTTCCCATCTGGTATGAGTTACGACGTTAAACTGCTGGCTCAGCATTTTGTTTTATTTTGTTTTGTTTTCTAATTCAGGGGGATGCTGACTTAATTGCCGCCTAGCTCTCTGTGCTTGGCTAACGGTTGAACTAGTGTCCTGTCCCCTGGGGAAAAAATAACACACTTGTCTTAGATTTGGAAAGATAGTCTGGTTGACATTGATTTGGGGTGAGATAAAGGCACATTTGACTCCAGTAACAACAGTGGACATTTACAGTGCCTCCAACCTAAATGTTTGAGTTCAGAGGTTTTACTCAGAGTCGGCTATCCATCAGACAGAGAGGTCTCCTTCAAGACATCCATGGTCTCAGCTTCAAGACACAAACATGGAAAAAGTGATTGTCTACAAGCAATGGTCAACAAGTAATCCCCAGTCAGGCCAAAGCCACAGCACATAGCACTACACACACAAACATCTGCATGGGCCAAGTCCTTACACTGCCAAGTATGCATCTGTGGGTGGGTCGCCTATCTAAATGTTTACTCACTCTGCTGGCCACCACCTCATCATATAACATTGAATGCATACTGATAGTCATTCCTCCATTTATGGAGTGTATGCTAAATCCCTTTTCATGGAATCTCTATAGAGCAAAGAAAGACAACTGAGACCAAATCAATGCTGCTACTGGTGCCAAGACCTGCCAAAGTTGGCAAAGAACACAGAACTGTAGAAACTGCTCCATAAAAATTGCTTCACAGTTCCCTAAGTAAGTCAAGAAATTACTCGGAATGCACTGTGGGAATTGGTTTGTTTCATTAATCGTTGTGCGAATTGAAAAAGACACGTGTCAGTTATCGCACTCACAGGTAGTAATTTCCCCATAACTATTTCCACACTAACACTGGGGAAAGAAGACACCCGTTTTAAGTTGAGGTGCACACAGTCTCAGTGTATTGCCAATCTTTACAATATTCCCCTTTTTCAGTGATTGTGAAGCCCAGACCCGACAGCTCTGAATTATGTGTTGCTGATTCCTTCTCTCAACTACAGTAAGAAACGTAGAAACAGCTGCCTTCTATGTAGTTACCACATATTTCAGCATGGCTGTTATGTTTATGAAGTCATTCTGTAGGGGGATTTTACACACAATGACCTGCTGGCCAGCAACTATTCCAGAGGACCTTTTCAGTACTTCCTGTGCACTTGTATTTTATAGACTTGTAGTATTGTACTCTGGATGAGGATCATAATGTAAAATACCACCACGGATCATTTGTTTCCTGCGTTTGAATTTGACTGCACTGGGTTGCATCCCAAGTTGACCTAATTCTGTACCTGAGGGAATTTTGTACTTCTGTAGTTGTCTACTACTTCATCAGTCCTTCTTTGACAGGCTTGCATGTATATATAGAGGGGGGTAAACAAAAGCCATGTCCAAATAAATGCCTCTCTTTAGTATGGAGGAGTGCACAGACACTTAACAGCTGTTTCAGGCACATACATTTTCACAATAACATTCATTGCCTAATTGTCGGCCTTCACTCATTGGGCATACTTCAGTCGCTCCGTATCCCCTATGGACTTTCCCATGCCCTCTATATCTTTCCCCATGTCTTAATCTTTTCATTCTGTCAAGCGAGCTCTCGGCAGCCTCAATGCCATTTCCAAGGTCTGGGCTTCATGCTAATTGTGTGTGAATGGTTTGGTTACCTCCCACCTACATAATGCACCTTGTTTCCTCAGCTCAAATCTGGACTGGACCATTTGCGGTCTCATTAGAACGTAGGGGGAGACGAAAGAGACTGTATAAGCCATGCCCCGAGCGTTTGATGTAAACTACGATACAATAAAAACGTGATTAGGGAGGTCTTGTTTTTCAGGGAAACGGGTAGCTTAGTTTCGGATGGGAGTCAGTCACTGCATTGAATTGAATGACTTTATTTCTCCAGAAGGAACTTCAGTTGGGGCAAGTCAGATATGATACAGATAAAGATATATAGTAAACATATAAACAGCAACATTCACACATGATGGGGGGGGTTACTAAGCTAACAAATGGAAATGTTTTAAGATGGTCATAATATGGATCATTTAGCTATTTTAATTTTAATATAAGGACCCCTATAGGTATATATAAAAAAAACTAAAACATTATTTGATAAAATATTACATTTGGCCATTACTACTATAGCCCATAGAAACGCATGGAATAATACATTCATAAATGGCAAATCAGACAGTCCAAAAATAAATCATAAGAAACAAGGTTTTGAAGTGTCTATGCTATATAAAAGAAAGCTTTTTGGTTTTTTTTGACACATATTTAACCATTTTTTTGTTGGCACAAAACTACTTCCATTCATTTTTTTAACCTGTAACGGTTACCTTCAGACAAGACACTCGTAGAGCAAAACGGAGAACCCCATCGTGTTAGTGAGAGTCTCCTATTCCCATAGTAGGGTCATATTCATTTGCAGCCAAATCGGTTCAGATGCTACAGACTCCTGGTCTGACAAACAGCGCTGTAGCTCTGCCTCTTTCGACAACAGATGCAGAAGGCCTACATAGGCAAATGGATTGAGACGAGGCCCATGCAAAAGAAAAACATCTCTCTAGCTTAAACGGATGGATTTCGACGGGGATTATGCATATTATGCGGATTCAATTTACGCACGGTTGAATTAGCATAATTGACAAAACCCGTCAGTTCAAATGGCAGTGCTGTCATGCAGTTTCTTTTGGCATTATCCTCAATGACATCTTACAAAGTAGCACAACGACTCTATTGCTAGCAGTGTAATGAAAAGACACAAGAGGTTTTAAGGTTATGAAAATCATAGCTCAGAAGTGGATGCTTAGCCCCTTCCGTGGGTTTAGTGAAAGTACCTCGGTGAAAGGCGCACATAAATTGTGCTAATTGTGTCCACGTAGACCCCAAATTGGCTGTTTTTCAACCATTCGGCACTGAGACTACAGCCACGCACCATTACCATCTATTCAATTGGAGTTCCTTTGATCTTCGCAGAGGGAACAATGGGGAGCACACAGCGATAGAACCAATAGAAGAGAAAAAACATCATCAACAATTCAAATGTGCCCAATTATTGGACCACAAATAAAAGCCTAATTAGCATAAATTGCTCCCACATTATTGCTATTTTTAAATTATATATTAGTTCTTGTTTTTTTTTTCTCAGAATTTTCGGGTTAACGTTCACTTTAAACAATTCAACGTTGGTGTAATGTTTGCTGTGTGATCATGGAGATGCTTAATTTCATAGCGAAATAGCGGCCTAATTAAAACTGGTGGGTAAATATTTACTTTACTGCAATATCCACGTCTGCTTTTGTTTTTTTTGGGACACATAACTCATGCTGTCTCAGTTGCAAAAACCAGATGATTTTGTTTCTTTGATTCATGGTCAGAGTGCTGTCGGCGAGGGCAATTATTACAATATGAAGTTAGGTATTGATTTAGACTCCTATCAGGGAGCCCTCAATGAGACATCAGTGACTATGATGTATTTCTCCTCTGATGTAATGAGCATCGAGGCAATTATAGAATGTTATGAGAGAGTCTGTGTTGACTCAATAAATGTTCCTGATTGTAGCTCTTGCCAATTAATTAATGGAGCACAGGAGACCTGACCAAATATAGATATGGAGCAATGGAAAAATACCTCTCTTACCAAGTAGACTAGAAGTAGGTGTGAAGTTAATTGTAGGCAGCTATTGAGATGAATGTGTTCTGAGCATGATGTCAGGACCATTCTAGGAGAGGACAGTAAGAGTAAATGAAGGGTTACTTGTTTGGGATGTGAAGATACCCATTCTATTGATTACCAAAATACCATTGTAATAGATGGGTTGTTTTTTTTTTTTTTCAAATACAAAAACCTGTCCAAACGTAAATGTCCTCAGTCAACCTCTTGTTTTCACAGACTAAACTACGTATCCAAAAATGGATAAAACAGCTTTGAAAACAGCTCTATTTCCTGATGATTAATTGACCTGGATATCATTAATGATAGGGCTATATTGTTGGCTCTCCTCAAAAAGCGCGGAGAATAGCATTACGTTCTATAAAGACTTCCTTTGACGCCTTTCGGTTGAAACCTCAACCTAAAAAGACGGTCAAATGTCTACTCCCACACAATTAGATGGAGTGAGCTGAAGTTTGAGCCTTTGACTTCCAGTCTCTTTTGTTCTCTTTTGTGGGTTTGGTTTAGTTTTCATTACACACTCCGATTCATGTAACTCCAATTTATAATAACCAGTTCCAGCATGGAAGGTTACAATAATAAACCGTAATTCTTTTCTCAAGTTTGAATGTTTTCCTTGGTCACTGTTGAAGTCACCGTGCCATTAAAACGCCAGAAATGACTTCATTGTGATTTCTATCCAACTTTGGCGGGAAAAAAAACATATTGTTGTCTATTGCTCTACTGACATGATAATTCAGGTCGTTCTGTGGTGTTAAAAAAAAAAAGAGAAAAAAAAGCCTTTCTAAATTGTGGGATGTGTTTAAATGTTGCATGAGGATGTTGAGAATGCATATCATACAGTGCCTTCAGAAAGTATTCACACCCCTTGAGTATTTGCACATTTTGTTGTGTTACAGCCTGAATTTAAAAGAGATAAAATGTTGTGCCACTGGCCTACACACAATACCAAATGATGTGTGGAATTATGTTTTTCCAAAATATTCCTAATGAATAAAAAATGAAAAGCTGAAATGACAGTATTCAACCCATGTGTTATGACAAGCCGTTCAGGATTAAATGACAACTTACTTCACCTCAGTTGAGCAGTGAATTTCAAACACAGATCCAACCACAAAGGCAAAGGAGGTTTTCCAACGCTTTGCAAAGAAAGGCAACTTTTGGTAGATTGGTTAAAATACAAGAAAAGCAGACATTGAATGTTCCTGGTGAAGTTATTAATTACACTTTGGATGGTGTATCAATACACCCAGTCACGACAGAGATACAGGCGTTCTTCCTAACTCAGTAGGACGCACCAATTGGTATCACCTTGTTAGTCAGTATGTGTTACACATGTGCTGGTTGCCATCTCGTTAGTTGGAAGGCGTTTCACCTGTGCTGACCCAGTTGCTATTTAAGAGTGGCTGGCCCAGTGCTCCTGTGGTCTTGAGAGATATGGAGGGTCAGCCCCTTTAGGTAGCTCACCTGTTTTGATTTCTAGAAAAACATTTCTTTGTCTGATTTCTCTGCTCCAACTTTTTTGGTTCGCTTCCTGCCTTTAAGTTTGGTGTGGGTTTTTATTTTGTTTGCCTTTTCTTGGGCAAATTAAGTGGGAGCCCATGGTTGGTGTCTTTTAGGTTCCAGTTGTTGTTGCTAGTCAACTTTCAGTGGACACCCCAATGAGTGTATTTCAGAAACCCTTCTAAAAATCCAATATGTTTTTGTTTTGGTTGTTGGTCCGTGAATCTTTGTTAGTTCCCCCTTCTTTTTGAGCAACATTTTTGGTGGGGAACGTAACAAGCACCTTCAAATGTTTATCAATGAAGGCAAACAATAATGTGAATAAATGAGTCTTAATGCTTTAGTATAGATGTTTAAAGCTCAATGCGTCTCTTGTAGCCGTGGCTGACCTGAAGCTGATCTTCTCAAATCTGTCCCATCGCGATTGCCAACATAAACAGATGACTCTCAAGACATAGTATAACTCTGCTATTTCAGAAGAGGGTGATAAACGCATATCCAATGTGGTACTAAAACAGAAGAAATTACTTAATAATAGCTAATGAGACTCGTGCTATAAAGAGCATTGCTTTCTGTGGATTTTGGTAGCCATACAGGGTTCACAACACTAATGTTAAGGCTTGACTACACAGTTTGGAGTGATGCTTGGTCTTCAATCTGCTAGTCCTGGTTCAGGTCTTCATGTCTCCAGCTGTGAACACTCAGTCGTCCAAACTGCTTATGCGGGCAGCTTTGAGAAGATCCGTAAAACAGCACACGAATAAAATCCTCTCGGAATGGTTCAATAACACAGGTTTTATGGCATGAAAAAAAAGCATCAGTCTTTTGTTAGTGCTGCAAGGAGATACTCTTATCAAAAGAGTACGCTAAGCTATAAATCAAAGACATGGTTATAAAAAGTCCCAATTAGAAACGCATTGTAATCGTTGCACAGAGTTCTAAAGTATGATACAGGGCTATGAAGATGTACAGTGTGTATGCCTGAATGGTCGCTAACAATGTGAAATCCTTGTTTGACGTGTTTAACCTCACAATGCTCCCCTCACCAACTGAACTGTCGAAACATATTCTGATTTTGCCTTCTCTTGGCAAGGTGAAACAGCCTTCTCTATTTCAATTCATATTTCCTCAGCAACATTAGAAAGCCCTGATTCGCTAACATTTTTATTGAGCAATTATGGCTTAACAATTCCAAATTCATAGCAAGTGTCATTAATTACAGTGCATTTATATAGTTGTTACACCGAGGCAGGTACAATGTAACCACATTGCATGTGGACATTGTTGCTTGTAACTGAGAAACCTTTTGGGGGTTTGAATAACATTGGCATGTGTACCTGCATTGTGCTGTGGTTACATTCTACATACTTATGTAATTATTTAGCGACACTTAATGTAAAGTGGGACCAAATGGGGTACTAAAACAAAGATACCACAGGTACAGCCGAGAAAATGATTTTGGATTCAGTGTTGTCTTTGGCTGTGGTATGGTTCTGAAAGGTAGCCGTTCCTACAGCAATTATCAAATGACTGCGTAGTGGCAATGAGCAAGTAAGAGGTTTACCAGGGAGTGTCTCGAAGTTCAACAGGTTAGTTAAGGAGGCCTACCCCGAATATTTCCATGCTATTAAATTCAGTGGTGAGATTCTTGTGAAGAGCCTCCAAACTCTGCACCTGGTTCATATTCCATCTGCACAATCTGCTTTCTTTGGACACCACATCTTCCTCTTATTTGATTTCAGCTCTTTGAGATATAAAATACACGCTGATACTTAAGTGTCTTAGGGGACGTCTCGAGGTAGAAAGCAGCATTTTGAACCGTTTGGAAAAGTGATTTATTATATGCCTTTGGCTTCAGCGTACAGAATCTCAGCATTAGAACTGTTCCGGACGAGACAGAAACGCACAATGTCTGCCTTACTATACAATTACTGGGACCCATTAATGCTTTTTTGAACAAGTAAACCTTGGAGTCTGTTCAGGTATTTTTTTTTATAGACTAGATCAAAAGATTTATGGCACCATATTTACATAAAGATGCAGAAATGGAGATTTACATATTACTGTATCAGTCTGTCAACGTTTACATCCTCTGTAATTTCCCTCGGATTTAGTGGAAGTGGCTCCGAGGTTAACTGATTGCACTAAATGATGGTGCTCACTGTTGTTATCTTGAGTTAGACACTACAATACGTTTGGTTATGCTCCCTATAGTTTATGTGTCCATGGGGTGGTATATACTGTAACCACTATGAAACCAACTCAGTGACCTTGTGGGTTAAAGTGTCTGCCAGAAGGTTGGGAGTTCGATCCTTGGCCGAGTCATGCCAAAGACTGTGAAAATGGGAACCAGTGCGTCCTGGCTTGGCACTCAGCATTAAGGAAACAGATTGTGGGTAAGGTCCTGCAATACACTAGCGTCCTGTTCAGGGGGTTGTAATTTTACATCAAGCTGCCTCACGCTACAGAAAAAGGAGATAGGCTCCTGCTCCTAGGAGCCATTCCGGCTCGCTTGTTCAAAGCTACATACTTATGTCCACCATGATAATCACTGCAGAGTGAATAACTAAATAAATGCATGTAAAGTGTACAAGTCAATACTGTCTGTTGGCCTTGGAACTGCAGTAACCTGCTCGGCTAGATGATCAGTGGATTGTAACTACATTCAGTATCTTCTACAGACATCTGAGAATTGTTTACAAAAAAATAGTCCGTTCAACCTTTTGTGGTTTACTTCTTAGAAAATTGAGTTGTACACTGACCACAGTGACGCAATCATAGTTATGTGGTCCAATAATTGGGGATACTATGCCTCCTGAAGATTTAGCGGTTTTCCCAAACTCTGGTCCTTTGGCTTCTTAGACAAATCTGTACTATATGCTGAGATATAATCCAGCTGAATACCCAGACCAGGCCAGGCCCAAGTCCTGAATCTGTAGCCTCCTTCGATGAGGCACAGCAATTAGATGTTTCCTCATGAAGACACTGTAAGGAAAAGGGACTGCTGTTGTCATGAGTTGTTTTCTTCTTAGCCGTTCAACTTTCCCCACATCATAGCCTTTCCGTGATAGAATACACTTGGTTAAGACTGTTCAAGTGATTGTTTATCTGGTAATGTAGTTGGTGGTAAGAAGTACTCCTCTGAGAAGTGTGTGTGTGTGTGTGTGGGGGTGGGGGGGGGGGGGGGGGGGGTGTAAGAGCGACAAGAGGGGCAGGAAGTTTGAGAGCAGCCAAGAGGCCTGTTTTCCTGGCACACAATGACAGGAAACGCTGCCACACTATAAATGGAAGCTGAAAAAGTGGTAAAACTCAGTCAGCAAGGCCTCGTCCACCATTCTATAGGATTTATTGGTTTCTGCCTCTCTGACAACAGTTCCATTGTGATGATGAAAAGACATAAAGAGGGAGAGAACAGAATACCAGGAATATTGGGCATGCCGACCTGGTTACTCACTCTCAGTGGCCATGTGTGAGTGCAGATCCTCACCTTGACGTCGATTTAATAACTATGAACGTTGTTATCAATCTCACGAAGTCTAACCATGCACATTGGAATTACTTACTGGCATGACCTTTGAATGACTCTGTCTTACCGTACATAAACAACCAATTCAGTTTTGAGGCATTTTTTTTTTTTTTTTTTTTTTGTGGAGTAGTCTCTCTGGCCGACATCTCTGTTCTACAGTTTAAAGGTTGACACTCCTGCTAAACGCATCACATCCCTCACCTTGGAGAAGCCCTCCCTGTCTGATGCTCTGTGGCATTCTCCCAGGAGTACATGAAAAACCTTAGAGCCTCCCCAAAAGTCAAGGACAACCAAAGTGAGGAGAACAGGCTGAGGGAGAGAGAATCTCCTTGGCCGAGTAGCAACAATTTAAAAATACAAGGGCGAAGACAGTTCTAATGACAAGTTAGAGGGTCACAATGATTCAATGCAGAAATCAACACACTTTTTGAAGTAAGACTGCAATGGAGGGATGCTAAATGATGTTTATGTTGCCAGTCAGAGGTCTCTGAGGTGAAAACAAGTAAATCAATATTTTGTTTGGATATGTGTCTCTCATCTCTATCCCTGGGATTAACCTTTGACCTCTTATGAAATGGACAAGAAATGGAGGGGGTTTTGAAGACAGATCTTTGTCTTGGAATTTTGACATGCTTGACAACATACAGTGCATTCGGAAAGTATTCAGACCCCTTTACTTTTTCCACACTTTGGTATGTTACAGCCTTATTCTAAAATGGATAAAATTGTTTTTTCCCCCTCATCAATCTACACATAATACCCCATATTGCCAAAGCAAAAACAGGTTTTTAGAAATGTTTGCAAAATTATTTTAAAAAACACGACTGAAATATCACATTTACATAAGTATTCAGACCCTTTTCTCAGTATTTTGTTGAAGCACCTGTGGCAGTGAATACAGCTTCAAGTCTTCTTGGGTATGACAATACAAGCTTGGCATACCTGTATTTGGGGAGTTTCTCCTATTCTTCTCTGCAGATCCTCTCAAGCTCTGTCAGGTTAGATGGGGAGCATCGCTGCACAGCTATTTTCAGGTCTCTCCAGAGATGTTAGATCGGGTTAATGTCCAGGCGCTGGCTGGGCCCTCAAGGACATTCAGAGACTTGGCCCGAAGCCACTCCTGCGTTGTCTTGTCTGTGTGCTTAGGGTTGTTTTCCTGTTGGAAGGTGAACCTTCGCCACAGTCTGAGGTCCTGAGCACTCTGGAGCAGGTTTTCATCAAGGGACTCTCTGTACTTTGCTCCGTTCATCTTTCCCTTAATCCTGACTAGTCTCCCAGTCCCTGCCACTGAAAAACATCACCACAGCATGATAATGCCACCCCCATGCTTCAACGTAGGGATGGTGCTAGGTTTCCTCCAGACGCAACGCTTGGTATTCAGACCAGAGAATCTTGTTTCTCATGGTCTGAGAGTCCTTTAGGTGCCTTTTGGCTCCAAGCAGGCTGTCATGTGCCTTTTACTAAGGAGTGGCTTCCTTCTGGCCACTCTGCCATAAAGGCCTGATTGGTGGAGTAATGCAGAGATGGTTGTCCTCCTGGAAGATTCCCCCATCTCCACAGAGGAACTCTGAAGCTCTGTCATAGTGACCATCGGGTTCTTGGTCACCTCCCTGACCAATGCCCTTCTCTCCTGATTGCTCAATTTGGTCAGGCGGAAGAGTCTAGGTGGTTCCAAACTTCTTCCATTCTTCAATGCTGGATCCATTTTATAAAAACCTGTTTTTGATTTGTTATTATGGGGTATTGTGTTTCAATTGATGAGGAAACATTTTTTTTACTCCTGAACTACAAAATTCTACTTTGACAGTATGTAGATCTGAAAGCACTGTATACAGTGCCTTCCGAAAGTATTCACACCCCTTTACTTTTTCCAAATTTTGCCGTGTTATAGCCCAAATTAAATGATTTATTAAATTTAGATTTTGTGTCACTGATCTCCACATAATACCCCATACAGTCAAAGTGGAACTTTGTAGTTCAGGAGTAAAAATTTGCATAACAAATCATATGGGGAGGCAGGGTAGCCTAGTGGTTAGAGCATTGGACTAATAACCGAAAGGTTGCAAGTTCGAATCCCCGAGCTGACAAGGTGCAAATCTGTCGTTCTGCCCCTAAACACCCACTATTCATAGGCCGTCATTGAAAATAAGAATTTGTTCTTAACTGACTTGCCTAGTTAAATAAAGGTAAACTAGATATGATGTTGATGATATGATGTTGCATGGACTCATTCCATGTTCAACAATAGTGGTTAATATAGTGTTTTTATGACTTCATCTGTACCCCACACATGCAATTATCTGTGTGGTCCCTCAAATAAATAGTGCATTTCAACCACAAAGTCAAGGGAGGTTTTTCAATGCCTACTGTATTGGTAAATAAAAAAAGCAGATGCTGAATATCCCTTTGAGCATGGTGAAGTTATTAATTATACTTTGGACAGTGTATCAATACACCCAGTGCTACAAAGATACATGCTTCCTTCCTAACTCAGTTGCCGGAGAGGAAGGAAACTGCTTAGGGATTTCATCACGAGACCAAAGTTGATTTTAAAACTGTTACAGAGTTGAATGGTTGTGATATGAGAACTGAGGATGGATCTACAACATAGTTACTCCTCAATACTACAGACATGGGTTCAATCCCAGGCTGAGTCACAACTGGCCGTGACCGGGAGTCCCATAGGGCGGCGCACAATTGGCCCAGCATCGTCCAGGTTAGGGGAGGGTTTGGATGGGGGGGGGCTTTACTTGGCTCATCGCGCTCTAGCGACTCCTTGCAGGCTGACTTCGGTTGTCAGTTGAATGGTGTTTCTTCCGACATATTGGTGCGGATGGCTTCCAGTGTTAAGAAGCGCAGTTTGACGGGTCATGTTTTGGAGGATGCATGACTCGACCTTCACATCCCCCAAGCCTGTTGAGGATTTGCAGCGATGAAACTAGATCGTAATTGGATCGCAATTGGATATCATGAAATTGGAGAGAAAAAGGGGGTAAAAAAAAATCCAACAGCTGTAGAACACTTAAGATGACGTCTCGACAGATAAGCGATGAGACAAGATCGTAATTGGATCGCAATTGGATATCAAGAAATTGTGGAGAAAAAGGTGGTAACAGCTGTCGAATGTTTAAGATGATGTCTCGACAAATAAGGTGAAAAACAAGGGGAAATTTAGATTTTTTTTATTCTCAATTATTTTTACACAATGATGTAGACTTATCTGGGCCATCTGTTTGGGCAGCATACATTCTCTGGGTTCCTCTCTGCAGACCAGAGTTGGATTTTGACTTTGTAACTCAAGTGGCTAAATGACAGTAGCTGCCTGCAACTGGTGCCAAGGGTGGGTCTAAGTCAGTGGGTCAGCTTGCCAAGTGGAGGCGCAGCTTGTCGTCCAGTGCTGTGTTAAAGCCAACAGATCACCTTGTTAAATAGGAACCTAGTAACCAAGGACATTGAAGTGACCAGGAAACTGCTAACATTCACCAAAAATAACAAGAAACCATAAAAGGTTTTATTTGCTTCTGTTATCACACATTATCTGCAACATCATAGGAAAGCGATATTCTGGCACGTTTTTGCAAAACGGTAAAATATCACAGTAGCTGATGTTTTTCTCAATACATTGCAGTCAATGCGAAAAGATGAGTCTTAAAAGTTTGACGTTTTTCTCATTGATCAAATCTCTCTCTCCCTCACCCTCTCCCTCCGCTCTATCCCCATCCCTCCTTCACCCTCTCCCTCTATCCCCATCCCTCCTTCACCCTCTCCCTCTCTCTCCCCTTGACTCACTCTCCCTCTTCTCTCTCTCTACCTCCTCCATTCATTCGCTCTCCCTCATTCTTTCCCTGCCTCCTCTTCTTTTCATCTCTCTCTCTCCCCTCCTCTCTCTCCCCCTCCCTCCGTCACCTTCTCCCTCTCTCTCCCCATTCTCTCTATCACATCTCTGTCCATTCTCTCTCTCTCTCCTTATTTCCATCCCTGGAAGACAGGCAGACAGGAAGGCAGGCAGACAGACACAGTTTCAAGTCAATTTTAAAACGTGACCAATATCCTCATCAGAATTCATTCAAGAATTCATAACAAGGATCTTAGTTTCTAGAACTGCAAGACCATTGGTTGACTTCAAATTTCAGCTGCTGTGACATTTTTCCTTTTTTGCAAAAACGTGCCAGGATGACATTTTTAGGCTGATAATTGGCTGCGCTACCGTATCTCTTGGGGGGATTTCTGTCCTCATCTGCCAAAGACATCTTTCACTCCTTTCACAAGAAGTTCAATTTTTCCGCCGGTTCCTCTCCATGATCTACCTTAGTGCCTCGCTAAATTACTTCCTATACTGGCAGGAAATGTAGGTCTATTAATCAAGGTTATAGAGAACATTTCGAGGAATTGACCCCTCGCAAAAAGAACATGTTCAACAAATGTTCTATCACAGGTAACATTGGCTGCATAAACATGTATCTACTTTGTCATGCTTTATATCTGTGACAAATTGTAACTTGATGCAAAGATAACTGTATCATCAGTTTACAAATTATCATAATTTTCACAAATTAGAGGTAATTCATTCATAAATAAATAAGGGGGGCAACACTGAGCTTTGAGGTGCACCATAACATGGTTAGGTATACAATTGGATATTGACTTAAAATCATACCTCTCCTTACAGCTTAAACTGTACTGACTGACTGAATCTACAGTGGGGGTTTACTTGATCTAAAAAGTATTAAATTGAAGCCTAAATTGGTTCACATTCCCAGCCCTTAAAACTGCATCTGGGATTGAACCAGTCTAATACCTTTCCTCGGAGTTGCTCTCCCAACGTAAACAGAAGGCTGTTATGATTACTGTTGCTGCTAATACTTTAAATAGAACCCAAAGCATACAGATTATTGGACAGGGAGTGGAATGATGATCATTATGAACGCTATAATGGTCTCCTCCCAGTTTGAACTTTGCTGAGATATTTCTATTGGAACCCACCTGTATGCATGTCACTGCCTAATTCATAACTTTTTCATGTATTACTGAGCTATGTAAGGAACAGATTTGAAACTTAAACAAGACCACATGGACCAATTTTATTATTTTTTTTTTTTTTACCTTTATTTAACCAGGCAAGTCAGTTAAGAACAAATTCTTATTTTCAATGACGGCCTGGGAACAGTGGGTTAACTGCCTGTTCAGGGGCAGAACGACAGATTTGTACCTTGTCAGCTCGGGGGTTTGAACTCGCAACATTCCGGTTACTAGTCCAACGCTCTAACCACTAGGCTACCCTGCCGCCCCACCACATGGACCAATAGATACGTTGAAAAGATTTCAGTCTTTTAGTAAATGTGTACATCATCCTAAATAGGTCTCTGACCTATAAATTTGCTTTGAAAACATATTCACACAAGAACAGGAAACAAAATCTGCATCGCTAATACCTGAATTACTTAACTAAGCTTATTCTGTAAAGCACTGTGCATTGTTCACTGCACATTCTATAGAAGGACAACCGCTGTGTTTCACAGGCCTCATAAACCACTAGTCCTAATCAGCTTGTAAAGTGCTCAGAAAATTAAACGCTAGAAGGGCTTCTCCACCATTTGTGAATTCCTAGTACTTTATTTGATGTACATTACTGTGCCTGTACTTGAAAAGGCTCTTATAAAATATGATTGGTTCTTTAATGGGGGGGGGGGGATCTGATATTTTATACACTATACGGTCTGGATCTATTTGTGTCAAGAATGTTTTCTGTAATAAAAACTCAAATGTCGAACCTGTACAAACAAATGCAAACTTTTTTAAACAGCATTATTTGACTTATACTCTGTTTGTTGTGGATTTTTCCACCTAAATGAAATGGTCCCCTGTGTAAAAAATTAAAGGAGACACATACACAGAAGTAGTGCTGCTAATTTGACTCTTAAGGTGGTGCATAAACTCCTTGAATCTCCCAACTCCTGAGCTCAGCCCTACTGTACACAAGGGCCATGTCTAAAGTTTAAGCACATAGCTTGACTAAAACAAACTCATTATTTCAATTTCTCAATGAGCCCCGCTTTCTAACAGACAGCCCAGCGTGATCCATTATTTCAATATTTTGCTGCTTAATAACGCGCGGCTACGTGTCAATTATCGCGATAATACACTGCCACTTATTTTCGCGCATGACTAGGCTTGTCATGGCGATGGTTTTCACTTCATTTGGTCTCTTCAGTCCAATCTGAAGGGAAAACAATGCTCCATCTTCCCTCAATGACTTTGAACTACCCTCAAAACAAGTTTAAGATGCTGGTTCTCACACACGATGGCCTCGGAGGTGAGATTTGTGAATGGAGTGTCAGATTGAGAGTCTCCGGAAGGGAGTTCTAATTAGCTCGGATGTCCAAGACACTACAGGGCTCCACACCGCCTCGGGATGCTGAGGGGAGGAGAAAAAGGGCAGTGGTTGCATATGAATACTAATATCCTGCAGGACTAGCTGGTCAAAGTAATATAAAAAAAAACATACTAAAAGCTGAATTGAAATGACGATGAAGGGATCTGTTGACATGGATCATCAAGAAAGTTGTTATTGGCGTAGATCAATTAACAGGTGACAACAGGACAACAACATAAGGTCACACAGAACGTTTTTGGACAGGAGAATCCCCGTGTTTGAACTGCATCAAGCTACGCGGAAGTAGGGTTTCAGGGCTTGGGCAGCGCAGCATGACAACTTTGAAGTTGATTCTGATTGTATTGATGAAAAGGGACTGTGTCTTGGTAACTTGCGAAACCACATAATACTGGACATCAAAGACTCCATACTAATCCCATTGGATTATTCAATTAGAGGAATCAGGAATATTAGAAGCAAAACAACATGCGCATGCATGTATTTGAGTGACATGGAGAGTTCGACACATTACAAAGGGCTTGACCTATTGGGACACACCTGCGACATGAGTCTCTTTTTGTCCCTACCACCAATAATTCAGTAAACGGGTTTACGTGCAATCTTTGTTTTAAGCATTATTATGATTAACACAACCTCTCGTTAATATCGCTATCCTGGATACAGACTGTACAGTATGTAAAACAGTCCAGTACAGTTATAGGGCTTGGCAAGAACTTGCTTCTCCAATTTGTCTTGGTTCATTGCACAGGTTGCTCTTTGTTCATTTAATTGTCATTCCAGGGAACATTCTCCAGCTTGCTGAAGATTGGTTCACGATGGCAAGAACCTGGAAAAAGGGGCTGAGATATGATCGTAAGAGGACCGTGCACATGTCATGTGGGATGTGGAAGTGATTTCTGGCTCTTCTGTTATGAGGTCAAGCAAAGTCTTGGGGGGGAATGGCTTTCACTTCTAGACCAGCAAGATGTCTCATTGACTTTGGTTCAGAGTGTAACATCTTAACTGGATCATCTTCATTGAGGACTCTGATATACCTGAAAACGAATCGACTACATTCTTCAACTCCCGTTAGGAGTGTATCCTTTCGAATGTTCTTGGTTTCCCAGGCCAAAGAAAGGGTTGATAATAATATAAGGACGAGGCAAAATCAAAGTTTATTTCAGAAGCACAATATGGCACGATATGCACCGTATTTGTACATTAGTGATTGCTGAGTTGTTGCTGCTGACTGTTGCAAGTCATCCATCCAGAAAAGCAATGTATTGTTGTAATAATATTGCAGAGAAACTTCGTTTGACACCACGCTTTGGATTAGACCCACATTCTTCCGGCTTGAGAATGGATGCTTGTGGGCACCTTGTGGATAGTCCAACAACACTTAATGGAGCCTGCTGTTCTTCAACATAGTTTGGTGGAAAACCAACTGTCGGACCGTGAAGACAAAACAGGCGCATATACAATGGCGGGGTTGAAGAGTTCAGAGGTTTGTTATGCTTATGTCTCTACAAGCTAAGACGATGAATGTGGTGTTTAGGCTCTGGGCAACTCTGACATACCAAGCATACTGTGGTAGCAGCCAAGGGGATTGGGCCAGGTTTGTGTGACCAAAATAAAAACGCATATATGTCATTTAACTTTGCTACGGTGACCAATCAAATCATGGAAACAAGTCAAATGTGAAGGAATGACGTCTTTCAGGTTTGGTCTATTTTGCTCAATTGCCACTCTCAACAAAACATAATTTCTTAATAATAATATTATAGCACAGTTACTTCTGCCCCTAAAATTCGACAACATTTCAATGTGTTGCTTTTAGCATGTGATTTCATACCCATAAGCGCAGCCAAGTTGAACAATAAACACAATAACTTTCATTCCTCTCAACTTCAAAGTTGGCAATAACCTTCATTCTCAATTATTAATTACCCCCTTGAACCTTTTGCTGTATTCAATTATATTCCGATTTTGACAACATTTGGAAGTTTCCCAAGTTAAAAACAAAAAGTACATAATAATGCTGATAATCTAAATTCATCTAGGTCATGTCCCTGTTGGATTTTCCCACAGAAAATGATATTACAGTTGGGCTTTGATGGTAGTTACTCACAAGCATAGGATCTCTAACCAGCACACTCGCCAGAGAATGAGTGCTGATATAATCTTAAGCAGGACATACCTTTTTAGATATGGACATGGGAGAAAGTCAAAGAGCTTGTCTCGAGGGTCACGGAGCAACACGTTTAAATACAGGATATAACTAAACTAACTGTGTGTATGACACAATGGTTTTACAACTATTTTCATGGTTTTGGTTAATGGTCTATTCATTGGTCATTTGAGGTCCGGACACAAATGTGTCTTTCTCATTGGTCACTCAAAGTGTCAGTTGACAGTTACCAAGTCTGATTGAACTGCTGTTATTTGAATGTACTGTACTGTTCTACATTGACGCATTTGGCTATCACTAATGGTCCTAGTTAAAGGACTGCATCAGGATGACCAAATTATTATTTACATGAATACAAGCAGGGGTGGACTGGCTGGTCCATTTCTAGCCCAGTGGGCCTGTCTAACTAGTAAGAAGGGGCCGGTGTGTTAAAAATGCCAGGGACGATTTTTGGTCCAAGTCTGCCCCTGAACAGAAGTGATCACACACGAACACTCCACCACCAATTCGTCGTGACATGGACTCCAAGCTTGACACGACTCAACCCCCATGGCTGTAAAATAAAACGGAGACCATACATGTTGGTGATTGTGTGGCTGTCGTATTTTTTTATTTTTTTTATTATTTTTTTATTTTATCTCTTTCCTTTACGTTTCATATACACTCAACAAAAGACTGAAGCAGGAGCATTTTCATTTCTAAAAGTTTAGCCTTTTGATATGAATGTCAAAACAAATGTCAAAACATTAAAGGACATCCTATAGCCCGAGAGCAAAACCTCTCAAAACCCTTGGGTCATATTTACAGTATCAGGCGTCTTTCGGTTGATTAGCATAATGTCATTATATTCTTGTGGTTGTTAAGATGAATGCTGTAATCGTCCAGGAGCAAATGTAGCATTTCTTAATTTGGGTAATACATTTACAACCACCCTGAACTTAATCAGATTTAAAGTTCATGAAAATAAAGAATCCATTAATGTGCATAACCCATTCATTTGTGCGTTCCTGGATGAATCGAGCTGTTTGCCTTAAATATATCACTGACACTGAGTCTGGCCTTCCAAAAACCCTTCCAGCCTGTTAGCACAACCTGCCAACTACATAATATCTGCACCTGTTCACTTGATAACAAAAACACTTCCCTTTTTTTCATCACGTTTACAGTAACTGGTAGGCTCCGACTCACGGTTGGTTTTCTACACTTCCCAGGCACTTTGGAGTATGAAGTAATGACCTATTATGGCTACTTGATCTCCAAACAGTAACTGTTTTGCAGGTGTGATATGGATATCTGTGAAATGGGACTTGATCTCTGGTCACTGAACCTCTATTTACGTAGTGCTGAGTTCTCTGTTTATTGGAGATGATTTTAAGGGAGGAAATACTTGTCTAGTGATGGAACAGAAGATGTTATGCTGGAGGTTCATTGTTGGCACAACATAGAGAGGAACTGAAACATCAATGAGTGGTGTCAATGTTTGGTGAAACAAACCTATAATTGCCTATGTACTGTAGCATGTCTTGGCTTGGCTATATACTGCCACATGTCCCCTATCGATAATACTGATGTAGCCTTGATGAAAAGGCGTCCCTCTTCGAAAGCGACAGAGGGATGAACACGTGAAAGAGCACTGCCAGCGCAAATCCACTTCCTTCTCCGTGCCATCTCAACTGTTTCAAATCCGTTCAAAGGCTTGGATCTGTTATGGCAGGAGGGCTCCTGCTGAGGCGTCCTCTGAACTGCATGCTGATCCCTAACTCGAGCAGACATGTTAACTTGGGCAGAAGCAAAGACTTGACTACCGGCTCTGCGAACTAGAGATTGAAAGCTCTTTCTTCTCCTAATTGCACATTGTGAGAGTGATAGAGGAGGCGGCTTATGCCTCAAGTCTGAATTGTTCATGTACACAGACTTTGTAGTTCGTTTCGACAGCCACATAACCCACAACATACAGTAAGTAGGAGGAAGATACAACCAAGTCCGGTGGGTTACTAAACCAGTTGTGGTGCATCAACATCTGTGTTTACAACTACAATACAGGGTAACAACATTCAAAAAAAGTGTATATATTTATGACCACGAACCTGCCTGTTTTTAACCCATGTGCAGAACTGGGTGACAGGGGCTCATAGTCTATTGTCTATTATAGATACTTTGCCCAGTGCATCTCTCAAAGGTGAGAGATGTGCCAAAAGAATAGACCTACAGTACAAAATAGATGCAGATGTAGCATAAACAAGTCACACACACACACACACACCCACACACACATTTCATACAAATTTAAGACGTTATACGAGAAATAATACTCTTGGGGCTCTTTCTCATGCAGGATCATTTGTTACCGTAATTTCTTCTCCCACAGGAATTGGATGACATCATGATCTAGATGTGTATCATAATGGGTATTAGGCGGTTGCTTGGAGATGCTACCGCTGCATCTCTCCATTAGTTTCGTATGTCTTCATTTACAGTAGAGGCAACCTGTAACTGGGATGTAAGAGAAAGATCTCAAACCAGTAGTTAGCTCGTTGAACTGGCTTCTAACAAGTAGCTCTCTTGAACGTTTTACTCTCTGTCAGGGGAGAAGCTCGTGTACTGTAGTGAATACTTGTAACTACAGCTGAGTAGCATATGTTGTACATGTAAGTACATGCAGCTACTATACTATTACACCTCTCTCCTGTTTAGATATATTGTTTAAAGTTAATTCGAGTTGATCCAGGTCTAAGTAGTTTATACAGACTACTTCCACTGTGCAATCAGAGGAGTAGCACTCAGTTCCGTATGTCATTTATCAGTCTAGTCTTTGGGCCACTGGCAGAACACATGGCCTTCCACCCGGTACAAGAGCTTAATACGCACAGGTTTCCCACAGCAACTGGCCAGCTGTGCATGACGTGCAATTCGTGCATTTGAATAGTGTTTTTATCATTTGAATCAATGAAAGGCCATGCAATAATTCAGTACTATTTGGTAAGGACAGGAATTCTAGCCCAGACACAAATGGACCGTAACATGGTGGGTTCCAGTGCAACTTGTATACAGTTAGCCACTGTCGAGCAGTACTGTACTTGCGAGATGCACTCGCAGTACTGTACTTGCGAGATGCACAAAAAACCTTCAAGGGGTCATGTAGTAGAGAGATGTCATATTGGATCAATCCAATATTTTGAGAGCCGTTCGGCATAGATATCTTCCAATTAAGATAAACCACTTCAAAGCGGAAAGCAAAAAGGTCAGATGTAGGGTGAAACATCTTAAAATGTGGCATACAAAGGCAAGCGCATGTCTTTCAGTTCGACATCATTTGTCATTTCACCGATATGAATAACTTCAGCAACAACAAGGCACACCATGACACCCCATTAGCTCACGCTTGGCTGAGATAGCATAGGGGGAGATCTGGTTATGATGTTCTGAGCAACACCCAATGTGTGGAGTGTCCTACTGTGTCTCGCTTATGACCAAGCGAAGTCGTCTTCTACGGAAGATCAACCAGCTCCGCATCCGATGGCACCGCTCATTAACATTTCAACAGGCTTGTTTTATACCACTTTAGGGACGAGTTTGGAGAGAAGAAGGAAGAAAAAACAGATGGTATGCTGACCATCTCTCTTCCACAATATTACATCAATGTTCTGTAGATGCTTGTGGTTTCTCTAAATATCGGGAGGTTTGAGGGACATCTACAAAATGATTTAGCCTATAGAGTTCATGTTGACTAACCACCCAGTAGCTCAGTGTGTCGTTAGGGACCGCTTCACTTGGGGACCCTTTTCAGAGGGTCAAAACTGATGATTCTTTACAGCATCAAGAAATGGAGCCATCAGTCAAAGGGTGATAACTTTTTCTCATAGTAGTGAATGACACGTCATTACTGTACTGCTTATGTGCTGTAGATGATCCATTTTACAGGGAAGGCAAGGTAAACTGGCCTGCCTGATTATTCAATGTTTTTTCCCTCATGGGAGCGTAGACCGATTTGATGTCCTTAAGCCGAATCAACGTTCATTTTACAGGGGTAGAATGAACCGTTAGCTGAATCAACGTGAGGCCGTTGATTAAGTCAAGCATGAAAGGGTTAACTACTCAGGTGGAAGGGGAACCAGAAGGACTTGGTTCATGATGAGTGTCACTTATGGGAAAATCGCCTGTCTCTCATTAACACGCCACCCAGCGTGGCTCCGGGCGAGGACTTGACTTCCACCTGTTGCCCTGCCTTACCCTGCCGGACACCTGGCATGACGTGTCCCTTATCCCCTGTCCCGGGGGAACCTAATGCCAGGTGTTACCCCGCACGCACGTGATGCCGCCGCTCCATGTGACTACCATAACGCTCCCTCTTTATTGCCTTCCCCTCAAGTAAAACAATGTGTTTTTGACACAATTTACTGAAGTCAAGCCAGCGTGGCTAGGATTTCACACATGCTTCATTGTTAGGGCCTCGAGCGGTTGATCCAGAAGGGATATACCCCAGCTAGGCTGCAGGAAATCCCTGGTGAGCACATACTCACATCTTCCATTCAGTGGGTGACGAGGAGCTTATTTTTGTAAAGGGGTGCCCACACACCATAGCATAGCGCGTGTGTCCTTGTGGCATTGCATGCAGGCATGCGTTTCATGAAGAATGAGTTTGCGTGTTCAATGCTGGTTTGATTTTAGCTAAGGCATTACTCTAACAGAGAGTATTTTGCTTCTAATTTAGTTAAGCCGACAAGAACACCTGATCAAGACTATGATTCACGACAGGCCTCTTGGACCTACCGCACGGGGATCATACATAGCAGGGTAATAATTCCCCCAATGTTGTTCTAATATCCCTGAGTGAGGACCAATACTGTGTCCAAAAGGCTGCGAATGCAGTGAAGACTTGAGCCACAAAGAACGAAAAACAGTACGGGATCTGTGCTTTATTTTCTCATTTTGAAAACGAAAAGGGGAAGAAAAAAAAAAGCGTTCGTCCCAAGAACTCTTCTGTTGTTACAAATGAGACTAATGCAGAACACAGCCATATTTCCATGCATTTCTAGAGTCCCATTTCCTCTGGTCTGTGTGACCTCTGTTCACCCCCCCCCCCCTCCCCACACACCCTTTATTAGCAGTGAGACAGGCTGCTCAGTGACGGTAGCGGAAGCCCATTCAACCCAGTGGGGCAGCGAGCCAGACTCTCCATCCAAATGCCAGCTGCCTCCAACTCAATTTGTCAGATGGTTCGTTTCAGCAAATTTCATTTGGGAGAGATAGAGAGAGAAAAAAAACAAGACTTGATCTCCATCTACTCAGGATGTCAGGGAGATTATGCTCCGGTGAATGTCAGGAAATAGTCAAATAGAAAATGACAACATCTCTACATCAGTAAGAGGTAACAGGAAAAGTCATACCTGAGGTCTCTTTGTTTGTCCCTGCAGACTTTCAACATTAATGTTTTAAACTTCCCCTCTAACTGTTAGAGAAATTAGAGAGAGGTGTATGTGAGCATATGACGTATCTCTAAAACCGGCATTCGATGCAAGGCACGTTATAGCCCAGTGTACCATAGAGCCGACAATGTGACTTTTGAAGGAGATCGCTCGCATTCATGATAAATGCTGCGCATGACAGCTCAAGAATAAATGACTTTTTAAATGTATGTTAATAGTGTGCTGCACTATAATGTGCCTTGCATTGAATCCCAGGCTAAGTAGTGTAGGCATCAACGCTGTAGGGCTATTGACCGCATTCACTGGTAAAGCAGCTATAAAAGCATTGACACAATGGTGTTTCAGCAAGTGAACACTGAGGACATGACCTTTCAAAAGGCGTGTAGTTTGGATGATTGTTTTTCTCCACTTATGACTTGTGTCAAAAGTTGAAGAAGGAAATAAGGTGAAATCCCTTTTCCGTTGGTGGAATACAAGCACACCCACTGGGCACACACTGGTTGAATCAACGTTGTTTCCACATCATTTCAACTAAATTTCTCTAAAAGACTTCAAGCATTTGGATGCTATTTTTCAAACAACTTTAATCATCAGAGTTTTTGACCTCTTTGAAAATGTGTCTCAATGCTCATCCATTGTAAAAATTTTTTTAAATTAAATTCAAAAATGGTGTCTTCTGGGAAAATGTCTAATACCGATCTAAATAATTCAGAATAGAGAATTGTCCTGTTTTCAGAACCCATCTGCAGTCCTGTGGGTTGACTTAACTGACAGAATAAGACAGACCGTTCGTATGAATTTACTAAATTGCTGTCTCAAGTATCATACCTCGTGGCAATTATGTAAAAACTGAAAACACAACCAGTAGGATAATAAAAAAGGTATTCAGAACAACACACCTCCTGCCCCCTACGCCAATGGTATTCACAAAGTTGATGGTTTGTATTTAGGATCATGTTTTACAGCTTTGCCCTTCTATTCTTTATTTTAAAAGCATCATATTTAATTGTGCAATATATTTTACATGTGATAAGGCTACTCAGAGGGCCAGAGATAATTACAGACATCTATGATAGTCTGAAGTATTCCACAGGGCTACTAGATGTTTTGTGATTGATTGCATAAAATCCTTGAAAGATACCAAAATTCGGGTAGTTTTACTGGTAAACTTCGAAAGCTTCCAGTAATATAACCCTTCCTTTGCAACCCTATCTAACGCGCAAAAGATGCACAAGTGATAAAAAATGATGCTTAGTTCTGGGTCCATTAGGCTAAAACAAAAATGAGATGCCAAACACGTGCTAAGTATTAATGACCAGCATCTGTGATGTCGAGAAGATGTCGCTAAGCAAGCCGCTTGCAAAGGAATCAAAGACACGTGCATGGCAGAGGGTTCGTGCAACAAGTTCAGCCAAACATTCAAGCCTGGCATTTGGCACCAGGCATGTAAAACAACCAAGGCCTGATTGAAAGAAGTCACTCAACACAGGGCAGCTGCTTGATTCAATTCTAATCATCCAAAATCTTGGTAAACTGCTATTTAGCCCGAATCGAGTTTCGCCCCCCAACCGTCATTGTTTGTCGTGAACCAGATTGAATGCGGCCTCAATCAGCATATGAAGTCACCAAGTGATAATGAGAAACACATTGGACTCATCATTTCAAAGACAACTGTTGAGAGAGTAGGGGTGAAATGATATGGATGTGCACTTGTTGAAAGCTTTTCTCTTTTGTAATTCATTTCTTGATGTTCCATTCCAACAATGAGATGGCGATATTTAAAACAGATTTAAAATAGATAGCATTGTAGCCTTATTTTTGTTGTTACTTTTATTTTGTCGTAATGTATCAAATCCAAATGTATTTGTGTAGTTAGTGCAACAAATACAACAGGTTACCTTATCGTGAAATGTTTACTTACAAGCCGTTAACCAACAATGCAGTTTTAAGAAAAATAAGTGTAGATAAAAATAGATAAGTTAAAAAAATATAGAAACAAGTAACAAATCATTAAAGAGCAGCAAAAAAGGCACTGCTACTGTTTGCAACCCGGGGACTTGTATTTTGAAAGCAATAGTATTCCCAGGGGCACCTGCACGGGTGTAGTTTAAACCCATTTTAACTGCTAAACCCACAAGTCCTCTGGTGGCGGTAGTGTTAAATATCTACAACAAGACATCGGGGTTACTGTATCAATGTCAAGGATCAGTCCTTTTTTGTTGAGAACAAATGTTGGCATGGTCTTTGAGAGTGTTTGTCAGATTGCATCACTCATAAATAACAACAGAGCAAATCAAATCAGACTTTTTTTTTTGCCCCTCAAAGCTCTCCATTCCCTCCTCACACCACAGAAACCACCCTTGACACTGTGTACTCTACATGTGCTTGGACTGCTTGGTTAAGAGTGAAGTTTATGTCAAAGACCCGCCGGGCACAGATGTCAATTTAACATCTATTCTACGTCGGTGCAACGTCACTTCATTGAAATGACGCGGAAACAATGTTGATTCAAACCAGTGTGTGTCTAGGTAGTGGGGACATTACATAAAAACAGACTTTATACTGTACCAAGAAAGAAACCATAGATGTAGGAGAGAGTGGGGTAGGGGAGAGTGGGGTAGGGGAGAGTGGGGTAGGAGAGAGTGGGGTAGGGGAGAGTGGGGTAGGGGAGAGTGGGGTAGGAGAGAGTGGGGTAGGGGAGAGTGGGGTAGGGGAGAGTGGGGTAGGGGAGAGTGGGGTAGGGGAGAGTGGGGTAGGAGAGAGTGGGGTAGGAGAGAGTGGGGTAGGAGAGAGTGGGGTAGGAGAGAGTGGGGTAGGGGAGAGTGGGGTAGGAGAGAGTGGGGTAGGGGAGAGTGGGGTAGGGGAGAGTGGGGTAGGGGTGAGTGGGGTAGGAGAGAGTGGGGTAGGAGAGAGTGGGGTAGGAGAGAGTGGGTTAGGGGAGAGTGGGGTAGGGGAGAGTGGGGTAGGGGAGAGTGGGGTAGGGGAGAGTGGGGTAAGTTGAGCCTTTGTTTTGGATTCAGCTTCACTCCGTCAAGGGAAATATAAGTATTCTTTCTGACAAAGATAGCTTGTCCAAAAATATTGGTTTGGGATAAATTGAGCCAATGAACAGGATAAGTTAAGCTGCCTACAAATGTTTATACTGAATTACATATCATCACTACCTTTAGTCTATCTTTACGTCCCGAACACAAATTCAACACAAACACATTTTTTTGGTGTCTATTGATCATTTTAAGCATCTTTTAACACCTGACAAACACTTTGTACCTTTTTAAACACGTAATCATATCCCAGTGAAATCCTTTGCATTATGCCTGGGAAGAAAACAGTTACATTTGTTCAACTTGCCGGCTCAACCCTTGGCACAACTTACCCCATGATCATTAGCTCACAATAAATGAATTTGACTTAATTTGACACAATAAATACATTATTCTTGCTTCCGACTTTTTCCATGTGGTTTCTTTGTTCACAGACTCCACCAAATATTTGGTCAAATTATTAATTTGGTGTATAGTTTACTAGAAACAAGGTTGGCTTAATGGTTCAACTTATGGTTCAACTTATCTCACTCTCCCCTTGTTGTTTTTCACATTTCAGAAGGTCTACCATGACCTCCCTCAGGAGCATTGTGTCGCACTGCGGTTGGTTGCCATGGATCCCTTTTACTGCAGACCTAGGTTATGTCCGGACCAATACTGATATTTGGATCATTTTCCAAATGTGTTTGAATACCCCCATAAAACCCTAGTACAGTACCTGGTTCACCTAACAATCAACTGACTACCATGTATTTATCACTCTAGTTTTATCCAAAATATTACAGTTTTCATCTTCTATGGAAGATACCGCATGGCTAAGACAGGATCAAGTGGAATCCAGGGAAGATGGGAAACAGAATAGCCTGGAAAAAGAATGCCAGCTGGGCTAATCTGGTCCTGGATCAAGATTCGCACTCCAAAGCACAATTTGCTAATTTCTCAAAGCCACATCTTGATACCAAAACGTTGCTGGGATCTCGATGTGAACGTTCTCATATTAGAACACGATCTGGTTCCCATCACTGTTCAATTGAACTTGATGGATTTTGTTGGCAAGGCACTAATCATAGAATCAGCATGCATTTCACAAAGAGACTTTCAAGACCCATGCAGGAACAGAATGGAGGGGCCAGTCTTGATCTGAGACCTCTATTGAGAAAATGAACGTTTATTTTTGTTGTTTAGATGAAACATAATTTGCCATTTGTGTCACTTCAAAGTGATCCAAATGAAGTATTTATGAATTGGACGTACAGCAGCTTTGTTTACAAACTGAAGGTCAGATTCCTACAGCTAATTTTGACGAATATACTACCGTTCAAAAGTTTGGGGTCACTTAGAAATATCCTTGTATTTGAATGAAAAGCACATCTTTCATCCATTAAAATAACATCAAATTGATCAAAAATACAATGTAGACATTGTTAATGTTTTAAATGACTTTTGTAGCTGGAAACGGCAGATTTTTTATGCAATATGTGTACAGAGGCCCATTATCAGCAAACATCACTACTGTGTTCCAATGGCAGGTTGTGTTAGCTAATCCAAGTTCATCATTTTAAAAGGCTAATTGATAATTGGAAAACCTTTTTTGCAATTATGTTAGCACAGCTGAAAACTGTCGTGCTGATTAAAGAAGCAATGACATTGGACTTCTTTAGACTAGTTGAGTATCTGGAGCATCAGCATTTGTGGGTTCGGATTACAGGCTCAAAATAGCCAGAAACAAAGAACTTTGTTTGAGACTCGGTCTCAACCTTTGTCTTAATTGAAGACTCATCTCTTCAGTAGGTCCTATGATTGAGTGTAGTCTGGCCCAGGGGTGTGAAGGTGAACGGAAAGGTCCAGGAGGGGTGTGTGAATTTAAGTATGCTCTCTCTCTCTCTCTCTCTCTCTCTCTCTCTCTCTCTCTCTCTCTCTCTCTCTCTGTCTCTCTGTCTCTCTGTCTCTCTCTCTCTCTGTCTCTCTCTCTAAGTCTCTCTCTCAGAGGAGGAGGATCTGAGCCCTAGGACCACGCTTCTGATGACTCCTTGCTGTCCACCTGGCTGTGCTGCTGCTCCAGTTTCAACTGTTCTGCCTGCGGCTATGGAATCCTGACCTGTTCACCGGATGTGCAACCTGTCCCAGACCTGCTGTTTTCAACTCTCTAGAAACAGCAGGAGTGGTAGAGATACTCTGAATGATCGGCTATGAAAAGACAACTGACATTTACTCCTGACCTGTTGCACCCTCGACAACCACTGTGATTATTATTATTTGACCCTGCTGGTCATCTATGAACATTTGAACATCTTGGCCATGTTCTGTTATAATATCCACCCGGCACAGCCTGAAGAGGACTGGCCATCCTTCATAGCCTGGTTCCTCTCTAGGTTTCTTCCTAGGTTCTGGCCTTTCCAACCACATGCTTCTACACCTGCATTGCTTGCTGTTTGGGGTTTTAGGCTGGGTTTCTGTACAGCACTTTGAGATATAAGCTGATGTAAGAATTTATAAATAAATTAGATTTGATTAAAGAGTCTCGATTGAGAAACAGATGCCTCACAAGTCCTCAACTGGCAGCTTCATTAAATAATACCCGTAAAACACCAGTCTCAACCTCAACAGTGAAGAGGCGACTGCGGGATGCTGACCTTCTAGGCAGTTGCAAAGAAAAAGCCATATCTCAGACTGGCCAATAAAAATAAAAGATTAAGATGGGCAAAAGAACACAGACACTGGACAGAGGAACTCTGCCTAGAAGGTCAGCATCCCGGAGTTGCCTCTTCACTGTTGGCGTTGAGACTAGTGTTTTGCGGGTACTATTTAATAAAGCTGCCAGTTGAAGACTCTGTTTCTCAAACTAGATACTCTAATGTACTTGTCCTCTTGCTCAGTTGTGCACAAGGGCCTCCCACTCCTCTTTATATTCTGGTTAGAGCCAGTTTGTGCTGTTCTGTGAAGGGAGTAGTACACAGCGTTGTACAAGATATTCCGTTTCTTGGTAATTTCTAGCATTGAGTAGTCTTCATTTCTCAGAACAAGCATAGACTGATGAGTTTCAGAAGAAAGTTCCTTGTTTCTGACCATTTTGATCTAACCTGTAATCCGAACCCACAAATGCTGATGCTCCAGATACTCAACTAGTCTAAAGAAGACCAGTTTTATTGCTTCTTTAATCAGCACGACAGTTTTCAGCTGTGCTAACATTATTGACAAAGGGTTTTCTAATGATCATTTAGCTTTTTAAAATGATATACTTGGATTAGCTAACACAACGTGCCTTTGGAACACAGGAGTGATGGTTGCTGATAAAGGGCCTCTGTACGCCTATGTACATATTCCATAAAAAATGTGCCGTTTCCAGCTACAAAAGTAATTTACAACGCTAACAATGTCTACACTGTATTTTTGATTAATTTGATGTTATTTTATTATTTTAATGTCTAAGTGAACCCAAACTTTTGAACGGTAGTGTATGTTACTGATATTTTTCTCTCACACACATTCTAGGCTTATCTGTTCCTCTGATCATTCCCGACGACAGCAACACATCAACAATACAAAAAATGGTTCCAAAGGAAAACCATGTAGAACCCTTGTGGAAAGGGTTCCATGGAGAAGAACTCTCTGTGGAAAGGGTTGTAATATGGAATCCACAAGGGTTCTACCTGGAAATTTAAGAGGTTCTTCAAAGGGTTCTCCTATGGGGACAGTCAAAAACTTTTGGGGGTTTTAGATAGCACCTTTCTTTCAAAGAATATAGGCTACAAATACTATACAAATACTATATATCCCTCTCATTATAAAGGAGACTCATTATAAATAAGAGTTGAGTGATACAGAATAAAAGTGTAATTTGTTGATGACAAATGCGTGTGGTGTATATATACAGTATATATATATATATATATATATATATATATATATATATATATATATATATATTTGGTCATATATTGGCTCCTGGCTGTAAGTTTTTCTGTCTGTGCAACAGCTGATGATGCACAGCAGTGCAGATTTGAAAACACCGGCGGGTCTGTTCCAAAGTTGCTTTGATGTTAATTGTGCTTTTGAATGAAACGGGAATTGTAGTCGATTTTCATTTAGCAAGGGATTGGGAATATTTTCCTAGTGTAAACACATGCTTTTTTGGACCATGTTTTAGACCCCTCACTCAGCAGTCAGCACGACTAGTGCCAGCGTGCTGGAGACGGGAGATTTGCCAATAATAACCACAAAAGCCAGCTATACGTGTCTACCCGTAAGCATGCACGCTAGCTAGTTCATTTATCTGGCTAGCAAACAGCTGATGGATCCACGCATTGCTAGCATACCGGTGGGTGATTAATACAGCCAAATAAATGTCCCTGCACTTACTTGCAAACTTTGCTCTCGTTGCTAACTGGCTACTTGTTTTCCTCTTGGGTGTTGAGTTTACTACTGCAACCTTTGGATGATGAATTTATCTTATAATTCAATCCTATACAATGGTTGACTTTTCCACCAAGTGTTTGCGCAATCCATCTGTTAGTAATCTATCTCCGTGGGCAACGATACAAAGTGCTACCACAATTGACCTGAAACAACAACAACAAAAAGTAGTTAGGTTAGCAAACATGGTAGTAGTTGTGGGATCGTTGGGTTGTGGCAATAGGGGAGGGGTTACATCCCCTTGTCTAACACCTAAGCAGCTGGCTAAGCCATAAGCACAGCTTTCTGGTTGTAGAGTAAGTTTCACAGGCTTACAACCACTAGCGACAACATAAACTTGATCTTCTCACACCATCAAATGACATTTTAGCCACAACAAATATTTAGTTGGATGAAGTAACACTTTGTGATGTTGACATTGAACTCCTTAATGTGCTGATTTATTTGGGCATCCAATATTCTTTACTCACTCTCTTCGTGGAACTACTGTGTTATTACCGGGAAACTATTGCTGGTTCTCCTCTGTGTGGAGAAGCAGAGTCCTGGACACCATACAAACGCCCTTCATCCAAACATGCAAATAGACCTATCCCTGGTGCTTCGTTTTTCCCTTCCTCCGTGTGTCCCACATCCTTTCATTTTTTTTGTGTGCTCTCTTTCAGTCCTCTTTCAGACAAACTTCTCTAGCAGACTCTAGACCGTTTTGGCTGTTTGTAATCGTACAAGTCTCATCTTGACAAGGCACCTCTGCAGAAAACCGAGGAAAGGTATCGCATGTGTGAAATGAGTCTGAATTCTTCCTTGGCCAGCCTTTTTATTAAATGTACCCTCAAAAGTGTGATCCAGTGATAGAAAAATCTTACAGCTACCACATGCGGTGGACAAAGTCCAAGCCAAACACTCCCACCGGTGTGTACTCCAAGACAGATGACTATAGGACTCAGGACCTGGCCAGCACAATGTAGCCCTATTCAGTATTTATTTTCATAGTTCAAAGCACTGGCAGCAACCCACTTGGTGTCTGCAGTCCGGCCCAATACACTCCTGATTGCTACAGTGAGCTTTTACAGGCCACAGAGGCATACACCATGTTTTGTGCCAGCTACCAACATTGCATCTAACCTCTCCCCCAAAAAATGTGGGGCTTAGGGGTAAGGGTAAAGGGATTCCATTGTAACCACACTTTACTGTGGGCAAAACGGCTGCTTTGTGCAGTTTGGCATAATCACAGAATCCACATTAAAGGGCAAGGTCTGTTTTTCACCAAAGCAATGATAAGTAATGTCTCACAGGCTACTGACTCAAAGGGCATACCATGGCTGTGAAGTTGATCCCTGTACTGTGTACTGGGTTATCCACACAATGCTCAACTCTACGAAGCCCAAGTGATATACTAGCTACCGTGTCGAACAAAGAATGAGGTAGGGTAAACAGACATCTAATGTTTCTGAAGGAATATACTGTCTGGGAATTCCCAACTCCATCCAGTGATTTCCTTCATGGTGGATAAGGATGGAAAATCAGTTCAGTTACCAGGTTGAAAATGTTAGGGGAAAAGATTGCAAACTTCAGCATGGAAGAGCACTGTACAAACAAAGCATGACACTGGAGAATTCAAATGTGGACCATACGTCTAGACCTTATAGAAATAACAATTGTATTGTAATGTGGACTACTCATTTCAGCAATAGAATCTGACAGAGACAATAATTGGTCTAGTGTTTTTATTGGAAAGTCTTGTACGTCTCCAGCACCCAGATTGCTGTAGATACTGTGTACAATATATTGTATTTGAATTGTAAATCTTTTCCACTGCATCCTCATTTTTTATTTCAGTGGTCCTTCTCATCAACATTAACCCAGACCTATCCCAAGTAGACCACATGTGGGCCGTTGAGGTGCCCAATTTCTGCGAGAAGTGGAAGCTGGCCAATGCATATAGACCAGTATGCAAAATAAGCCAGAGAGTACATTTTGCATGAAAGGGGGACTACAATGGACTCATTGCCCATTACTGTTCACTTGTGCCTATGCAGTCCCTTTTATCGTCAAACATTAACAACGTGAATAATACACCAAACTATGGTCGTGTCATTTGAATAACGACATGAAAAGAAGTGACTTTGTTGCACACTTGCTGAGTGAGCACTTCATTCTGCACATTTTCTCATTGAGAAGAACCAGAAATGCTTCTGCCATTGTTGATAATCAACTGGTGAAACATGAGTCGTTAAAGGCCTCAAACCATTGGAAAGTCATTTTTTCAGATCATCAGGAAAGGGCCTATCCTCCTTGTCCTCCTTTTTTTTGGCCTTTTTGTTTGGGAAAACACAGAATGCCAAAGTGTGAAATCCTTGAATGTAATTGAAACCCAAAGGGGCAAAATAACATTTATTTTGGATAATATATTGTTTTGCTTGAAACAAATATACTAGCTCATAATTCTGCTGACAGCTCAACTGGGCACATTGTCATGACTCATCTTTCTTTCAATTCATTTTTCCATTTGCTTTATCAACCATAGGAATTGTGACGTCACTGTCAGACCCAACAGATTACAGTATACCCCATAGAAGTATTCAATGCATTTCTTTGCATTTTCCCATTTAAAAGTGTCATTTTCTGACCATGCATGTCATATGATACAAATCAACTGTAACTACTGTAGACCTACTATATTCTCCTGGGACCCCACATTGGGAAGCACAATAACTTTCATTCAGATCAGGGTTAACCAAACTGCGGAGTCAGGAAGACCTTTCAAAGGACAACGCGAGCTCAGCGACAGATGTGCAGAATGAATGTAATTTAGCATGAAGCCACCAGCCCACCCAAGGCTAGATATATGGCATGCAGAATGGGAGCATGTTCTCACTTTTCCTTAACAAAGCAGAACTCTGTGAGTTTAGTTCAGTGCTTATGATTCATGTCACAGATGGGGCATAGTGGGGCATATCCAATTCATGACATCATTTGGTAAGGTTTCCTGAGGTTTGTCCACTTGAAGTTCATAAGTTCAACAAATGGTAAATTACTGATCAGTATTGATTAGCTTTGGTGCTAGCATGTTAGCTCCACATTATTTTCACTCTGAGTTAGTTGTTTTGATACAATGTGGTTTGCAGCCCGCCTGTGAGCAGTTTTCTGCCTTACATGTCCACAGCCATAACACTCATAGGCCAATATGACATCAGCGGTCATAAAAGTAGACCTTGCTACGCAACATTTCAGTCCTAAAATGATGCTCCCAAAAGTGTTGTATCCCCAGACTTTGCTTTAAGGTCTCAGTCATGTTGACCCTCCCCCTATCTGTCCAAAATTGGAAAATCCTATACAGGAGGATTGGAAGAGCAAAGAGCTACAAATTCCATGTTAAATTTATGATGTGGAAGTCGTTGAATTTATCTACATGGAGCCTCCTTGCTTACTGACAGAAGTATCTGTCAGGAGGAGGATTTGTCCATAGTAATTTATCACTCCCACAATTGGCTCTATATTTAAAACACCTCTCTGGAGTAGTGGACCGGTTCCAAGTGATGATTTAAACGTATCAATGCCTGCTCATTTGGGATAGATAAACAGGTGGTGATGACTACACATCATAGTGGCTTAATACTGTCATATCTAATTATGGATGTCGGAGTCATTCCATTAATAACTATGTGACATCGATTCCAGCCATTCGATTCATGCATGATGAAGCGTTATGCCTAAATATTGTCCATGACATGGCTAGGACATGGCCCAAATTAACTTGCTACCACGTCATACATAGCCCACCTCCCGCAACGATTATGGAATGTGGTGTGCTGGCTTGTAAGGAAAATGTATGGTGAGTGAAACATTAATGGGCATAAAATGTAGGCCTACGAAGTGTTACAAAGTGCGTATGAGCTCCCACCTACGAGAGAGTCGCACCCACGCACACTTCCCATCCCAGTGAGGCGGTTCCTCTTCCTCTCCCAGTGTGCTGTGGGTACATCTGGATAAGCCATATAATTAGGGCTTCACACGGGCAGAGAAGTGTGGAAACATGGAGTTTCCAGAAGACTGCAGAAGTGCTGACATCGGCAGTTCCAGTCAAATTCAGATGAATTGTTATTGGTGGTGGTTATCTTGCGCACACTTTTTGCAGTGCGATATAAAATGGTGCATGTAAATGAAGACATTCGTGAAGAATGTGAAAATAGTCAGAAACTGGTGATACAGAGACACCCGCGTATAAAGGGTGACATCATATTGCATTGTTTCTGATAACTGTTTTGGGATAACTGCTTTAAAATGCTAAAAATACTAGGTGTATAGTCATCAATTTTTCTGCAGCTATTTTAAAATAACAATGTCACTGAGCAAAATTGTCAAAGAGCCAGGGGCCACCTGTCCCATTGACAGAGATGCAAGGCGAAATTCCTTCTCTAAGATTCAGCCACCAGTTAATGTAAGACACTGAGTCTTCCATTTCGCTAGAAATGTTGAAACATACCCTTACATCACCATGACATAACTTCAGTTATAGAAAGCATATGTCAAATGTGTTTTGTAAAAACAACCGGTTCAACTCGGCTTTGTCTTCAGGCAAGATACTTTTTCAGCAATAAACCTTATAAACGGGGGACATCTTCTGTAACAAATAACACCAGGATATCCGAAGGTTGTCCCTTAACTTGTTGTTTTGTTTTCTCCTCCCTTCTTCTCGCTTTTCTTTTCCAAAGAGGGTGTAATCTCTTCCAGCTGTAGACCCCCTCCCATCTTATCTTTACATGAGGTGATGTTTCCACTCACAGGCTTCCCCACAACCTCTTGATCCAACGCCCGCTGTCAGGCAGAGATGCAGGGCAGAATTCCTTCTCTAAGATTCAGCCTCTAAGAGAGGTCCACCACATTAAAGTGTAATACATTTTCTCCCCTTATTTCCAACTTTGACAGGCTGGGGATACTGACATTTTCAGAGAGCGGACTTATTCATTTATTAATGTCTGTTGTCCAATGTTGATGCTTTGAAGAGATGGCGAGAAGTGCCATATGTCATCATACATATCTAATTTAATTCTAATGAGAATTTGCTTTCATTATTAAAGGGTTTGCATGTACAAACACTCCCAATGGATGGCTTAATTGGCACATATGATCAACTCCAAAGACAAAGTTAAATAATTTGGGAATGGCTGCTATCTGCCTCCCAGGACGACATTTCCCAAAGGCCTCCTCAGCTACTTCCTCTCTCAGTCCAGGTGAAAGCTGTTGTGATTCACCAACGATTGTCTCATCGAATCCGGTGTTAGTCATTAGGGATCAATTAGGCTTGCCCTAAATAGACTGACAATGCAGCACTAGTGACCAAACCCTCGGTTAACCTTTGGCAAATCTACATTCAGTAACAGGTGAACCTTGCATTATGTAAGAGTGTGGTCTGCTAGAACATCATAGATATGGTCCTGGTGGAGCAGAGGGAAGATTGATATGAAGGGTTAGGATGGAGAAGAGCCATGACACTGACACAAAGTGTGCTTCTACCCCACTGCTTCCACTTCCATCCAGCAGCAGCCAGCAGTGTATGCTTAGAGACTGCCACGAAATGTGTGCATAATTACCATGAATCACACTAATTCTTGTACCATGATGCGACCGCGAGGGTAAACTCTTTCCATGCTGCAGTGCGCCACAGTCCTCAAGCACAACTGTTCCTTTAGGACACAAACACAAAACAGAGCATGACTGCTTTTTGTTCCAGGAAATGGAGAGCCTTGATTCGAGTTTCGAGCAGCACTTTTGGACAGATGCTAATTAATTACAAACGGGTTATTCAAACAGTTTTTTTGTTCCATTCCAGAGACTCTGTCGTGGAAGGCCTCCAGGAGATACGTGCTGTACTGTGACAGGGACCTCCTGAGACTTTGGAGCAGACCCCACAGCTCCAGATGTGCTTCGAGGCACTGGAGAAGGACCTTAAAGAGGGTGTCGCACCATTTGAGCGGCTGTGATGTGGGCAGCATGAGGAACATAGCAGATGAACCCAGCTTTTCCCGTGTCTCTTTTGGCATGGCTACACTAATGGTTTTCAGGCATGACTGTAGATAATTAAAAACCAAGAGATATGTCATGGCTCAATTTTTGGTGCATGTCATAGCTGAAATATTGGCTTGGCCAATTCCGAGAAAATTGCATCAGTCGTGTAAAAGTGAATTACAGATGTACTTTGATACATGCATTATACATTTGTCCAAGCACACACACAGACAGCTCACAAAATGAATAATTTCTTAGTGGGTATTACAAAGTAAAAAGGGTAGTAAAGAAGATAAACAAAGTAACCATATGGTCTATGAGGCCATATTGGAAATAAAATCGCAAAAGGAGAACAAATGAACTTTATGTTCAACATGTGTCGTTTCTCTAATTTTCTGTCTTTATATTCTAAAGTTACTAATGTACCAACCTAAGACAGTGAAAGTTGAATACGTGAAAACTATTTGTAATGTCTAGAAAGTCATGAAATGTATCTTCCCGTATATAGTGAGGGTAACGAGGCTCTCCGGAAGGACTGTGATGATTTTCACATACTGTATGTCCCATCCAATACAATTCACAAAATTCTCTAAAGTTATGACTGACAAATTACTCAGTATAGTGCTCAATGTCACCCATAGGGTCATATAGGGTCACATTAACACATTAGGGTCATATGCCATGCCTTCCAAACTAGAGACACTACTACAAACCACGGGAATCATTAACAAACACAGACATCTCTCCACCAAATTGTTTTCACTGCACTAAGTACTCATTAAGTACATGAATGGTTTCCGGAGGTCATATCCCCCCAGTTCTAAGCCCATGTGCATTCTGATAGCCATATGGTTCCAATCATGGCTTGTTTATTTGTTAATTTTATTCAGCTTGCAGGAAAACATTGTAATCTTGGTGCACTTTCGGTGATACTTGATGCAAGGCAGCTCCGTTGCGGGCATTCGTGTCAGCGAGCCAAAGAAGCCATATGATAGTTGTGTCCATTAATGACCCAACATGTAAACATGTTGCCTCTCTGCACCTCACCGGGACATTGCGAGGCTTTAGCCGATAAGCGAAGCATTCGCTTGAAGCATTCGCCAACATCAAACCTATTCAATAAACAATTTGGGAACTAATTGAATGATACATGATACAGTATGTCGTGGCGGCTCAGGGGTACAAATCTGAAATTTGAAAGGATTACATGTTCAGAGTGCTTCTCTGGATTATGTTTATCATCATCTCAGGGTCATTGACCATGACAACAAGGCTATTGAATTGGGTACAGATGTGTCTATCTAAAATAGTAATCCTCTCTGGTTGATCACTGGGAAAGGGACGAAGACAAAATGACCATTTATTTGATTGAACTAAACATGGATTATGATGGGTTTGGGGACCTGATAGGAGTCAATGGTTGTCAAAGCTAATGAGTGTAACACTGGAGATGTTGGATCTGTTGCTGAGCGAATCAGATTGCTACTTTTACTGTGTGGTCAAGCAGGGGTCTATTGATGGCTTCAGAATCTTTACTTTTGCTAAAAGCTCTACTTTTCACCCCCTCACCATCAATTCAAGATTTAATTGAGACCTGTACTTGAAGATGAACATTTCAAGCTGTGGTTGATCTAAGAACATGAAGTATGTCAAAATTGTCATAGTGTTTATGAAGTAATTCTTACTATTGAATAAGTTATCATTCAGTGTGGAATACCGGGCTTTAAGACAAGAATACTGTGAATGGCCATTGTCATATGAAAGAGCTTTTCAAGTTAAAAGGCCTACCGTCAAACCAAATTTGCTTGGAAGATACAGTTTGATCTAAGGAGCTTAATATTTAAGAGTTATGTTTCAAAGGAAAGGTTGAGAACCTATTATGTTAAGAATTGAAGCGATGGTAGGATTATGTGTATATCCGTTTAATTCGCATGTAAAATGTTGTTCATTTTGGATGCGTTTCTTGGACGGACACTATCCAATAGCATTCAGTGAACTGAATTGTGTCACGCCTGCTCCCGTTCTTCCCCCTGGCACTCGAGGCCGCTGCGCTACTCAACATTACGCACTTCTACCACCATAATTACGCACACCTACTTCCCTCGTCACGCGCATCCGCGATCATTTGGACTCACCTGGACTCAATCACCTGTGTTATTTCCTTCCCTATATGTGTCTGTCCCCCAGCTCTGTTCCCTGCTTCCACATTAATGTCCATATGTCATTTTGTTACCCGTGTGCTGATGCTGTTCCTGTCTGGTTCCATGCCTGTTCCTCTTTAAATGTTTGACTCCCTATACCTGCTTCTCGACTCCAGCATTGGTCTTCACGGATTGAACCATACAGTATTTTTCAGATATGCACCAGCACAGCTAATTCTCAGTTACTTTTGATCCAGAATATTAGGAGTTATAACTGTCTGCACTAGTAATGATGTCTCCTCTGCCTTCAATGGCATAAAAGCCACATCACATATGTGGAGCAACAGTTGTGTTTTGATTTTGGTTTTGTTTTGTTTAAGTGACTATGAAATTTCTTCCTAAAATACAAACTCAGACCACCTGAAAATGAACACCCAAAGCTGTGTATGAATTTACTCCTTGAGCAGAGGAATGGCAAGGTTGAAATTATGATTTCAAAAAGTTCAGATTATTTTGCGAGGTCCGTTCAGCAGCTTCAGACTATGCTACTGCTGAATGTTTCGCTGGACTACATTCATTTCTTCTTTGAGCTCTGAGAGACCTCTGGCAGGCTAACCCAAGCACCCACCCATCACAGAGCATCTAGGAGCTCCACTGTCAACCAATGAAACAACGAGTCGTTTTTAGTCTCATTTCGTTTTCAGAAAGGCGAAAAAATGTACACGTTACCCATTGTCATCTGCCTGGCAGAACCATTGGCTGTGCCTCGCAGGGATTGGCTATTGACCATGAGGGCTGCGTTTGGTCGCTTTCTCATTGGCGCAGGAGTACAGGGTGAGTGTAGTCACACCCGAATGGGGAACAAAACGCTTCATTCAGTTCTGCCATTATTTTATATTGTTTCCAGATTCCTGCTAGCAGCTGGCGGGGTGAGTCTGGAGTTCTCTATTGAAGTTTTCAAGAGCACGCGGAGAGGTAGAGTCATAAAACCACAGATAATGAAAAAGAGGCTGGATGGAGAGAGAGAGAGAGAGAGAGAGAGAGGTCCTGTTATCTGATGACCTCAGCAGGCCTCAAGATCGATGTTTGGTTTTCCCAAAAAAAAGCCTGGAACAAATGGAACCGGGGATAAGGCTGGAACCCCACGCCCATTTGGAAGCAATTCTGGCTTCTGCCATCTGAAACTGCTTGGCTGTGATACCATCGCACATTCCCAAAAGTAATGGGTTTTGGGAGATCTTGGGAGACAAACGTGTCCCCTTTCTGAAGACTGTAGCAATAGATTTTTCAAATACTTTACAGAAAGGAGAAATAAATAGTTGAATTTCATAAATGTAGAGATGAAATGCAGAATTGGGAATGGCTGCCAGTTTTTCGGAATTAAAGGTGGAGTTCACAATAGCCTTATCACCAGGACCAATATGACTGTGGTTTCAGAGCAATACAGCAGTATTGAATCTGTCCCTAAATGACAAGCAAGTCCAAATGTTCCAGAGGTTATTCCAGTGTGTTGAATGAAGCCTCCGACTGGGCACCCTGCTATGTTTTCTCACCACAAACCTCACAGTTAACATCTATGCTGAACTGTCTTGTCGTGTTAAGCTAGAAGCAAAACTTCTGGTTTAAAAAACGAAGAGCCAAAACCAGGGGACCTGTCACCAAGAGTCTCTTAAAAAAGTAGTCCGGGTGCACCGTACAATACATCGATCAAAAGTGGCCTACAGTACTTCCCATCTGCTATGGAAGATATGTGAAACTCTGCATTTCAAAAGTCACTTCAGGACTCCCACTTAATTAAGTTCCCCGTGAGATCCCCTGACTTTGAAATCCCCACTTGCAGCCCCTAATGGATTTACACCTGGCACTCTGCATATCAAAAGTCACTCCAGGACTCCCACTTAATTCAGTTCGCCGTGAGATCCCCTGACTTTGAAATCCCCACTTGCAGCCCCTCCGTTCTGGTTCAAGTCTAAGGTGGAAATGATTCTCCGTCCCATTTCCTGATCCTCCTATCATATGAGCTGTCATACTGTACATGCAAAGCTCCATCAAAGGCATGATATGCATATGGTGGACGTATCGGCAACGTTACTACTGGGATTTAGCCATTCATGTATATATTTTTTTGTGTATCTGCATTTCGACAAAGTGTGTGAGATTGAATCTCTTTCCATCGACTAGTCCTCTTCCTGAGAGAGGGAAAAATCATTTCTGCACCTGCAGCAACGGCCTCCATAAAAGTCAGAGTGATTCCTATAAAAACACATACATTATTTCAGTATCAAAATGATACACTCAAAACATATTTTGTCGATTTTGGCTCCTTCCTCGTGATACACATATCTCATTCATTGTGAAGTACGTTAGATGAGTGCATTTTTAAAAGGACACCATTGTATTAAGACATTAATTAAAGGACCAGTGCAGTCAAAAACATGATTTTTATGTGTTTTATATATTTCCACACTATGAGGTTGGAATAATACTGTGAAATTGTGAAAATTATGATAATGCCCTTTAGTGTAAGAGCAGCTTGAAAGAAAAGCCTGAAGTTTGAGCCAGGCGGTAAATTAGTTAATAGACCAATAAGAAAGAGAGTTCAGTTCACTCAGACAGTCCTAGCAAAATTATTATAATTTTTTTTTTTTACCATTTTAATTGAAAAACAATCACAGTAAGGTACTCAATTGTTACCCAGAAATGATTTGATATTGAGATAAATGATTGCTTTGGAACTTTAAATGTGTAAAACACATCCAGCTGTCATCAACAGAAATTTCACTGGTCGCAGTAAAAACCTACATCCTCTCTCTCAATAGAAATTCACACAACCCGAAAGCAAGGCACTGCAACTGCATTTGTAATCATGCTGCACCAACACATGGCAAATCACTACGTTTTCTGGGGTTCGTTTGGTCATGAAAATAGCTTAAAGAAAAATATCCACTAACATATTTAAAACAGCCGCCCCCACACACCCTGTGAGCGTGCCTGTTTTCTGTGTCAGACTCAAAGACAACGCACTTCCTCTGCTTAGCCTCGTAACGCAACACAACTGGTTTTGAAATGTCCAACGACAACTGCAATAGAAAGGCTGTGAAAATATTTATCCTCAATAGGCCGATCAAGTTACTGTGAATTGGTACTGAGTGGGCTGTTGCCGCTAAGCTCGTCAAGGGTGCTGTGAGTACTTTACGTTTTTTACTAGTCCCGCTGATAAGGGGGACTGGTCTCGAAACCTCGTCGCAACCTTGGAATGTGAACGGCTCATATTCTTACATTAAAGCTGGGGCCATTGATATCTGTGGACCCTAACTTCAGTTATCGGAGAATATTAGCGTAGAAGGATTAAACCCATATTTGACCTATGTCAGAGAGCACTTATACAGTAAAGCAGTTATATACATACTGTTTGGACTACCATATTGGACTACCATATTTTGGCAACACTTTATTGGGAGGTCAGCTTGAAGAATGTTGCTTTTGATTTCTCCTGTCATCCCGGTTTCCGATTTTGATTGAACAGGGGGCCCCTGAGATATGATTGTCGAATATGTCAGCAAACTCATGCAGTGCAACTCTCACGTGGTACCGTAGCAAAACCAAAAACAGCCATCATTGCCATCTTGGCTTGGAGTGTCCTTTACCTGTTGGTAGCTTTATGTCCTGACTCTGCTCTCTTATGTCAGGGCTTATTTAATGTCTACAGTACATAGTCAACCTTAAGTGTATCTGCGTGCCTATCAAGATGGATTATCGAGGGGAAATGATTCTGAATGAATTATTTGATATTGAATGTCAATAATGCATGCCACAATATGAGAGACGCATGAAGGATCGCATGCAGGGGTTAGACATGGTTGACTTGGAATAAATGCTGGATTAAGTCACTAATAATTGAATTGGTCTCTCAAACAAGCATGGTGGATGTTTTGGAGTTTCAAAGGGGAAACATTGAAATAATTTGACACTCACCACAGTGGAGGCTTATATTTACCGATGTGTGCTAGACACAGGTGGAATGTCTTGTAAATCCAAAAGTCACAGACTGACTCAAACTGAACATTTAACATTTCACATATTTGTCTGTGTGTCCAATGACGGATTCACTTCATTACAGTCTCATGAATTGATCGGTCTTCTTTTCATATACACTCTATAGATGAGAAACATAACTGTACAGTGTCCATATTAGGAAAGTGTCGGCCAACCCATAATAGCTTCTTCAATTGAAAGCCTTTTCAACACTAAGTTATTAGAGAGGACAAAGAGATATTTTTCAGGTGAGATTAAGATAGCCTCATCAGTGCAGCAATGTTCCATCACCGTCATAGTAAATAAGAATTTGTTCTTAACTGACTTGCCAAGTTAAATAAAGGTTAAATAAAAATAAATAAATACAAATCACATTCACATCTGGTCTCTGACCTTCGGGAAGCAATAGAATATCCTGTTTAAGCCCTCAGAGACAGTGGATGGAGGATTAGGCTTTCTAGCCACTAATACAACCAAAGCAGCTCAAGATTTCAAGAATGTCTCACTCTTGAAAGCAAATGTCAAAACACACAATACGTTTCTCAGAGTAACAGCAGTTGGTGTTGTTGAAATGGACATCAAAACACATGAATCACTACCATTCACAGAGGATTTCACTAACAATAATGTTCTGGATCTCCGGCTCATAATGGTGAGGAATGTCATCCGGTTGCCAAAAGATAAAATTTTGCATAAAAACACATTATTTTGTTATGTTTAAGGTTACATTTTACCCTGCAATAAACTCTAAAGCAAATCATAATAATAAAAATTCAAACATCGATGCTCTGGTAGCCATAAAACTCCAGGTGCATCAGCGAAGGTAGGCGGCCAGACGGACCAGCCTCTTGTAAGAGGGTGCAGAACCCCACAGATTGTTTCTGAATCAAGCTTTGTTTGAAATCTGGGGGCTATGTTTATCCCATTACAACAAATCATTGACTGTGGGTACGAACGCATATGGATATATTAATGAGGAATGCCCACTGTGTTTTGCTGCAGGGTTTATGGCTTGTGAATGAAAGCTAAGTTTGGACATCGTTTGGAGACAGTCGTCTAGTGTTTATCTGCTGACTCGACATCGGCCCCGGAGCAGGCCTGCACGAGAACACCCTTACTGTGAACCACAGAGAGCACCACGTTCTCCGCTGGGACCCGGATGGCTTCACCCGCACCAACGACAGGCTGCGCTCCCGTGAAAAGGCAACAATGCCACACATGTTGAAAGGTTCGCAGCAGCCTTCTAGCGAAGCGACCTCAAAATATTATGATTCTGTTCATAAATCCTTCACTCTTTTTGACAAGCACAGTCTGTCGAACAAGGAAGAGTTCTCTCTTCCAATAACTCACAACGCACCGGTGAAAAATGGGCTTCCTCGAAATGAGCTGATAAGTGATATGAACTGCATCCCACTGCTGGCTTGCCTAAGCAGCGTTGGTCCTGGTCAGTCCCTGGATGGGAGACCAGATGCTGTCGGAAGTGGTGTTGGAGGGCCAGTAAGAGGCACTCTTTCCTCTGGTCTAAAAAAAATATCCCAATGCCCCAGGAAAGTGATTGGGGACATTGCCCTGTGTAGGGTGCCTTCTTTCGGATGGGATGTTGAATGGGTGTCGGGGTTCTACAAAGCTAACATATTGAATTGTTTTAAGATGGTCGTACATGGATCATTGAGCTATTTGATTTAGAATTCTGGTATTTTTTTTATTTTTTTTTTACAAATTATTTGATAAAATATTGATTTGGCCTTTACTACTATAGCCAATAAAAACCCATTGAATAAAACATTCATAAATGGTCAAAAAATATATGAAAAAAATCATGAGGTTTTGGAATAAAAAACAAATATAGCAAAAAAACAGATATCTCTAGCTTCAACTGACGGATTTTGATTTTGATGGGGACTTTTGTATTATGTTACTTAGATTGACGCACAGGTGCGTCAATAGACTCTTAATGATTAAAACCCTCCACAGATGTCCAAAGCTACACATGGTCACCAGTTGCAGTATTTTATTGAAGTAGAGTCAAGGTATCGCATGTTTGGAAGCCAAGGCACACTGGAGACTATTAAAATGGGTAACAGTAAAAATATTGAGTGCTTTCTTGACCTGATCCATTCTGAACTCATCATGTACTTGTTACTAATTACGATGCTGAACTGAACTTTCACCCATTACTGTGGACGGTGAAACTGAAGTTCCCTCAAATGGAAGTGTGGCTTGTGAGTTTTGACGAGGTGCTGTACTACTGTTGAGGTGCAGTACTACTGGAATATTGTCTTGGGAAGGAGGCCTACTGCAATAGGTGAACGTTTTGCCATACTGCTCCAATTTCAATCTAATTTATGAACCATAGTGGCAACCTCCTCAATGTGCTGCTCTGAAATAGTTGGACTACATTATTGGCTGGAAGTATCAATAGGGGATCAGTGGCAGAAGCTGCTGCTGGAGTTCAATATTTATCCAAGCCACTGAGAGGAGACGTAATGCATGAGACCATGAGGCCTTACACCAGACCTGATGATGAAAGAGAACTTCTCAGGAGACATCTACATATTGAATTCTGCGATCTGCTGGGCAAATTTCTGTAAATGAAAGTGAGTTAATGAGTTAATTGCCTCGGGATTGAAAGAAAATGTATTTGATAGGGCTTTGAAATAAAACCATTCAGTCCCGCAATGTATATCAATGGAATAGTGAGGTGATCCTATGTACTGTAACATTTGATGTTAAATCACGCATCGGTGCGCAGAATCAGGTTACTGACATATTTCCTGTGTATCATGTTTGCTGACTGTATAAATGTAGTAATTGAAAAACGTAAAACAGGGATCAAGCGCTACAATATTTACACAAAACACCTCACATATGGTCCAGATTGTTGGACAGCTGCTTTCAATTGCAGGAGCGCAAACAAAAGATTCCACAAATGAATTTGAAATGATGAGGGAAGGATGGAAACCTGAAAGCTTCTCTACACGACCTTCCAGCTTTGATTCCTGAGAAGTATAACGTCGAATCAATGTTATGTTTCCCCCTCCTCTCATTGTACTCAAATGACCATGTGCATGCAACATTCCTAGGGTTGAACATCACTTGAACCCCACAGAAATCCACAGAAAACAATGTACCACAACTGGAATCTCAAGCAGTTTCTGAAAATGATTACATGACTGAAGGTTCCATATTAGATCCCGATGTACTCGACTACTTTTGACCATTGGGTTATGGTCGAAAGTAGTGCACTATGTTGGGAATAGGGTGCCATTTGAGACTAAGACCTAGATGGAGAAAATGCGGTCTGCCTTGCTCTGACTCACAGCATGTTTGGGTAACACCAATAGCTGGTAATAATTTGGACAGTAGTGATCACACTCAGAATATTTGCCATTTCCATTGCAGGGGCTCAAACCATAATACTTTGTGGCTGTGGTAGCCTATGAGTCAAACCCTTTTTTAATAGCGTTTCACGATTTCTTTTTGTTTCAGCAATGTGTTTGATCATGCAGCTGCAGATAAGTCATCTCAGTCAGGATTCTTCTCTATTCCTGCACATTTGAAATGCCAGGAGATGGATCAGCTTGATGTGACTAGAGACAGATAAAGGACACTTTCAATGAGTTACCCACGGTTAGCTTGGGTGCCATGATGGCTGTCTGTAAAACAAAAATAAATGATTTGATGGGTATTATACTATACGATGTACTGTAAAAAAGTAGACATCCATATGTCATTGCTAACTGCCTCACTTATTTAAGGGTAGTAATGGGTTACTGGGGACAGTGTGTCTGCCTATAACCTCAGTTCCTCCCAAGGCTTTTCATCTGTCAATGTGATTTATCCTCTATTATACAACGGGTGGGTCTAATCCTGAATGCTGACTGGTTAAAACCGCTACTCTTCATCAGTAGACTGTTACATGCCAATGAATCATTGCTGTTGAAGCTGCATTTTTGTTTGATTATTTGAAGATGCCATCATTCTTTTTCCATACAGTCATGACTCCATCTTAGTAGGAGTCCTTTTCTAGAAGACTGTGAAGAACCCCAGCAAAGTGCCATGTAAGATACCATATCCATCCTGTTGCAGAAGGAAGATCACATGGAGATGGAGACAAACTGGTTCGTCTATCTTGGTGTCAGTCACGCCAGTTAGAAGTCAGTTTGGAGAAAGGCCGAGGACCAACTTTAATGGAAGGATGTTTACCAAGGATGTATACTGATTTACATCTAATTACCATGGGAGTGGTAATTCAGTGGTATGAGAGTAAAGCAAGAGGGCCGAAGCTGGCAGATCACAGAGAACATAGCAAACAAGCTGTAATCCACAAACCATTAACATTAGGTGCCACGGAACAGTAATTTTGTACTGGGGGCTTTGAATTACTTAGGGGTTTTCTTCATCAAAACATGATAATATTTGAGTAGCTAGATATATTCACTACAGATGTTTTCACAACAGATTTTGTTTCTGGGTTTTGACTGGGTAAAATGTAATGGGTAAAATGTACTGTGCCAGTCAACACATTTTACTAGAGGATCAATTCAAGATCACACCGTTATTATGACAAGAAACATACTAACATTGAGCAGGTTGTGTCACGACTTCCGCCGAAGTCGGGTCCTCTCCTTGTTCGGGCGACGCTCGGCGGTCAGCGTTGCCGGCCTTCTAGCCATCATCGATCCATTTTTAATTTTCCTTGTGTTTTGGCTTGTTTTTTCCTCACACCTGGTTTCAATTCCCTCAATTTCTTGTTGTATATTTAACCCTCTGTTCCCCCCCATGTCTTTGTGTGGGATTTTTTATTGTAGTGCTTGTGCACGTTCCCCGTGAGCGCACGGCGGGTGATTTTTGTGCCTATTTATCTTGTTGTTCTGGATGCCTTTGGTTTTGCGTAATACATCTCTGGCCCTGATCGACCACTATTGCTGCAGTTTGCGCGAGGACGTCCATCGGGAATTGGCCTGCAGGGACATCACCCTCACCTTCGACCAGCTGGTGGACCTTTCCATTTGGCTGGATAACCTGCTGGCCAACCGCGGACGTCCAGATCGGGTTCTGTCTGTTCCATCCCCCAGCACCGCTGCTCCGGTGCCCATGGAGCTGGGAGGTGCTGTGGTAGGGAGACTGGAGGAGGTTCCGGCTCGTGCACCATCTGTGGACGCAGTTGTCAACCTTCTCACCCAGAGCTCTCTGTTTGCACACATGTTTTATATGTTTCTTTTCCCCGCATTCCCAGCATAAGGCGTTCGTCGATTCAGGCATGGCTGGGAATTTTATAGACAGATCGTTCGCTCTTAGTTTAGGGATCCCCATAGTTCCTTTGGATGTCCTCCACTTCACCCGCCTCCTCGAGTTTATTTTTTGTGAAGAAGAAGGAGGGAGGTCTGCGCCTGTGTATTGACTACCGAGGCCTAAATCAGATCACAATGAGGTACAGTTACTCTTATCGCCACAGCGATTGAGTCAATGCATGGGGCGCACTTCTTCACCAAACTAGATCTCAGGAGTGCTTACAACCTGGTGCGTATCCGGGAGGGAGACGAGTGGAAGACTGAGTTCAGTACGACCTCAGGGCATTATGAGTACCTCGTCATTCCGTACGGGTTGATGAATGCTCCATCAGTCTTCAAAGCCTTTGTAACTAAATTTTCCAGGACCTGCACGGGCAGGGTGTAGTGGTGTATATTGATGACATTCTGATATACTCCGCTACACTTGCCGATCATGTGTCCCTGGTGCACAGGGTGCTTGGTTGACTGTTGGAGCATGACCTGTACTTCAAGGCTGAGAAATGCCTGTTCTTCCAACAGTCCGTCTCCTTCCTAGGGTACCGCATTTCCACCTCGGGGTGGAGATGGAGAGTGACCACATTTCAGCCGTGCATAATTGTCCGACTCCCACCACGGTAAAAGAAGTGTAGCGGTTCCTCGGGTTTGGCCATTACTACCGGAGGATTATCTGGGGTTTTGGTCAGGTAGTGGCTCCCATTACCTCACTGCTGAAGGGGGCCCCGGTTCATTTGCAGTGGTCGGCTGAGGCGGACAGGGCTTTTGGTCACCTGAGGGCTCTGTTTACCCCGGCTCCCGTGCTGGCCCATCCGAATCCCTCTTTGCCGTTCGTAGTGGAGGCGTCCGAGGCTGGGATAGGAGCCGTGCTCTCTCAGCTCTCTGGTACGCCACCAAAGCTCCAGCCCTGTGCCTTCTTCTCGTAGAAGCTCAGCCCGGCGGAGCGAAACTATGATGTGGGGGACCGGGAGCTGTTGGCTGTGTGGCCCATGAATCCCACTCCCACACTCCCGGCCTCCTGCCTGGTGGCTCCGGTAGTGTGGGGGCTGGACGCGGACATAGAGTAGGTGTGATGTGCAGAGCCTGCTCCCCTCCAGCGTCCCCTGGGAGTCTGTACGTTCTATCTGCTGTCCGTGACCGGTTGCTCTATTGGGCCCACACGTCAGCCTCCTCTGGTCATCCTGGGATCAGTCGGACAGTGCGCTGTTTGGTCGGGAAGTACTGGTGGCCTACCTTGGCTAAGGACGTGAGGGTTTATGATTCCTCCTGCTCGGTGGGCGCCCAGTGTAAGGCTCCTAGGCACCTGCCCAGAGGGAAACTACACCCCTTACCCATTCCACAGCGGCCTTGGTCGCACCTGTCGGTGGACTTTCTTACCGACCTCCCCCCTCACAGGGAAACACCACGATCCTGGTCGTTGTGGATTGGTTCTCTAAGTCCTGCCTTCTCCTCCCTCTGCCCAGTCTCTCTACGGCCTTACAGACTGCGGAGGCCTTGTTTACGCACGTCTTCTGGCACTACGGGGTGCCTGAGGATATAGCGTCTGATCGAGGTCCCCAGTTCACTTCGAAGGTCTGGAAGGTGTTCATGGAACGTCTGGGGGTCTCGATCAGCCTTACCTTGGGGTTTCATCCCGAGAGTAAAATGCAGGTGGAGAGAGTGAACCAGGATGTGGGCAGGTTTCTGCGGTCATATTGCCAGGATCGGCCGGGTGAGTGGGCAGCGTTAGAGCCCTGGGCCGAGATGGCTCAGAACTCGCTCCGCCACTCTGGGGTACCAGCCAGTTCTGGCGTCTTGGCATCAGAGTCAGACCGAGGCTCCTGCGATGGACGACTGGTTCAGGCGCGCGGAGGAGTTTGCACCGGGGGACCGGGTCTGGCTCTCGACCCGGAACCTGCCTCTCCGCCTGCCCTGCCAGAAGCTGGGTCCACGGTTTGTGGGGCCATTTAAAGTCCCGAGGAGAGTGAACAAGGTTTGTTATAGGTTACAGCTCCCCCTGATTACCGTATTAACCCCTCGTTCCATGTGTCTCTCCTCAGGCCGGTGGTGGCTGGCCCGCTCCAGGAGCAGGAGGTGCGGGAGGATCCTCCACCCCCTCTGAACATCGAGGGGGCCCCGGCGTACTCCGTTCACTCTATACTGGATTTGAGGCGTCGGCAAGTGGCCTTCAGTACCCCGTGGAGTGGGAGGGGTACAGTCTGGAGGAGAGGTGCTGGGTTCCGGTGGAGGACGTGTTGGACCCTTCAATGCTGCGGGAGTCCCACCGTCTCCGTCCGGATCGCCCTGCGCCTCGGCCTCCGGGTCGTCCCCGGCGCATTGTTGAAGCTGCACGTCAAGGGGGGGTACTGTCACGACTTCCGCCGAAGTCGGGTCCTCTCCTTGTTCGGGCGGCGCTCCGCGGTCGGCATTGCCGGTCTTCTAGCCATCATCGATCCACTTTTCATTTTCCTTGTGTTTTGTCTTGTTTTTCCTCACACCTGGTTTCAATTCCCTCAATTACTTGTTGTATATTTAACCCTCTGTTCCCCCCATGTCTTTGTGTGGGATTGTTTATTGTAGTGCTTGTGCACGTTCCCCGTGGGAGCACGATGGGTTATTTTTGTGCCTATTTATCTTGTTGTTCTGGATGCCTTTGGTTTTGCATAATAAATCTCCGGTTATCACCCAGTTCTGCTCTCCTGAGCCTGACTTCTCTGCCGCCAACTACGCACCCGCTACAGGTTGTTTGCTTTGTCATCCAGTATGTAGATATAAATCACACCAGAAATGAACCTTGAAATTGATCTTCAACACGTGCAAGAACATAAGGTTCTGCAGTTGCCCGACTGTATTTTCTCCACCTGGAGAAAAATGAATGTTTTGTTTAATAGAGAATGGACGGTTAGCTGCTTTTCAAGCATTCTGAACAGACCGACACAGAACAAACTCTCTCTGATTAAACTTTCAGGTAAAGATGATATTCTTGAAGGTTAAGCAAAACGGTGATTTGAGATGTGATTGATGTTTTTGGTCTTTTTTTTACATGGATTGGATTGGATGGATTTGAATGTACTGAACTCAAATGTAGTTGATACCATTGAAAACCACCATAATAAAGAAAATAGGTCTAACATTGTTGAATTATTTAACCATGTTTCTAAAAGGTTGAAAGTACAGTTACAAAACAACCATTTGGATAAATTGCAAGTACTAGCTTGAAATCAATAATGCCTGTCCACAGTGTCACACATACTGCAAGTCTGCTGCCCTTTAATGAAAACAAAAGTCCTCTGGGACACTGCTTCAGCATCTGTTGTGGTTTATTCCCTGCTATCACTATTGGCCACACAGGATGCTACAGGTTGAAGGCCTGAGTTCGGTCAAAACCTTTTCGTGGAAATATGTCCCCTAAATGTGCTGAAGGTGTGAAGTGTTCATCCCCATTTTGCCACTGACTACAAATCTTAGTAAAATGATCCTGGCAGGATTTCTCCAGCCAAACCAGCTTTGAACTATACAGAGAGGGAGATGAGATGGGAAAGCCACCAAAGGGTAAGGGGGTTGCAGCAGAGTCATTTTGCCTGAGATTTTCATTCCTCTTTATTTATTTTTATTGGCCAGTAACCACGTGAAAAAATATTATAGTGTACTATGCTCTAAACACTGGATTCACTGTAGTGTAGTGTTTTTGTGGAAGTATACTATAGTATTCACTGTAGTGTTTTTGTGGACATGACTGTAGTATACTGTAGTAAAGCTTATTATAGTATAAATACTGTAGTACAACGATTGTAAAAACTATTATGTACTATAGTAATTACTGTAGTGCTTTTGCAGATATTACTGTAGTATTTGGGCTCCCGAGTGGCACGGTGGTCTAAGGCACTGCATCTTAGTGCTAAAGGTGTCACTACAGACCCTGGTTCGATTCCAGGCTGTATCACAACCGGCCGTGATTGGGAGTCCCATAGGGCGGCGCACAATTGGCCCAGTGCCGTTAGGGTCTGGCTGAGGTGGGCCGTCATTTTAAACAATAATTTGTTCTTAACTGACTTGCCTAGTTACATAAAGGTTTAATAAAAAAATATTTCCCATATAACTTTTTTTCTTGTCTTTGACATAGAAGTGGGGGCTTTCTCCTTGAGGAAACTTACAGGGCAAATTCTAAGATTAAATGTTTCCTAACCTGTAGGAAGGTAGGAATGGCATCTGAGCAGAGAGTTAAGCGCCTCTGCTCTTTTCTATAACCTGTAGGGAACACAATATATGGTCTATACTTGGCATGTAGATTTCTCACTCATGGGTTGCACAAATTGGGATATGGGGAATGGGAATAGGTGTAGAATAGGTGTAGTACATTATCAAATAATGTATTATTACTATAGATAAAAAAAACTTTTTTTTGGGGGGGGGGGATTTCACCCCTTTTTCTCCCCCATTTCGTGGTATCCAATTGTTTTTAGTAGCTACTATCTTGTCTCATCGCTACAACTCCCGTACGGGCTCGGGAGAGACGAAGGTTGAAAGTCATGCGTCCTCCGATACACAACCCAACCAAGCCGCACTGCTTCTTAACACAGAGCGCATCCAACCCGGAAGCCAGCCACACCAATGTGTCTGAGGAAACACTGTGCACCTGGCAACCTTTGTTAGTGCGCACTGCGCCCGGCCCGCCACAGGAGTCGCTGGTGCGAGATGAGACAAGGACATCCCTACCGGCCAAGCCCTCCCTATCCCGGACGACACTAGGCCAATTGTGCTGCAGTACAGCGCCCTTAACCACTGCCCCACCCGGGAGGCCCAGTATTCTACAATATAGACTACTGGGCTATACTACAGAGTGTAGTACTTTTGTATATGAGTTAGGCCTACAAGTAGAGAAGCATGCCTGATTTCAGACCCTGCAGAGTACACCCAGGTGGACCCTTATGAAGGGAAGCCGTATAACCAAGCAGAACTGATTTCCTCATACAAACGTTCCCATGCAATGCGGTTCCACATCTAACGTCAGGTCACTTCCATTAAGTAGTAAAAGTTAACAGTAGAGTTTATGCACGTGAGGAGGAAGGGCTGAGTGGAATATCCTGTGTTTGCTGTGAGACGTCTGTCTAACGAGCTCATCTGCTGGAGCTACATGAGAACCGCAGTCAGACCATGTTAAAAGGGCATAATTTGACAAGCAGTTTGTGACTCATGAGTGAGGAAGTAACAGCTACTGTACACAGAATGGGTCGTTTCCCACAACAAAGACCTACAAACTAATATTCTTTCTTCACTGGTTTATTGGAGACCGGCCCACTGAAGATAAAAGCCGAATTAAGGTTGTTTCAAGCATAGCAGCTGAATAAATCAATGGTATTCCTCTGTGATATTGTTTGTTTAATTGGCAGACACTGTGGCTTTTTCACTAATATCATAACCCTAACTTCTGAAATGAATTAGCTGGTTGACTGTGAGGTGGGTTAGGGTCAAGCCGAACTTAATGCGTTATACATAGACCTCCTTTGAGGTAAACACAAAGGGAGAAAGCATCAAATAGTGTGAGAAACTTTCAGGAAGAGTGTTGTTTCGGAGTCCCACGTACCGAGGAGCAATAATCTTTGGATTTGACATGGGTTTAATAGGAAATGATGAAAGAACATTAACGGAATGGCTGTATTGCCTTGAGGAAAACCAAGCAACACACATGTTGACCCTTAACCCTCGCAGCAATTGTCTATCCCCCTCACGATTTTATTTATTTTATTTTATTTTACCTTTATTTAACCAGGTAGGCAAGTTGAGAACAAGTTCTCATTTACAATTGCGACCTGGCCAAGATAAAGCAAAGCAGTTCGACAGATACAACAACACAGAGTTACACATGGAGTAAAACAAACATACAGTCAATAATAAAGTATAAACAAGTCTATATACAATGTGAGCAAATGAGGTGAGAAGGGAGGTAAAGGCAAAAAAAGGCCTTGGTGGCAAGGTAAATACAATATAGCAAGTAAAACACTGGAATGGTAGTTTTGCAATGGAAGAATGTGCAAAGTAGAAATAAAAATAATGGGGTGCAAAGGAGCAAAATAAATAAATAAATACAGTTGGGAAAGAGGTAGTTGATAGGGCTAAATTATAGGTGGGCTATGTACAGGTGCAGTAATCTGTGAGCTGCTCTGACAGTTGGTGCTTAAAGCTAGTGAGGGAGATAAGTGTTTCCAGTTTCAGAGATTTTTGTAGTTCGTTCCAGTCATTGGCAGCAGAGAACTGGAAAGAGAGACGGCCAAAGAAAGAATTGGTTTTGGGGGTGACTAGAGAGATATACCTGCTGGAGCGTGTGCTACAGGTGGGAGATGCTATGGTGACCAGCGAGCTGAGATAAGGGGGGACTTTACCTAGCAGGGTCTTGTAGATGACATGGAGCCAGTGGGTTTGGCGACGAGTATGAAGCGAGGGCCAGCCAACGAGAGCGTACAGGTCGCAATGGTGGGTAGTATATGGGGCTTTGGTGACAAAACGGATTGCACTGTGATAGACTGCATCCAGTTTGTTGAGTAGGGTATTGGAGGCTATTTTGTAAATTACATCGCCAAAGTCGAGGATTGGTAGGATGGTCAGTTTTACAAGGGTATGTTTGGCAGCATGAGTGAAGGATGCTTTGTTGCGAAATAGGAAGCCAATTCTAGATTTAACTTTGGATTGGAGATGTTTGATATGGGTCTGGAAGGAGAGTTTACAGTCTAACCAGACACCTAAGTATTTGTAGTTGTCCACGTATTCTAAGTCAGAGCCGTCCAGAGTAGTGATGTTGGACAGGCGGGTAGGTGCAGGTAGTGATCGGTTGAAGAGCATGCATTTAGTTTTACTTGTATTTAAGAGCAATTGGAGGCCACGGAAGGAGAGTTGTATGGCATTGAAGCTTGCCTGGAGGGTTGTTAACACAGTGTCCAAAGAAGGGCCGGAAGTATACAGAATGGTGTCGTCTGCGTAGAGGTGGATCAGAGACTCACCAGCAGCAAGAGCGACATCATTGATGTATACAGAGAAGAGAGTCGGTCCAAGAATTGAACCCTGTGGTACCCCCATAGAGACTGCCAGAGGTCCGGACAACAGACCCTCAGATTTGACACACTGAACTCTATCAGAGAAGTAGTTGGTGAACCAGGCGAGGCAATCATTTGAGAAACCAAGGCTGTTGAGTCTGCCGATGAGGATGTGGTGATTGACAGAGTCGAAAGCCTTGGCCAGATCAATGAATACGGCTGCACAGTAATGTTTCTTATCGATGGCGGTTAAGATATCGTTTAGGACCTTGAGCGTGGCTGAGGTGCACCCATGACCAGCTCTGAAACCAGATTGCATAGCAGAGAAGGTATGGAGAGATTCAAAATGGTCGGTAATCTGTTTGTTGACTTGGCTTTCGAAGACCTTAGAAAGGCATGGTAGGATAGATATAGGTCTGTAGCAGTTTGGGTCAAGAGTGTCCCCCCCTTTGAAGAGGGGGATGACCGCAGCTGCTTTCCAATCTTTGGGAATCTCAGACGACACGAAAGAGAGGTTGAACAGGCTAGTAATAGGGGTGGCAACAATTTCGGCAGATAATTTTAGAAAGAAAGGGTCCAGATTGTCTAGCCCGGCTGATTTGTAGGGGTCCAGATTTTGCAGCTCTTTCAGAACATCAGCTGAATGGATTTGGGAGAAGGAGAAATGGGGAAGGCTTGGGCGAGTTGCTGTTGGGGGTGCAGTGCTGTTGACAGGGGTAGGAGTAGCCAGGTGGAAAGCATGGCCAGCAGTAGAAAAATGCTTATTGAAATTTTCAATTATGGTGGATTTATCAGTGGTGACAGTGTTTCCTATCTTCAGTGCAGTGGGCAGCTGGGAGGAGGTGTTCTTATTCTCCATGGACTTTACAGTGTCCCAGAACTTTTTTGAGTTAGTGTTGCAAGAAGCAAATTTCTGCTTGAAAAAGCTAGCCTTGGCTTTTCTAACTGCCTGTGTATAATGGTTTCTAGCTTCCCTGAACAGCTGCATATCACGGGGGCTGTTCGATGCTAATGCAGAACGCCATAGGACGTTTTTGTGTTGATTAAGGGCAGTCAGGTCTGGGGAGAACCAAGGGCTATATCTGTTCCTGGTTCTAAATTTCTTGAATGGGGCATGTTTATTTAAGATGGTTAGGAAGGCATTTTTAAAAAATATCCAGGCATCCTCTACTGACGGGATGAGGTCAATATCCTTCCAGGATACCCCGGCCAGGTCGATTAGAAAGGCCTGCTCGCTGAAGTGTTTCAGGGAGCGTTTTACAGTGATGAGAGGAGGTCGTTTGACCGCTGACCCATTACGGATGCAGGCAATGAGGCAGTGATCGCTGAGATCTTGGTTGAAGACAGCAGAGGTGTATTTAGAGGGGAAGTTGGTTAGGATGATATCTATGAGGGTGCCCGTGTTTAAGGCTTTGGGGAGGTACCTGGTAGGTTCATTGATAATTTGTGTGAGATTGAGGGCATCAAGTTTAGATTGTAGGATGGCTGGGGTGTTAAGCATGTTCCAGTTTAGGTCGCCTAGCAGCACGAGCTCTGAAGATAGATGGGGGGCAATCAGTTCACATATGGTGTCCAGAGCACAGCTGGGGGCAGAGGGTGGTCTATAGCAGGCGGCAACGGTGAGAGACTTGTTTTTAGAGAGGTGGATTTTTAAAAGTAGAAGTTCAAATTGTTTGGGTACAGACCTGGATAGTAGGACAAAACTCTGCAGGCTATCTTTGCAGTAGATTGCAACACCGCCCCCTTTGGCAGTTCTATCTTGTCTGAAAATGTTGTAGTTTGGAATTAAAATGTCTGAATTTTTGGTGGTCTTCCTAAGCCAGGATTCAGACACAGCTAGAACATCCGGGTTGGCAGAGTGTGCTAAAGCAGTGAATAGAACAAACTTAGGGAGGAGGCTTCTAATGTTAACATGCATGAAACCAAGGCTATTACGGTTACAGAAGTCGTCAAAAGAGAGCGCCTGGGGAATAGGAGTGGAGCTAGGCACTGCAGGGCCTGGATTCACCTCTACATCGCCAGAGGAACATAGGAGGAGTAGAATAAGGGTGCGACTAAAAGCAATAAGAATTGGTCGTCTAGAACGTCTGGAACAGAGAGTAAAAGGAGGTTTCTGGGGGCGATAAAATAGCATCAAGGTATAATGTACAGACAAAGGTAAGGTAGGATGTGAATACAGTGGAGGTAAACCTAGGTATTGAGTGATGAAGAGAGAGATATTGTCTCTAGAAACATCATTGAAACCAGGAGATGTCATTGCATGTGTGGGTGGTGGAACTAATAGGTTGGATAAGGTATAGTGAGCAGGACTAGAGGCTCTACAGTGAAATAAGCCAATAAACACTAACCAGAACAGCAATGGACAAGACATATTGACATTAAGGAGAGGCATGCTTAGTCGAGTGATCAAAAGGGTCCAGTGAGTGGAGAGGTTGGTTTAGGGTCACGGCGATTTAGACAGCTAGCCAAGCCAACCGGTAGCAAGCTAGCATAGGATGGAGTCTGTTGTTAGCCACCTCTTGCGTTCGGTCAGTAGATTAGTGGGGTTCCGTGTGGTAGAGGGGATTAATCCAAATCACACAACAACAACAAAAATAAGAACAATAGATATAGTTATAGAGGCCCGAGAAGAAAACATAATAATACAAATAAATAAATTGTCCGATTGTCTATTCAGATAGCAGCCGGAAAGACAGCTAACGGTTAGCGGGCCGCAGATGGGCGTTCAGGTAACGTCGCGACAGAGGAGCCAGCCGGATCTCATTCAGGTAGATAACGTCGGCAGTCCGGTTGTGAAGGCCCGGTGGGGCTCCGCGTAGGCAGTGAAACGGGTCCGGATAGGTGACTGCAGCACAGGAGTGAATGATGGAACTCAGGAGTGATTGACGGAGCTGGCTAGCACCGGAACAATCGATGTTTGCTCCGGAATCGACGAAAGCCGACTGTCACACGGATAGCAGCTAGCTAGCTGTGAGATCCGGGTATGAATGTCCAGAGAGCAGTTGAAATCCAGGGACATGGAGAGAAAAATTGGTCCGGTATGTTCCGTTCCGAGCCGCGCTGCGCCGTACAAAACTGGCGATAGATTTTCGATAGATTTTCGAGCTAAAGGACAGCCGATAACCACAAACCGTGGTTAGCTTCTGATTAGCTTCTGGATTAGCTTCTGGGCTAGCTCCTGGCTAGCTTCTGGCTAGTTTCTGGCCAGCCTCCTGGAGTTTCTGGCTAGCTTCCTGAAGGATTGCAGATCTGAGGTAAATAATACTTTTTTATAAATATAAATTGGTGAGGCTGGTTGCAGGAGAGTGTTTAGAAGATGAGTTGATGGAAAAAAAATAAAATGTATGTGAAAAAAGTTGTAAATATATATATATACAGGACACGACAAGACGAGGACAAAAGACGTCTGAACTGCTATGCGATCTTGGAACGATCATGATGCAAAGTGTTAAGAAGAGGGGCAAAGTGCAATTATTTTTACCGATTTGCCAACTCTAGCACATTTTCTGTCCAAGAGTGCTGCTACAGGCTCTTTGCCTGCCTTGACCAAACACATCATTCCCAAGACACTAGTAAAAACATAAATGTGACATTCTATACACCTAAACACTAGTGATCTGACATGCTGTATTGCATGGTAACGAGACAATTTTTCAGTCTGATCAACAGATGCCTACTAACAAGTAGTCTAGCCTACTATGCGCCTTGTCCTTCAGGCCAGGGTAAACGAAGCGGTGACGTGTATTTATAGCACATTTGTTTGTGAGAAAATGTGAATGGGATCACATTTGTTTGTGAGAAAATGTGAATGGGATCACATTTGTTTGTGAGAAAATGTGAATGGGATCACATTTGTTTGTGAGAAAATGTGAATGGGATCACATTTGTTTGTGAGAAAATGTGAATGGGATCACATTTGTTTGTGAGAAAATGTGAATGGGATCACATTTGGTTAATATTCAAACTCGGGCTGACTAGGCTACCTAGACGTTTTTCAATCAAAATGAGTTTATATTTAGACAGGCAAGTCAGTTAAGAACAAATTCTTATTTTCAATGACGGCCTAGGAACAGTGGGTTAACGGCCTTGTTCAGGGGCAGAAGGACAAATTTCTACCTTGTCAGCTCGGGGGATTGAACTTGCAACCTTTCGGTTACTAGTCCAACGCTCTAACCACTAGGCTACAATGCAGCCCCATTGATTGGAATTTATCAATAAACAAAATAGTTGACATAGACTGTGAGTACATTTTTATTAGGCCTACAGTTGCAGGACAACACGATGCAAACCTACATAAAGCAAGCTCAGCCCTGTGAATTGTATTATCCAAACCTGTTGCTTTCTCTGTGTGTAGTCCTTGTCGTCCCCTAGTCCTTGAAATATATAAATAATATGAACAAATATAAGGTTGCTGCAGTTTGACTGGGTCCGGAGTTTCACCTGGTTAGGTGAGGAAAAAACACGCCCACACCACCACACCACTCTGGGACCTGTGGTTCCACCTCTGGCTGAAATACCCAGGTGACATTGAGCCAACAGTTTGGGGAGAATTCCCCCACCTCACAAAATCAGACCTAAGCTACCTGTAGTCTCATGAGCGTGAAAGCCCTGGAACTGGTAGCTTAAACGGACAGATGTTTCTCTGTTCTCGCACACTCTACAACAGTAAATGTGTACCGCCTTCTCTCTCCACAATGACCAAAATGATCCTCAGATTTACCTTCAGAAGTTAACTGAGCTTCCTGGTGGCAATTAATAGCATCTGTTGCGAAGGGCTTGGGTTCCCATTAGGGAACAAATACAAATAGCTCTATTGTAATGGAAGGGGACGACAACACAGATTTAAGTGCATCAATACACCGTAAAGGCAATCATACTACCAACTATTACCCTTTGGCGCTCAAAGAGATGATGAATATTATGGACACTCTGGAATTTACAAATGTTTGAAGGCTTAATAACACAGATCTCATGAGATATAATTGGAGGAGGATTGATTATGTTCTGGTACCCTTTTCATTGGTAATAAAAGGGAAATAAATATTGATTGAGGATTAAATGTGATCAGATCATCAATTTACATCCTTCCATGTACAGTTGAAGTCGGAAGTTTACATACACTTCGGTTGGAGTCATTAAAACTCGTTTTTCAACCACTCCACAAATTTCTTGTTGACAAACTATTGTGCTGGCAAGTCGGTTAGGACATCTACTTTCATTTTTTCAACAATTGTTTACAGACAGATTATTTCACTTATAATTCACTGTATCACAATTCCAGTGGGTCAGAAGTTTACATACACTAAGTTCACTGTGCCTTTAAACAGCTTGGAAAATTCCAGAAAATGATGTCATGGCTTTAGAAGCTTCTGATAGGCTTTGACATAATTTGAGTCAATTGGAGGTGTACCTGTGGATGTATTTCAAGGCCTACCTTCAAACTCAGCCTCTTTGCGTGACATCATGGGAAAATCAAAAGAAATCAGCCTAGACCTCATAAAAAAACATTCTAGACCTCCACAATTCTGGTTCATCCTTGGGAGCAATTTCCAAATGCCTGAAGGTACCACGTTCATCTGTACAAACAATAGTACACAAGTATAAACACCATTGGATCACGCAGCCGTGATACCGCTCAGGACGGAGATGCGTTCTATCTCCTAGAGATGAACGTACTTTGGTGCGAAAAGTGCGAATCAATCCCAGAACAACAGCAAAGGATCTTGTGAAGATGCTGGAGGAAACAGGTGCAAGAGTATCTATATCCATAGTAAAACGAGTCCTATATTGACATAAGCTGAAAGGCCGCTCAGCAAGGACTGCTCCAAAACCGCCATAAAAAAGCCAGACTACGGTTTGCAACTGCACATGGGGACAAATATCGTACTTTTTGGAGAAATGTCCTCTGGTCTGATGAAGCAAAAATATAACTGTTTGGCCATAATGACCATCATTATGTTTGGAGGAAAAAGGGGGAGGCTTGCAAGCCGAAGAACACCATCCCAACTGTGAAGCACGGGGGTGGCAGCATCATGTTGTGGAGGTGCTTTGCTGCAGGAGGGATTGGTGCACTTCACAAAATAGATGGCATCATGAGGGGGGAAAATTATGTGGATATATTGAAGCAACATCTCACGACATCAGTCAGGAAGTTAAAGCTTGGTCGCAAATGGGTCTTCCAAATGGACAATGACCCCAAGCATACTTCCAAAGTTGTGGCAAAATGGCTTAAGGACAACAAAGTCAGGGTATTGTAGTGGCCATCACAAAGCCCTGACCTCAATCCTCTAGAAAATGTATGGGCAGAACTGAAAAGCGTGTGCAAGCAAGGAGCCCTTCAAAACCTGACTCAGTTACACCAACATATTGTGGGAAGCTTGTGGAAAGCTACCCGAAATGTTTGACCCAAGTTCAATTTAAAGGCAATGCTACCAAATACTAATTGAGTGTATGTAAACTTCTGACCCACTGGGAATGTGATGAAAGAAGTAAAAGTTTAAATAAATAATGATCTCTACTATAATTGTGACATTTCAGATTCTTAAAAAAAAGTGGTGATCCTAACTGAATTTTTACTTGGATTGAGTGTCAGGAATTATGAAAAACTGAGTTGAAATGTATTTGGCTAATGTGTATGTAAACTTCCTACTTCAACTGTAACTATGACAGACTTTCCATGAGGAATGGGATAATGGCAATGTAACCAGGGTTTATTGACTGATGCTGCTTTCTTAACAAAAACGAAGGAATTCACAACATACTTTTTCTTGCACAATACAGGTGTTTCTTGCACAATAAACTAATTGTATGAGATGCCTTTGAATGTGACTTGAGAGGCCTGTGTCGAGGTTCAGTGAAGTGGAGGTGTTGTTTCCTTCCTTCAACTCCTGGGGGCGGCCCGTCAGGAAGTCCAGGACCCAGTTGCACAGTGCGGGGTTCAGACCTAGGGCCCCGAGCGTGATGATGAGCTCGGGGGGTACTATGGTGTTGAAGGCTGAGCTATGGTTAACAAACAGCAATAGGTATTGCTCTTGTCCAAATGGGATAGGGCAGTGTACAGTGCAATGGCGATTGCATCGTCTGTGGATCTATTGGGGCGGTAAGCAAATTGAAGTGGGTCTAGGGCAAGGTACTGAAAAGTACGGCTCGCGGGCCGTTTCCGGCCCGTCGGGCACTTCAGTCCAGGCCCGCGAGACATAAAAAAAAAAAAGATTTGTGGTATCCAATTGGTAGCTACAGTCTTGTCCCATCGCTGCAACTCCCATACGGATTCGGGAGAGGTGAAGGTGGAGAGCCGTGCATCCTCCGAAACACGACCCAGCCAAGCCGCACTGCTTCTTGACACAATGCCCACTTAAAAAACAATTGGTCCCCCAAAAAATGCAACCCTCTGTTGAATTTTAGAATCCCGATGTGGCCCTCAAGCCAAAAGGTTTGCCTACCCCTGGTCTAGCGTGTCAGGTAAGGTAGAGGTGATATGATCCTTAACTAGCCTTTCAAAGCACTTCATGATGACAGAAGTGAGTGCTACGGGGCAATAATAATTTATTTCAGTTACCTTTCTTGGGTACAGGAACAATGGTGGACATTCTGAAGCAAGTGGGGACAGCAGATTGGGATAGGGAGAGATTGAATATGTCCGTAAACACTCCAGCCAGCTGGTCTGCGCATGCTCAGAGGATGCGGCTAGGGATGCCATCTGGGCCGGCAGCCTTGCGAGGGTGGGTTAACATGCTTAAATGGTCTTACTTTGGCCACGGAGAACGAGAGTCCACAGTCCTTGGGAGCGGGATGCGTTGATCACACTGTGTTATCCTCAAAGTGGGCGTAGAAGGTGTTTAGCTTGTCCGGGAGCAAGACGTCGATGTACATACGCAACATGGCTGGTTTTCCCTTTGTAATCCGCGATTGTCTGTAGACCCTGCCATTGAATTGCGATTCCACTTTGTCTCTGTACTGATTTGCCTGTTTGGTTGCCTTATGGAGGAAATAGCTACACTGTTTTGTATTCTACAATATTCAATATCCAGTCACCTTGCCATGGTTGAATGCAGTGGTTCGCGCTTTCAGTTTAGCACGAATGCTGCCATCTATCCACGGTTTCTGTTTTGGGTATATTTGAATAGTCAGTGGGAACTGACTAGTTGGGAAAAACATCCCCTATACACTTCCTGATGAACTCAGTCACCGTGTCCGTGTATATATCCATGTTATTCTCTGATGCTACACAGAACATATCCCAGTCCGAAGCATGGATTCTGATTGGTAAGACCAGCATTGAATAGACCTTTGCACGGGTACTTCCTGTTTGAGTTTCTGCCTACAGGAAGGGAGGCGCAAAATGGAGTCGTGATCTGATTTGCCCGAAGGGAGGGCAGGGAAGGGCTTGGTAGGGATCCTAGTAAAGAGAATAGCCAGATTTGAAGTTCACTCCGAATACCTCTTCTACGCCGGCGGCATCTTGAAGAAATAAATATTTAAAAAGGAATAGTTTCACCATATTAAAATGAGAGTTTGAGAGTACACATAACAGGGTTGACCTTAAAATGAGGTGTGGCTTGTTGGGTGCTTGATTTTTGGCTTCCCATGAGACTGATTGTCAATGTGTTCTGTAATTAAAGGTTAAGTTGTTACTCAGCTAGTTCTGCAGTCTTAAAGGGTGCATGTGATACCAAAGAGCCTACTAAAGTTGAATTGTTAAGACGCCATTGTTAAGACGCCAAAAAATGTATATCCTGTCACAGCCTCCAGTAATAATGCTGCAATGTATCGGGGGTTGGGTCAGTCTGTTATATCTGGAGTATGTCTCCTGTCTTATCCGGTGTCCTGTGTGAATTTAAGTATGCTCCTTCTAATTCTCTATCTCTCTCTTTCTCTCTTTCTCTCTCTCTCTTTCTCTATCTCTTCTTTCAGAGGACCTGAGCCCTAGGACCATGCCTCAGGACTACCTGCCCTGATGACTCCTTGGTGTCCCCAGTCCACCTGGTCATGCTGCTGCTCCAGTTTCAACTGTTCTGCCTGCGGCTATGGCTCAGGTCCTCCGAGAGAGAGAAAGAAAGAGAGAAAGAGAGAATTAGAGAGTGCATGTAATTGGATTACAATATTTTGTCTGATAGCGTATCGGATTACAGTATAACAAATGTTATATCAGATTACATGTAACTGATTACATGTAAGCAATCTGATTATATGTAATCAGTTACTCTCCAACCCTGACTGTGAGAAACATTGCCTTTCCTCACATCATTTTGACTATTGTTGTGAATAAAAATAAAATTGAAGAGTTGAAAACAGAAACAACACAAACACATGTTTGGTCATAATGGTATGAAATATTCAAATGATATACAGATTGGATTTGTTTTGTTCCACCTAGTTCTGGGAGCAGCTCTTCCTCAGGGGCAGAAACAAATGTGATTGGGTTAAGCCTAGGTTTAATATTGTACATAACAGTCTTTAGCTCATTACATTATTGTTAGCCTTTGATTTAGCACCATAACATAGACTGTGACATGCCTATTAAGATTCACAGCTCTCTGGCCCTCTGTGATATAAACCACTAAACAGGTTTATCCCCCCCCCCCCCCCCCCTCCTCTTAAGTGTTACCAAACACTATTATCAAGCATGTTCCATGAAAAAAGTACACAGCCATAGAGGTAAGTAGGAGGGAGTGTGAGTGTGAGTGGACTCTGGGACATCAGATGCAGTGATTATACATGAGGAGGAGAAAACACACATCCTCCTCATGCACTGCACGAAACCACAGAATGTTAATGCACTCACCTGCCGCTAATGGCCCCTTTGATGATGCCAGCGTGACACCGTCCTAGCTGGCAGGAGTTGTACCTAAGACCTGCTGTTGGCGCTCCCATTAAGAAGGCCCTACCTTTCTGTGTGTTGGGTAACACTCAGGCTTTAGCACAACTTTTGACCGACAACGGCGACGAGATGATGTATATGGCGACCGAGAATATCGGCAGAATTACACGACCACTAGGCGTTGATTACTTGTGGGTGGATGAGTGGGATTCTCCATGCAGACTGTAAATGATTGAGGAAAGTGTTTTGTACTCTGATAATCGAAAAAAGGTCTGTGGAGGTGATTTGAAGGCAATATGCCTCTCGCTGGTGCTAAGTGGAAAGTGTCTAAGTGAAATTTAGAAAGAGTTTGGCATACATAAATCTGGGGTGGAGGCAGTGGTGGTTGGGAATGAGATTCTGGTGATTTATTTTTCAGGGCCCTCTCAACAGGGGTGCCTTGCCCAAGAATGTGTCTCACTTACCCAGACACTCTGGTCCATATATGGAACAGTCTCACATTGGAAGAATACATGCATGCCAGAGTAGGCTGGTGGGAGGAGCTATAGGAGGACGGTCTCATCGCAATGGCTGGAATCGAATCAATGGAATGGCACCAAACACGTCAAATACACGGAAACAGCGTGTTTGACGCTGTTACATTGGTTCCATTCCAGCCATTACAATGAGCCCATCCTCCTATAGCCCCTCCCACCAGCCTCCTCTGGCATGCATGTATTCTTCCAATGTGAGACTGTTCCATATATGGACCCGAGTGTCTGGGTAAGTGAGACACATTCTTGGGCAAGGCACCCCTGTTGAGAGGGCCCTGAAAAATAAATCACCATAATCTCATTCCCAACCACCACTGCCTCCACCCCAGATTTGGCTAGCAGACAGGTAGCTACGAGAGTATTTGCATGTAATAGCACTGTTGTTGAGACATCACACATTCCTCACTGCAAACCACCATTATGCACACAGCAACGAAAGAAAGAAAGATCTGCGCAAGAGCTTGACATTTTCCCATGAGCGGGTCTGCCTGGGTAGAGTCAAGTTCAACACGTTGCCACATTGGGAGTTCTTTTAGTAACTCCAATTTGTGTGGTGGAAACATGTCTCTCTTGGAACCGACAACAAAGAACAGTGGGATTTATTAGTAAAGACAGACAACAACAAAAATCCATCACATCGGCACAAAGCTAATCAAGACATATTTTGCCTTTCGTTTTCCATTTTTGTTGACCTCAACTCCGGGGCTGGAAAAGCAACCGTTTCTAATCAGGCCCCCTGCAGGATTACGTTGGGAGAGGAGGACGAGAGGGAAGAGAGGAAAGAGCAATGCGGGAATGAAATAGATATTAAAAGGTTTATTGGGCCTCGCAGCTGTTTTTGATGATATAGCCTAATAAACAGTTAAAAAAAGAATTAGATCAGATAACCCCAAGGGGACGCTAATTACCTTATTTTTTAAAACAATGATTAGCTTTAGTAGCAGGTATTCACTGGGTGATTACTCTTCTGTAAACTCCCATCCTTAAGTTGTGCCTTGCAGTTTCTCCCTTCACTAGTCTCCTGTAGTGCAATAATTTAGATGCTCATGCAATACTTTGCAATAACTTGAGACATGGTTTGTTGACAATGTATGTTACTGAGGTGAGGGGTCTGTCTACATTGGGGTCAATTCAACTTAGTTTCAATTTCAACTTCAATGTGAATGGAAATTACAGTAAAAAATCATGTGTATATTTCAGTTTGTGAACTGCAATGTCAAATAATACCGTAACGCCATACCGTAACGCCATCTCAAATAACCCAATCATGAAATGTAGTTTGACTTGTCTCCCCCTTATATGCAATGCCACACATTCCAGCAGTTTCAAAAACACATTGTTTGCGTTGCACGATATACTGCATCACTCAGCGTTTGTCACGTCATAAGTGACATATTAATTATAACAGAGCAGAGGTAAGTGATGTGAGCCTTTCTGTAGATAAAAAGCGGAGCTCTGTAACCTTTGAACTGTCTTTGGATAGCCCTCGTGTAATGGATTGCTTCATGACAGTACAGACCTCCAAAAAATGTTTTTTTTAAATATACTGCCATAGCCATGCCATGCGGAGCCCTAATGCACTTCTCAGACTTGGAGATCAAGGAAATGGATTCATTCTGGAGCTCTGTAAACAAGTCGACAAATCTAATGGGACATTTTCAAACAGACAGATCTCCCTGAAGACGTTTTCATTATCAATGAGTATTTCTGGCTTGACTATAAATAAGGATATACAATATGAATAAAGAGAGTAGATTATGACTCTGCGGTAACTACTGGATGTTAGATATCTAACATAATCTGAAATGCTGACAAAGGTTGGATCATCTCATTATGTTGCTGAAATGCATTTAGTAGTATGTATGTAGAGATATATAGACATGTGATTTGATGCCTTATAGAAGGAAATTAAATTAAATGAAGGAACACCATTGTCTAAGAATTGATTACATTTTCAAGTCTTGTACTTGATCAGTTTGCATGAATCAGATTTACACTGTATGCGTAAGCAGTACCAGTAAAAATCAGTGGAGGCTGGTGGGATGAGCTGTAGCAAGACGGCTCATTGTAAAACTGGAATGGAATTAATGGAATGGAGTCAAACGTGGTTACCGTTCCATTAATTCCATTCCAGCCATTACAATGAGCCTATCCTACTATAGCTCCTCCCACCATCCTCTGATAAAAAGCCATTAAAAAGCCGACCTTTCCACTACACTCTATCCACAGTCCATTATTCAGTGAATATTTTGACAGTGTTTTAAGTAAAGAAAGCCATGAAGTTACAGATTATATGTGGCCCTAAACAGTTGGAAGGGTTAACTCTAGATGGTTGGACAGGTGTGTGGACATGAACATCCATGAAGTAAATGTACTGTGTCATTATTGATATGAAATGGGTTTAGCAAGTGTGGTTGACATTGATGTTGAGGAGTCAGTTCAACTTGTTGTACTTGAAAGGTGCTTGAATCGTGGGTGGGCAGAGTGAAGGGTGTATGGTGTGTCTGGGTTTTAGGATACAGTACATTTATTTGCATAAATTGACAGTAATTTCCATACAGTGAAGCCTACTCTATTTTTAAACCAACTTTGCAGTCAAGGCATACAAATACTGTACTGCTAAACCACTTGTCAATCAAATGCTTACAGTACAGCACACAAAAGTTCAGTAGATTCTGTCACATAAAAAATAAGAGCACCTTCTCTGTTTCAGGCACAAGTATCTCATTGTCAAGGGGAAACATTTGGCTCACCGCTCCTCCTTACTAACTCTGATTTAGTGGGCAGCTATGAGCTCTGTCACAAGCCCATTTGGTATTCTGATACACAATCAAAGCAGAAGTTCTGATGGATGGGTCTGTCGTCCAACAGCTAATCCATTCTTGTGGTCCCCATGATGCTCACTTCAAATATCGACTGTGATCTACTGCCGTTGACCTGAGATCCCGGGTCAAAGGTCAAATATACCATGAAAAATGTCCGGGACCTCGTGGGAACATAAATACCCCGTCGCTTCTCAGTTTACCTGTCTGACAAAACAAAGCCGCTGAGGTAGGAGGGTGGGGGACTGCGGAGGGTTTTCTCAGGAGTGACAGCAATAGATTTGTGTACTTTAATTTCTTATCCTGAAAGACGGGTGAGGATTTACACTATCCAGAAGTAGACAGCAAATACAAGCAGTTGGATAACTTATAGTACATGCTATTCATACTGAACACCAAATCACATCCAAAGGCTACACTGAAAGGAGTCCACAGGGAAATGAAAGGCCTTGAATAACAACAATGATGTGTAAGATCTTATTTGCAATGGAAAACAAACGGCACAGGCCTTGGCTCGGATGCTCTGACAATCATATTTGGAGTTACAGACAAAGTGCACGAACATCTTTTATTGAAATCGATTTAAAAAAAAGTAGTTAAGATGAATTGGGCCCTTGGGGAATCAGCTGAGATATTTGTGAATATAAACCCTGGTCATCCCCTTGAAGTAAACAAAGAAGTGTGATTCTCCCTTTATTGGGATCTTAGAGACAAAACAAAAGAACTCAGACTTTGCTAAATGGAAATGCATTGCTTAGTTTTTCCTTTTAACTGATGTACTCTGGTTTTCCTTACTGTCTACGGGAATTAGTTAGATCCTGCTTGGATTTATGCATTTCCAACCCCCTCTCTAAGTGTGTGCCATATTTATCGTCCATCCTTCAGGAGAGTGACCTCAAATTCCAATGGCACTGATTCAGTGGGGAGGGAGTGTGGATGCAGCCCCAGCCGAGAGCCAGCTCCAGCCTCCACTCCACACAGCCAAAGCAATAACATACAGCAGGCTGGGGGTATGATGGATGCCAGACGTGACGTCCCACCTTATCACTCCTGGGTGTTTCCATTCAAAACATCACTTCAATGTGTAAAAGATAGAAGCAAAGCCCTGTTCCTGACGTGTTTTTCCCCTTTCCTTCCTTTGGCAGTATTCCTAGAGTTTCTCCTTTGTCCTGAGCAGGAAGTTAGTCAGTTCTGCACAAGCACAACGCAGTGAAATGTTGACATGCAGAACAGCCTGCAGGGAACATAGTGGACCAGTTTGCGCACAACTAAAAAAACGGCCAAACTCAATAGTATTTCACACACAGAAAGAGCAATTTTGATTGTTTATAACTTGCCCTCTCTCCCCCCCCCCCTCTCTCTTTCACTCTCTCTCCCCCCTCACTCTCTCTCCCCCCCTCTATCTCTCTCTCTCTCTCTCACACTCTCTCTCTCTCTCTCTCTCTCTCTCTCTCTGCAAAGCTACCCTCAGTTTTTCCAGTGGTTGAATGGAATGCATATTGGTGTACACTGCTGCCATCTAGAGATGCAAAAATGCTATATTTAAACAAAGGTACAGCGGTACTGTGAAAGTATGCTATACTATAAGGGCTTAACCATTAGGGATTGGAGTTGGATCCTAATTGTCATTTCCATTCTATAAAATGTACTCAAAATCTATTACAATGAGCTAAAGTATTAGTTTGTTCTTGTTAAATTTCAACATAAGAACTTATTGTCTCTATTTAGATATTGTCATAACATCAGTGAGGTTGGCCAATTTGTAGGATTTGTACAGTTAACAGTCTACATCTTGGTCTATTTTCTTACAGACATTTCCACAATGATGGGAGACCACAGCAATGAAAATGAATGAGTTTGTATCCCAGCATCTGGTGTATAAAACAGTGAAGACTGTTGTTTTCGGTAAATGCAACACAAAAAAAATGATTTTATGTAAGCATGTGTCAAAGCTTGTTTTTTTTTATGCCGTTGCCCACAATGCAGTAGTATATTGAGTGAATTATGTTGTTACGTGTTATGCTACGATTTATTTTTGTTTCCAAACCATAATGAGATCAAGGTCTGAAATGATTGGAAGCTTTCTACAGTCAGACATATCCATGAAAATATATTGCATTTACCATGTTAGCGCACAGAAGGCTGAGTTAGAATCTTTCATTTTGAGATCATCATCATTAAGTATACACTGTAATAATTTTTTGTCCATTTAGTTTTGATTTGTTGGTCTTCCTTGAGTCTGTCCTTGGGTTGCTTACTTACAATTTACACCACAATACTTTGACGACACAAACTAGCTCCGGGATGAAAGTGAATCCAGGTTAAAGCTATGATCTTTTATTGAGGTCACTCGTTAGATCCGCCTCAATCAGTGTAGAGGAAGGGGAGGAGACAGGTTAAAGAAGGGTTTTTAAGCCTTGAGACAATTGAGACATGGATTGTGTATGTGTGCCATTCAGAGGAAGAATGGGAAAGACAAAAGATTTAAGTGCCTTTGAATGGGGTATGGCAGTAGGTGCCAGTGCCAAGAACTGCAACGATGCTGCGTTTTTCACGCTCTACAGTTTCCCGCGTGTGTCAAGAATGGTCCACCACCCAAAGGACATCCAGCCAATTTGACACAGCTGTGGGAAGCTTTGGAGTCAACATGGGCCAACATCCTTGTGGAACACTTTCGACGCCTTGTAGACAATTTTTTTAAATTTTTTTTTTATTTCACCTTTATTTAACCAGGTAGGCAAGTTGAGAACAAGTTCTCATTTACAATTGCGACCTGGCCAAGATAAAGCAAAGCAGTTCGACACATACAACGACACAGAGTTACACATGGAGTAAAACAAACATACAGTCAATAATACAGTATAAACAAGTCTATATACGATGTGAGCAAATGAGGTGAGATAAGGGAGGTAAAGGCAAAAAAAGGCCATGGTGGCAAAGTAAATACAATATAGCAAGTAAAACACTGGAATGGTAGATTTGCAATGGGAGAATGTGCAAAGTAGAAATAAAAATAATGGGGTGCAAAGGAGCAAAATAAATAAATTAATTAAATACAGTAGGGAAAGAGGTAGTTGTTTGGGCTAAATTATAGGTGGGCTATGTACAGGTGCAGTAATCTGTGAGCTGCTCTGACAGTTGGTGCTTAAAGCTAGTGAGGGAGATAAGTGTTTCCAGTTTCAGAGATTTTTGTAGTTCGTTCCAGTCATTGGCAGCAGAGAAGTGGAAGGAGAGGCGGCCAAAGAAAGAATTGGTTTTGGGAGTGACCAGAGAGATATACCTGCTGGAGCGCGTGCTACAGGTGGGTGATGCTATGGTGACCAGCGAGCTGAGATAAGGGGGGACTTTACCTAGCAGGGTCTTGTAGATGACATGGAGCCAGTGGGTTTGGCGACGAGTATGAAGAGAGCGTACAGGTCGCAATGGTGGGTAGTATATGGGGCTTTGGTGACAAAACGGATTGCACTGTGATAGACTGCATCCAATTTGTTGAGTAGGGTATTGGAGGCTATTTTGTAAATGACATCGCTGAAGTCGAGGATTGGTAGGATGGTCAGTTTTACAAGGGTATGTTTGGCAGCATGAGTGAAGGATGTTTTGTTGCGAAATAGGAAGCCAATTCTAGATTTAACTTTGGATTGGAGATGTTTGATGTGGGTCTGGAAGGAGAGTTTACAGTCTAACCAGACACCTAGGTATTTGTAGTTGTCCACGTATTCTAAGTCAGAGCCGTCCAGAGTAGTGATGTTGGACAGGCGGGCAGGTGCAGGCAGCGATCGGTTGAAGAGCATGCATTTAGTTTTACTTGTATTTAAGAGCAATTGGAGGCCATGGAAGGAGAGTTGTACGGCATTGAAGCTTGCCTGGAGGTTTGTTAACACAGTGTACAAAGAAGGGCCATAGGTATACAGAATGGTGTCGTCTGCGTAGAGGTGGATCAGAGACTCACCAGCAGCAAGAGCGACATCATTGATGTATACAGAGAAGAGAGTCGGTCCAAGAATTGAACCCTGTGGCACCCCCATAGAGACTGCCAGAGGTCCGGACAGCAGACCCTCCGATTTGACACACTGAACTCTATCAGAGAAGTAGTTGGTGAACCAGGTGAGGCAATCATTTGAGAAACCAAGGCTGTCGAGTCTGCCGATGAGGATGTGGTGATTGACAGAGTCGAAAGCCTTGGCGAGATCAATGAATTCGGCTGCACAGTAATGTTTCTTATCGATGGTGGTTAAGATATCGTTTAGGACCTTGAGCGTGGCTGAGGTGCACCCATGACCAGCTCTGAAACCAGATTGCATAGCAGAGAAGGTATGGTGAGATTCGAAATGGTCGGTAATCTGTTTGTTGACTTGGCTTTCGAAGACCTTAGAAAGGCAGGGTAGGATAGATATAGGTCTGTAGCAGTTTGGGTCAAGAGTGTCCCCCCCTTTGAAGAGGGGGATAACCGCAGCTGCTTTCCAATCTTTGGGAATCTCAGATGACATGAAAGAGAGGTTGAACAGGCTAGTAATAGGGGTGGCAACAATTTCGGCAGATCATTTTAGAAAGAAAGGGTCCAGATTGTCTAACCTGGCTGATTTGTAGGGGTCCAGATTTTGCAGCTCTTTCAGAACATCAGCTGACTGTATTTGGGAGGAGAAATAGGGAAGGCTTGGGCGAGTTGCTGTGGGGGGTGCAGCCGTAGAAAAATGCTTATTGAAATTCTCAATTATGGTGGATTTATCAGTGGTGACAGTGTTTCCTATCTTCAGTGCAGTGGGCAGCTGGGAGGAGGTGTTCTTATTCTCCATGGACTTTACAGTGTCCCAGAACTTTTTTGAGTTGGTGTTTTTTGAGTTGGTGTTTCTGCTTGAAAAAGCTAGCCTTGGCTTTTCTAACTGCCTGTGTAGAGTCTATGTCCAACGAATTGAGTCTGTTCTGAGGCAAAAGTGTGTGTGGGGTGCAACTCAATACTAGGAAGGTGCTCAGTATATGTGCAATATGGTTTAGATGAGAAGCCCCTGTATAGTTTGAATTGCTATCTGTATTTTGTTTGTCTGTATACTAAGGTATTTACGGTATGCAAATAGATGCAATCACACAAGAAGCAGGAATGTGGATTTGGCCATACCACATCCAAGGCTAGTGTAAAAATAACAGTTGCAAATATGATGTTGAAGAGAGATAGATCTCAATAGACATATTTTACTCATGTAAATCCACACTTAGTTTTTTTTACTTAAAGTACCAGTAAGAAACTATGTATTAAGAGAGAAATAGGCATTGGTCTGAAGCTGAAAAGAAAGAGAATTCACGTGAGCACCACAATGCCTACTCCACCCATGCTCTACCAAGGTTTTCCAGCACAGCTTTGACCTACTATAGTATCTTTGTTGGTATACTGTACTTCAAACAATGTTCATGCAGGTTGCTTAGGATTCAACATTTTTTAAACAGCCGAATTCATAATCTTAAAGGAAATTTTCCCACAATAATGTGAAAGAAAGTTGGGTTGGCCCTCTTTGATGTCACATACATTGCTGTGTTTTTATTTATAAATCACATTTCCAAAAAGTCCCACTGTACCTAACATCATTAGAGAATCAGCAGAGAATGCCAAGAGTGTGCAAAGCTGTCATCAAGGCAAAGGGAGGCTATTTTGAAGAATCTCAAATGTAAAAAAATATTTAGGTTACTACATTATTCCATATGTGTTTATTCATAGTTTTGACGTCTCCACTATTATTCTACAATGTAGAAAATAGTAAGAAAGAAAGAAAGAAAAACACTTGAATGAGTAGGTATGTCCAAACTCCGGGATGCTGGCCTTCTAGGCAGAGTTCCTCTGTTCAGTGTCTGTTCTTTTTCCCATCTTAATCTTTTCTTTTTATTGACCAGTCTGAGATATGGCTTTTTCTTTGCAACTCTGCCTAGAAGGCCAGCATCCCGGAGTCACCTCTTCCCTGTTGATGTTGAGATTGGTGTTTTGTGGGTACTATTTAATGAAGCTGCCAGTTGAGGACTTGTGAGGTGTCTGTTTCTCAAACTAGACACTCTAATGCACTTGTCCTCTTGCTCAGTTGTGCACCGGCTCCTCCCACTCCTCTTTCTATTCTGGTTAGAGCCACTTTGCGCTGTTCTGTGAAGGGAGTAGTACACAGCATTGTATGAGATCTTCAGTTTCTTGGCAATTTCTCACATGGAATAGCCTTCATTTCTCAGAACAAGAATAGACAGACGAGTTTCAAAAAAAAGTTATTTGTTTCTGGCCATTTTGAGCCTGTAATTGTACCCACAAATGCTGATGCTCCAGATATTCAACTAGTCAAAAGAAGGACAGTTTTACTGCTTCTTTAATCAGAACAACAGTTTTCAGCTGGGCTAACATAATTGCTAAATGGATTTCTAATGATCAATTTTCCTTTTAAAATGATAAACTTGGATTAGCTAACACTACGTCCCATTGGAACACAGAAGGTGATGATTGCGGATAACGGGGCTCTGTACGCCTATGTAGATATTCCATAAAAAAATCAGCCGTTTCCAGCTGCAATCGTCATTTACAACATTAATAATCTCTACACTGTATGTCACACCCTGATCTGTTTCACCTGTCTTTGTGATTGTCTCCACCCCTCTCCAGGTGTCGCCCATCTTCCCCATTATTCCCCAGTGTATTTATACCTTTGTTCTCTGTTTGTCTGTTGCCAGTTTGTTTTGTTCGGCAAGCCTACCAGTGGTTTTCCCCCTTGCGCCTGTCTTTTCTAAAGTTCCTGTTTTCTAGTTTTCCCGGTTTTAACCATTCTGCCTGCACTGACCCTGCCTGCCGTTCTGTACCTTGGATTATTGACCTCTAAGCCTGCTCTGACCCAGAGACTGCCTGCCATTCTGTCCCTTTTGGACTCTGACCCGGCTCACTGACCTCTGCCTGCCTTTGACCTGTCATTCTGCCTGCCCCCTGTTCTAGTAATAAACTTTTGTTACTTCGACACTGTCTGCATCTGGGTCTTCCCTGAAACGTGATATAGTAGGTCAAAGCTGTGTGCTGGAAAAACCTGCTAGAACATGGGTGGAGTAGGCATTGTGGTGCTCATTAATTTCCTTTCTTTTTCAACTTCAGACCAATGCCTATTCTCACTTAACTTAGTTTTTTGTTTTTAATGTCCATGGTTTTTACATCGGAAGGTGATTTTCTGTTAAAGGTGCACTATACAACGTTTCCACATGCAGAGCCTGATTTGGCAGTGCTATTGTAACCTTTAATTCGGCTTCTGCCAAAAGATCTGGGCCTTAATGACACAGGTGGTGTGCTTGCATAACTGCAAGGGTTGATTGTTTAAACTGTCTGCTGGCTGTTGCCCTCTAATAGCTCAAATCCATTTTGAACAAAATTAAACGTTAAATTAACATATGTTTAGAATTTACCATGGATGGTGAAACGTCATTGTCTGCAGTTTTCTGGTGAATGACTCAATTGATTGTGACCGTCTTACATTTTAAAATATGACTCAATTACCATTGAAATCAAAATAAAGGAAAACAGTTTTAAGTCATTGACTTTTGAATGTCGTATAACTCAGCCATAGTAACTAAACAGAGATATTCCCATGTACACTAACGCATTGCAGAGTGACACATCCTATACATTTATAGAATCTGGGTTTGGGGAGGGGGCCATTAGCCCACTCTCCCCATCCCTGGCACTGCGCCACTGGAATGGCTGTGCAAGGCAGAGCTATTACCGGTGTGAAGCTAGCCACAATAACAATTTGCAGTTCGCCTTCAAAATAAAAGGTCCCCATTGAAAGGGATTCAAATGGATACAAATACTGGAAGCATGCCACATTTGGACTAGATAATGCTAAACAAGGTCGGAATGTTATACAAATTCAACAAAAGACTATTTGTTAATTTGACACAAAAATAAAAAAAATCTACTGAAATCACACTGTGGATGTACTGAACAAAAATATTAACACAACATGTAAATTGTTGGTCCCATGTTTCATATGCTGAAATAAAAGATCCCAGAATTTTTCCACATGCACAAAAAGCTTGTTTTCTGCACAAATTTGTTTACATCCCTGTTAGTGACCATGTTTCCTTTGCCCAGATTAACTATCCACCTGACAGATTTGGCATATCAAGAAGCTGATTAAACAGCATGATCATTACACAGGTGAACCTTGTGCTGGGGACTATAAAAGGCCATTATAAAATGTGCTGTTTTGTCTCACAACGCAATGCCACAAGTTTTAAGGGGGGTAAGTAGTCAGTTGTACAACTGAATGTATTTAACCCAATCAGAGAGGTGCGGGGGGCTGCCATAATCGACATCCACATCTTCGGCACCCGAGTAACTGTGGGTTAACTGTCTTGCTCAGGGGCAGAATTACCTTGTCAGCTCGGGGATTCAATCCCACAACCTTTCGGTTACTAGCCCAACGCTCTAACCACTAGGCTACATGCACATGCTGACTGCAGGAATGTCCACCAGATCTGTTGCCAGATAATTTAATGTTAATTTCTCTACCATAAGCTGCCTCCAATGTCGTTTTAGAGAATTTGGCAGTATGTCCAACAGGCCTCACAACCGCAGGCCATGTATAACCACGCCATGTTATCCACGTCGGCACCAACGATGTTAGGATGAAACAGTCAGAGATCACCAAGCGCAACATAGCTTCTGCGTGTAAATCAGCTAGAAAGATGTGTCGGCATCGAGTAATTGTCTCTGGCCCCCTCCCAGTTAGGGGGAGTGATGAGCTCTACAGCAAAGTCTCACAACTCAATCGCTGGTTGAAAACTGTTTTCTGCCCCTCCCAAAAGATAGAATTTGTAGATAATTGGCCCTCTTTCTGGGACTCACCCACAAACAGGACCAAGCCTGACCTGCTGAGGAGTGACGGACTCCATCCTAGCTGGAGGGGTGCTCTCATTTTATCTACCAACATAGACAGGGCTCCTCTAGCTCCACAATGAAATAGGGTGCAGGCCAGGCAGCAGGCTGTTAGCCAGCCTGCCAGCATAGTGGAGTCTGCCACTAGCACAGTCAGTGTAGTCAGCTCAGCTATCACCATTGAGACCGTGTCTGTGCCTCGACCTAGGTTGGGCAAAACTAAACATGGCGGTGTTCGCCTTAGCAATCTCACTAGGATAAAGACCACCTCCATTCCTGTCATTATTGAAAGAGATCATGATACCTCACATCTCAAAATAGGGCTACTTAATGTTAGATCCCTTACTTCAAAGGCAATTATAGTCAATGAACTAATCACTGATCATAATCTTGATGTGATTGGCCTGACTGAAACATGGCTTAAGCCTGATGAATTTACTGTGTTAAATGAGGCCTCACCTCCTGGCTACACTAGTGACCATATCCCCTGTGCATCCCGCAAAGGTGGAGGTGTTGCTAACATTTACGATAGCAAATTTCAATTTACGAAAAAAAAAATGATGACGTTTTCGTCTTTTGAGCTTCTAGTCATGAAATCTATGCAGCCTACTCAGTCACTTTTTATAGCTACTGTTTACAGGCCTCCTGGGCCATATACAGCGTTCCTCACTGAGTTCCCTGAATTCCTATCGGACCTTGTAGTCATAGCAGATAATATTCTAATCTTTGGTGACTTTAATATTCACATGGAAAAGTCCACAGACCCACTCCAAAAGGCTTTCGGAGCCATCATCGACTCAGTGGGTTTTGTCCAACATGTCTCTGGACCCACTCACTGTCACAGTCATACGCTGGACCTAGTTTTGTCCCATGGAATAAATGTTGTGGATCTTAATGTTTTTCCTCATAATCCTGGACTATCGGACCACCATTTTATTACGTTTGCAATTGCAACAAATAATCTGCTCAGACCCCAACCAAGGATCATCAAAAGTCGTGCTATAAATTCACAGACAACACAAAGATTCCTTGATGTCCTTCCAGATTCCCTCTGTCTACCCAAGGACGCCAGAGGACAAAAATCAGTTAACCACCTAACTGAGGAACTCAATTTAACCTTGCGCAATACCCTAGATGCAGTTGCACCCCTAAAAACTAAAAACATTTCTCATAAGAAACTAGCTCCCTGGTACACAGAATATACCCGAGCTCTGAAGCAAGCTTCCAGAAAATTGGAACGGAAATGGCGCCACACCAAACTGGAAGTCTTCCGACTAGCTTGGAAAGACAGTACTGTGCAGTACCGAAGAGCCCTTACTGCTGCTCGATCATCCTATTTTTCTAACTTAATTGAGGAAAATAAGAACAATTCAAAATTCCTTTTTGATACTGTCGCAGAGCTAACTAAAAAGCAGCATTCCCCAAGAGAGGATGACTTTCACTTTAGCAGTGATAAATTCATGAACTTATTTGAGGAAAAGATTATGATTATTAGAAAGCAAATTACGGACTCCTCCTTAAATCTGCGTATTCCTTCAAAGCTCAGTTGTCCTGAGTCTGCACAACTCTGCCAGGACCTAGGATCAAGAGAGACGCTCAAGTGTTTTAGTACTATATCTCTTGACACAATGATGAAAATAATCATGGCCTCTAATCATGGCCTCATTGTAGCTGGGGATTTTAACAAGGCTAATCTGAAAACAAGACTCCCCAAATTTTATCAGCATATCGATTGCGCAACCAGGGGAGGAAAGACCTTGGACCATTGTTACTCTAACTTCCGCGACGCATATATGGCCCTGCCCCGCCCCCCTTTCGGAAAAGCTGACCACGACTCCATTTTGTTGATCCCTGCCTACAGACAGAAACTAAAACAAGAGGCTCCCACGCTGAGGTCTGTCCAACGCTGGTCCGACCAAGCTGACTCCACACTCCAAGACTGCTTCCATCACGTGGACTGGGAGATGTTTCGTATTGCGTCAGATAACAACATTGACGAATACGCTGATTCGGTGTGCGAGTTCATTAGAACGTGCGTTGAAGATGTCGTTCCCATAGCAACGATTAAAACATTCCCTAACCAGAAACCGTGGATTGATGGCAGCATTCGTGTGAAACTGAAAGCGCGAACCACTGCTTTTAATCAGGGCAAGGTGTCTGGTAACATGACCGAATACAAACAGTGCAGCTATTCCCTCCGCAAGGCTATCAAACAAGCTAAGCGCCAGTACAGAGACAAAGTAGAATCTCAATTCAACGGCTCAGACACAAGAGGCATGTGGCAGGGTCTACAGTCAATCACGGACTACAGGAAGAAACCCAGCCCAGTCACGGACCAGGATGTCTTGCTCCCAGGCAGACTAAATAACTTTTTTGCCCGCTTTGAGGACAATACAGTGCCACTGACACGGCCTGCAACGAAAACATGCGGTCTCTCCTTCACTGCAGCCGAGGTGAGTAAGACATTTAAACGTGTTAACCCTCGCAAGGCTGCAGGCCCAGATGGCATCCCCAGCCGCGCCCTCAGAGCATGCGCAGACCAGCTGGCCGGTGTGTTTACGGACATATTCAATCAATCCCTATACCAGTCTGCTGTTCCCACATGCTTCAAGAGGGCCACCATTGTTCCTGTTCCCAAGAAAGCTAAGGTAACTGAGCTAAATGACTACCGCCCCGTAGCACTCACATCCGTCATCATGAAGTGCTTTGAGAGACTAGTCAAGGACCATATCACCTCCACCCTACCTGACACCCTAGACCCACTCCAATTTGCTTACCGCCCAAATAGGTCCACAGACGATGCAATCTCAACCACACTGCACACTGCCCTAACCCATCTGGACAAGAGGAATACCTATGTGAGAATGCTGTTCATCGACTACAGCTCGGCATTCAACACCATAGTACCCTCCAAGCTCGTCATCAAGCTCGAGACCCTGGGTCTCGACCCCGCCCTGTGCAACTGGGTACTGGACTTCCTGACGGGCCGCCCCCAGGTGGTGAGGGTAGGCAACAACATCTCCTCCCCGCTGATCCTCAACACTGGGGCCCCACAAGGTTGCGTTCTGAGCCCTCTCCTGTACTCCCTGTTCACCCACGACTGCGTGGCCACGCACGCCTCCAACTCAATCATCAAGTTTGCGGACGACACAACAGTGGTAGGCTTGATTACCAACAACGATGAGACGGCCTACAGGGAGGAGGTGAGGGCCCTCGGAGTGTGGTGTCAGGAAAACAACCTCACACTCAACGTCAACAAAACTAAGGAGATGATTGTGGACTTCAGGAAACAGCAGAGGGAACACCCCCCTATCCACATCGATGGAACAGTAGTGGAGAGGGTAGCAAGTTTTAAGTTCCTCGGCATACACATCACAGACAAACTGAATTGGTCCACTCACACAGACAGCATCGTGAAGAAGGCGCAGCAGCGCCTCTTCAACCTCAGGAGGCTGAAGAAATTCGGCTTGTCACCAAAAGCACTCACAAACTTCTACAGATGCACAATCGAGAGCATCCTGGCGGGCTGTATCACCGCCTGGTATGGCAACTGCACCGCCCTCAACCGTAAGGCTCTCCAGAGGGTAGTGAGGTCTGCACAACGCATCACCGGGGGCAAACTACCTGCCCTCCAGGACACCTACACCACCCGATGTCACAGGAAGGCCATAAAGATCATCAAGGACATCAACCACCCGAGCCACTGCCTGTTCACCCCGCTATCATCCAGAAGGCGAGGTCAGTACAGGTGCATCAAAGCTGGGACCGAGAGACTGAAAAACAGCTTCTATCTCAAGGCCATCAGACTGTTAAACAGCCACCACTAACACTGAGTGGCTGCTGCCAACACACTGACACTGACTCAACTCCAGCCACTTTAATAATGGGAATTGATGGGAAATGATGTAAATATATCACTAGCCACTTTAAACAATGCTACCTTATATAAATGTTACTTACCCTACATTATTCATCTCATATGCATACGTATATACTGTACTCTATATCATCGACGGTATCCTTATGTAATACATGTATCACTAGCCACTTTATACTATAATATGCCACTTTGTTTACATACTCATCTCATTTGTACATACTGTACCCGATACCATCTACTGTATCTTGCCTATGCTGCTCTGTACCATCACTCATTCATATATCCTTATGTACATATTCTTTATCCCCTTACACTGTGTACAAGACAGTAGTTTTGGAATTGTTAGTTAGATTACTTGTTATTACTGCATTGTCGGAACTAGAAGCACAAGCATTTCGCTACACTCGCATTAACATCTGCTAACCATGTGTATGTGACAAATAAAATTTGATTTGATTTGATTTGATTTAACCTCTAACCTTCAAGCTGCATACTGGACCCTATTCCAACTAAACTACTGAAAGAGCTGCTTCCTGTGCTTGGCCCTCCTATGTTGAACATAATAAACGGCTCTCTATCCACCGGATGTGTACCAAACTCACTAAAAGTGGCAGTAATAAAGCCTCTCTTGAAAAAGCCAAACCTTGACCCAGAAAATATTAAAAAAACTATCGGCCTATATCGAATCTTCCATTCCTCTCAAAATTTTTAGAAAAGGCTGTTGCGCAACAACTCACTGCCTTCCTGAAGACAAACAATGTATACGAAATGCTTCAGTCTGGTTTTAGACCCCATCATAGCACTGAGACGGCACTTGTGAAGGTGGTAAATTACATTTTAATGGCATCGGACCGAGGCTCTGCATCTGTCCTCGTGCTCCTAGACCTTAGTGCTGCTTTTGATACCATCGATCACCACATTCTTTTGGAGAGATTGGAAACCCAAATTGGTCTACACGGACAAGTTCTGGCCTGGTTTAGATCTTATCTGTCGGAAAGATATCAGTTTGTCTCTGTGAATGGTTTGTCCTCTGACAAATCAACTGTAAATTTTGGTGTTCCTCAAAGTTCCGTTTTAGGACCACTATTGTTTTCACTATATATTTTACCTCTTGGAGATCTTATTCGAAAACATAATGTTAACTTTCACTGCTATGCGGATGACACACAGCTATACATTTCAATGAAACATGGTGAAGCCCCAAAATTGCCCTTGCTAGAAGCATGTGTTTCAGACATAAGGAAGTGGATGGCTGCAAACGTTCTACTTTTAAACTCAGACAAAACAGAGATGCTTGTTCTAGGTCCCAAGAAACAAAGAGATCTTCTGTTGAATCTGACAATTAATCTTAATGGTTGTACAGTCGTCTCAAATAAAACTGTGAAGGACCTCGGCGTTACTCTGGACCCTGATCTCTCTTTTGAAGAACATATAAAGACCATTTCAAGGACAGCTTTTTTCCATCTACGTAACATTGCAAAAATCAGAAACTTTGTCCAAAAATGGTGCAGAAAAATTAATCCATGCTTTTGTCACTTCTAGGTGAGACTACTGCAATGCTCTACTTTCCGGCTACCCGGATAAAGCACTAAATAAACTTCAGTTAGTGCTAAATACGGCTGCTAGAATCCTGACTAGAACCAAAACATTTGATCATATTACTCCAGTGCTAGCCTCTCTACACTGGCTTCCTGTCAAAGCAAGGGCTGATTTCAAGGTTTTACTGCTAACCTACAAAGCATTACATGGGCTTGCTCCTACCTATCTCTCTGATTTGGTCCTGCCGTACATACCTACACGTACTCTACGGTCACAAGACGCAGGCCTCCTAATTGTCCCTAGAATTTCTAAGCAAACAGCTGGAGGCAGGGCTTTCTCCTATAGAGCTCCATTTCTATGGAACGGTCTGCCTACCCATGTCAGAGACGCAAACTCGGTCTCAACCTTCAAGTCTCTACTGATGACTCATCTCTTCAGTGGGTCATATGATTGAGTGTAGTCTGGCCCAGGAGTGGGAAGGTGAACGGAAAGGCTCTGGAGCAACGAACCGCCCTTGCTGTCTCTGCCTGGCCGGTTCCCCTCTTTCCACTGGTATTCTCTGCCTCTAACCCTATTACAGGGGCTGAGTCACTGGCTTACTGGGGCTCTCTCATGCCGTCCCTGGAGGGGGTGCGTCACCTGAGTGGGTTGATTCACTGATGTGGTCATCCTGTCTGGGTTGGCGCCCCCCCCCCCCCCCCCCTCCCCTTGGGTTGTGCCGTGGCGGAGGTCTTTGTGGGCTATACTCAGCCTTGTCTCAGGATGGTAAGTTGGTGGTTGAAGATATCCCTCTAGTGGTGTGGGGGCTGTGCTTTGGCGAAGTGGGTGGGGTTATATCCTTCCTGTTTGGCCCTGTCTGGGGGTGTCCTCGGATGGGGCCACGGTGTCTCCTGACCCCTCCTGTCTCAGACTCCAGTATTTATGCTGCAGTAGTTTATGTGTCGGGGGGCTAGGGTCAGTTTGTTATATCTGGAGTACTTCTCCTGTCCTATTCGGTGTCCTGTGTGAATCTAAGTGTGCGTTCTCTAATTCTCTCCTTCTCTCTTTCTTTCTCTCTCTCGGAGGACCTGAGCCCTAGGACCATGCCCCAGGACTACCTGACATGATGACTCCTTGCTGTCCCCAGTCCACCTGACCGTGCTGCTGCTCCAGTTTCAACTGTTCTGCCCTATTATTATTCGACCATGCTGGTCATTTATGAACATTTGAACATCTTGGCCATGTTCTGTTATAATCTCCACCCGGCACAGCCAGAAGAGGACTGGCCATTCCACATATGCTCTCTCTAATTCTCTCTTTCTTTCTCTCTCTCGGAGGACCTGAGCCCTAGGACCATGCCTCAGGAATACCTGACATGATGACTCCTTGCTGTCCCCAGTCCACCTGACTGTGCTGCTGCTCCAGTTTCAACTGTTCTGCCTTATTATTATTCGACCATGCTGGTCATTTATGAACATTTGAACATCTTGGCCATGTTCTGTTATAATCTCCACCCGGCACAGCCAGAAGAGGACTGGCCACCCCACATAGCCTGGTTCCTCTCTAGGTTTCTTCCTAGGTTTTGGCCTTTCTAGGGAGTTTTTCCTAGCCACCGTGCTTCTACATCTGCATTGCTTGCTGTTTGGGGTTTTAGGCTGGGTTTCTGTACAGCACTTTGAGATATCAGCTGATGTACGAAGGGCTATATAAATAAATTTGATTTGATTTGATCCCAGGACCTCCACATCCGGCTTCTTTAGCTGCGGGATCATCTGAGACCAGCCCCCTGGACAGCTAATGAAACTGAGGAGCATTTCTGTCTCGAATAAAGCCCTTTTGTGTGGAAAATACAATTCTGATTGGCTGAGTCTGGCTCCCAAGTGGGTGGGCCTATGCTCTCCCAGACCCATCCATGGCTGCGTCCCTGTCCAATGTCGTTACTTTACTTTCATTATTCTGATGACTGTTATTATCGAATCAACTAACTATGTTTAATTGTTACCCGATAGGAATTTGGCCACCACGAGTGCGGTTGTTTAAAGAGTTACCATCTCCCGAGTAAAACTCAAAAGGTTTTACCTATCACATCCATAAAACAGCCAACTTATTAATCAGAACCTCATATCATTTCATCATTCTGAACAGTCATAACTTCCTGCATCTGCAAAAAACCCAGCCTTAAATATGATTCTGTACTACACAAATTGGTTTAATTATTTATTTACTAGCTAACTAAATGATAACACAGGAAAACATACACACTTAATACATGAGGAAAAGATCCCCAGCGGACTGACACAACATATGGCGGCTTGTTACACAACAACATTGAGAAGGAGAGAGAGAGAGAGACATAGAGAGAGAGAGAGAGAGAGAGAGAGAGAGATAGACTTATCATTGACACATTTTAGAAACTATTCTCATAGAAATCATATACTTTGCTCACGAACCGCCGCCCATTTTGAATGAGAAATCATGAATGTATTTACGTGTGAATGCCTTCGTTCACCGTTTATCTCTGTTGGAACCAGGCCTTCTTAGGAAGGGTGGTGGGCCTTTCAGCTGCACGCTTGTAAGGCTCTGATTGTCCAGACCCTAGATCTCCTCTCCTTTAATTTACAACAGGGTGTGAACTGTTAACCCCCCAGCAGCTCCCTCCTCCCCTCTGTGGGTGAGAGAGAGGGCCTGGTTACTCTCATCCATTGCCAAGCTGATCTGACCCATTCGGATCCTCACAGGACAGTCAAGACACCAGTCATGTCAAATCCATAGATTAGGGCCTAATGAATTTATTTAAATTGACTAATTTCCTTATTTATATTAACTGTAACTCAGTAAAATCATTGAAATTATTCATATTTATATTTTTGTTCAGTATATTAGACTTTTGAATTGCATTGGGGGCATACTTACAGTGCATTGCGAAAGTAATCAGCCCCCTTGAACTTTGCAACCTTTTGCCACATTTCAGGCTTCAAACATAAAGATGTAAAACTGTATTTTTGTGAAGAATCAACAACAAGTGGGACACAATCATGAAGTGGAACGAAATTTATTGGATATTTCAAACTTTTTTAACAAATCAAAAACTGAAAAATTGGGCGTGCAAAATTATTCAGCCCCCTTAAGTTAATACTTTGTAGCGCCACCTTTTGCTGCGATTACAGCTGTAAGTCGCTTGGGGTATGTCTCTATCAGTTTTGCACATCGAGAGACTGAAATTTTTTCCCATTCCTCCTTGCAAAACAGCTCGAGCTCAGTGAGGTTGGATGGAGAGCATTTGTGAACAGCAGTTTTCAGTTCTTTCCACAGATTCTCGATAGGATTCAGGTCTGGACTTTGACTTGGCCATTCTAACACCTGGATATGTTTCTTTTTGAACCATTCCATTGTAGATTTTGCTTTATGTTTTGGATCATTGTCTTGTTGGAAGACAAATCTCCGTCCCAGTCTCAGGTCTTTTGCAGACTCCATCGGGTTTTCTTCCAGAATGGTCCTGTATTTGGCTCCATTCATCTTCCCATCAATTTTAACCATCTTCCCTGTCCCTGCTGAAGAAAAGCAGGCCCAAACCATGATGCTGCCACCACCATGTTTGACAGTGGGGATGGTGTGTTCAGCTGTGTTGCTTTTACGCCAAACATAACGTTTTGCATTGTTGCCAAAAAGTTCAATTTTGGTTTCAACTGACCAGAGCACCTTCTTCCACATGTTTGGTGTGTCTCCCAGGTGGCTTGTGGCAAACTTTAAACAACACTTTTTATGGATATCTTTAAGGTAAGGGCCGATTTCAAGGTTTTACTGCTAACCTACAAAGCATTTTGCTTTGCTCCTGCCGTACATACCTACACGTACGCTACGGTCACAAGACGCAGGCCTCCTTACCGTCCCTAGATTTACTAAGCAAAGAGCTTGAGGCAGGGCTTTCTCCTATAGAGCTCCATTTTTGTGGAATGGTCTGCCTACTCATGTGAGAGACGCAGACTCGGTCTCAACCTTTGTCTTAATTGAAGACTCATCTCTTTAGTAGGTCCTATGATTGAGTGTAGTCTGGCCCAGGAGTGTGAGGTGAACGGAAAGGCACTGGAGCAACTAACCGCCCTTGCTGTCTCTGCCTGGCCGGTTCTCCTCTCTCCACTGGGATTCTCTGCCTCTAACCCTATTACAGGGGCTGAGTCACTGGCTTCCATGCCGTCCCTGGGAGGGGTGCGTCACTTGAGTGGGTTGAGTCATTGACATGATTTTCCTGTCTGGGTTGGATTGTGTCGTGGCGGAGATCTTTGTGGGCTATACTCGGCCTTGTCTCAGGATGGTAAGTTGGTGGTCGAAGATATCCCTCTAGTGGTGTGGGGGCTGTGCTTTGGCAAAGTGGGTGGGGTTATATCCTGCCTGTTTGGCCCTGTCCGGGGGTGTCGTCGGATGGGGCCACAGTGTCTCCTGACCCCTCCTGTCTCAGCCTCCAGTATTTATGCTGCAGTAGTTTGTGTCGGGGGGCAAGGGCCTGTCTGTTATATCTGGAGTATTTCTCCTATCTTATCCGGTGTCCTGTGTGAATTTAAGTATGCTCTCTGTAACTCTTTCTTTCTTTCTTTCTTTCTTTCTCTCTCTCTCTCTCTCTCGGAGGACCTGAGCCCTAGGACCATGCTTCAGGACTGCCTGGCCTGATGACTCCTTGCTGTTCCCAGTCCACCTGGCAGTGCTGCTGCTCCAGTTTCAACTGTTCTGCTTGCAGCTATGGAATCCTGACCTGTTCACTGGACGAGCTACCTGTCCCAAATCTGCTGTTTTCAACTCTCTAGAGACAGCAAGAGTGGTAGAGATACTCTGAATGAATCAAATGTATTTATATAGCCCTTCGTACATCAGCTGATATCTCAAAGTGCTGTACAGAAACCCAGCCTAAAACCCCAAACAGCAAGCAATGCAGGTGTAGAAGCACGGTGGCTAAGAAAAACTCCCTAGAAAGGCCAAAACCTAGGAAGAAACCTAGAGAGGAACCAGGCTATGAGGGGTGGCCAGTCCTCCTCTGGCTGTGCCGGGTGGAGATTATAACAGAACATGGCCAAGATGTTCAAATGTTCATAAATGACCAGCATGGTCAAATAGTAATAATCACAGTAGTTGTCAAGGGTGCAGCAAGTCAGCACCTCAGGAGTAAATGTCAGTTGGCTTTTCATAGCCGATCATTAAGAGTATCTCTACAGCTCCTGCTGTCTCTAGGGAGTTGAAAAAAGCAGGTCTGGGACAGGTAGCACAGTGGTCACTGTGCAAAGATTGAGGGTTATGCCATATTTTTTTCTATTGGGCTTGATTTTGATGTAAATGTAATCTCTGTGCCTGTGCACATGTATGCATGTTCAACTAGTCTACTCTAATATTGATGTTATGTTGAAACGGTTCAAATAGAGTATAATTTTTTTAAACATGTCTTACAGAAAATAAAGTGTGGTGCCTGGGCTTCTTCCTGGAATGGATTCTAGATACAGAAATATAATTCCTTTGCTTGTGTGTGTCATTGTGGCAGAACTGTTTCCTGTGAACTGTATCCCTCTCGAGGGATTGGACATTATGCTGGATTTCAAGCAAATGACTCATGATGAGCTGAATGGCAGTTCGATCATGAAAACACTCCTCCCACAGCTTTACAAGTATTCCTTGAACTTACTGTATGTTTCTTTGGAATGGCAATTTCATCCACATCTCTCATCATCTGCTGATCACCAGTTCTCTAAGCCACAGATTGTTACACCAGATAATGTGATTTACCCAAGGATTTTTGGTATCCATTACTGGGAGTTACAGGATGGGGGGTGGACACCCACCTGTCTCAATCAATGAAGACATACAGTACCCTCGCAGTTCTGCCCTAAAGCTGGTGTTCTGTCCTTGAGCAATTATTGTCTATTAATGTTCTGTATTATGTTGTGTTTCATGTTTTGTGTGGGCCCCAGGAAGAGTAGCTGCTTCTTTCACAACAGCTAATGGGGATCCTAATAAAATACAAAACAAATAAACATGTAACTACAGTTCTCTGCACTTGTGTCTCTATACCTGAGACACACCTTTTGTTGTTGTATGTTACTTTTATCATATAACATTCTTTTTGAATACCCAGTCCTCTTGAGTTAGTATTATATAGTGTACACTCCCCTGTATTTTAGAATTTAACAAATAAACATTCTTAGGATATCTGAATGTCTAGAATTTGTTTGATGCTACAGAGCTTATATAAATATATTATTTGAATCCATAAGAGCAGACAAATTTCAAAGAGAGAATAATCACATTTATTTTATGGTGGTTCGAAATCAGGGCTCTCCAACCCTGTTCCTGGAGAGCTACCGTACTGTAGGTGTTCGGCGTGGTGGACAGGGGAAGCTGAGACTCTTTGTGCTTATGGCGATGGGCTTGTCCTGCCTGCAGTGAAAGGACAGCTGTTTAAGACTCTGCCAAAATGGGTGTAGGGCTTCTTAGCCACCAACTGTTAGGGTCCTCTTGCAGAAAATGTGCTGGTACTGAATGTCTCATGGAAGGACATGGTTGTGATGTTAGCATTTTACACTTTTTGGGCAAAACGCCTTTGCTGGTAAAGTTATACACCGAATAGGACTGACTAGTGTATTGTTTAGGGACAATGAGGGGACTGCTTTTGGGAGGAAAGATCAGTCAACAAAGTGAATGGGCTGGGGGTGTGAAAAGTCTTAAAAAGGCAGTTCTTACACAGTGTGAATTGTTTTGTATAAAAGATTGAGCACAACCCTGCACAACCAAAAAACCCTTCCTCATCTCAAAGTACTGTCTATTAAACCTCCCCCAGCCCATTGACTTTGACAGATCATTCTTGTCAATAGTAGCCCTTGGCAGGGGGATTTTGTATTGTGTCTTTGTACTGTGTTTTGAGAATCTGCAGGGAGAAGAATGAGGTGGTTGTGTCATTGCTGTTGTAGTCTTGATTTTATACATTTCAGTGTCCCTTGCTGGTTTTTGTCCCACAATCTTGTTGTGCTCCATAAACGCAAGGTATGTCTGCTCCCTCATGCTCGTGTACCCAAAATCAAATGTAATCAATTTTTATTTGTCACAAACATGTGTACATGTGTTTAGCATAGGTTATTGCGGGTGTAGCGAAATGCTTGTGTTTCTAACTCTAACAGTGCAGTAATATCTAACAATTTCACTAAAATACACACAAATGTAAAGTAAAGCAATGGAATTAAGAATATAGAAATATTTGAGCGATATGAGATGAGTAATGCAAAATATGTAAACATTATTAGTGGCTAGTGTTACATTAGTAAAGTGGCCAGTGATTCCAAGTCTATGTACATAGGGCAGCAGCCTCTAATGTGCTATTGATGGCTATTTAACAGTATTTAACAATCTGAAGGCCTTGAGATATAAGCTGTTTTTCAGTCTCTCTTTCCCAACTTTGATGCGCCTGTACTGACCGTGTCTTTTGGATGATAGTGGGGTGAACAGGCAGGGGCTCGAGTGGTTGTTGTCCTTGATGATCATTTTGACCTTCCCGTGACATCGGGTGCTGTAGGTGTCCTGGAGGGCAGGTAATTTGCCCCCGGTGATGCATTGGGTAGACCGCATAACTCTCTGGAGAGCCCTGAGGTTGCTGGTGGTGCAGTTGCCATACCAGGCGGTGATCAGCCCGACAGGATGCTCTCGATTGTGCATTTGTAAAAGTTTGTGAGGGTTTCAGGTGCCAAGACAAATTTCTCCAGCCTCCTGAGGTTTGAAGAGGCACTGTTGAGCCTTCTTCATCACACTGTGTGTGTGGGTGGACCATTTCAAAGTGGAGAGGTTGTTTCCTACCTTCACCACCTGGGGGCGGTCCGTCAGGAAGTCCAGGACCCAGTTGCACAGGGTGGGGTTCAGACCCAGGGCCTCAAGCTTAATGATGAACTTGGAGGGTACTACGGTGTTGAATGCTGAGCTATAGTCAATGAACAGCATTCTTACATAGCTATTCCTCTTGTCCAGATGAGATAGGGCAGTGTGCAGTGCGATTGCAATTGCATCGTCTGTGGATCTATTGGAGCGGTAAGCAAATTGAAGTGGGTCTAGGGTGTCAGGTAAGGTAGAGGTGATATCCTTGACTAGTCTCTCAAAGCACTTCATGATGACAGAAATGAGTGCTATGGGGCGATAGTCCTTTAGTTCAGTTACCTTTGCTTTCTTGGGTACAGGAACAATGGCGGACATCTTGAAGCATGTGGGGACAGTAGACTGGGATAGGGAGAGATTGAATATGTCAGTAATCACTCCAAGCTTATACCAAAATGCCCCCGCATTGGGATATTTTTACACCCAGGCACTGTGGATGGACTCCAGATAATCTGAGTTTTACAAAAAGAAAGCTAAAAAGAGAAGATGGGTAGACTAAATTGATTACATGGTCTGGAAGGTACTCTGTCATCCTCAGGCTACCTCTAACCACCTGTAACCCCATAAAACAAACACAAACCATACAAACACTACCCAATTCATGTTTATTCCAAACGTACTGTAAATTTAGCTATCTTAGCCATCAGCTTGTGAAAATGTAGGTTGTACACTTACCAGCGTGTAAACTTACCTTTACCTTGTGCAGAGCTAGGGGTTGAAAGCACATGTTGGTGGAATCAGATTAGGTACCACCTACAACAAAATACACAACAATACACAATTTAACCACCCCACTAATTGTATTGATCTCTATTAGACTTGCTAGCTAAGCATTCCTAACATGGATAATTCAATATTGTCAGCTTGCTGTTAGCTAACGAACATGACTAAATTGGCAGCAAGATTGCTAACCAGCTGAAACTGTCTGAGAACCAACTAACCAACTAAATCATAGATGATTTATATACACTCTTCATTGCTACAAACACACAGACAGAGAATGAGTTAGCTATATCAACAATTCTGTTTTTAGTAACGGGGTGTTTTCCAGGCAAGGGTGGAATAGATGGCTACCAAATTGAGATAACAAATAAGAGTAACATTAGCTGGCTTACGTTAGTTAACTTCAGTCAAAGATAGAATGAACAAACATGTTCTGCTGAAGGTAGCTACCAGTCTAGCAGTGACTGCTATGACATACGCCAAATTGATTGACAGTGTGTATACCAAAAGATAGCAATTATTCCAAAAGATAGCAACTAGTCCAACTAGGTTAGAAAGCTAGCTAGCCTTAGGTTACCGCTAATTGAGAATCTTCCATTTTGTTGTGATGGGGAAAAAATGGCATCACATCATTTCTCAGCTGATGGATACCCCATCAGAAAATCCCTCTGATAATCTTTGGTCACAGCATCATTCTTGATAGCCGCAAGCCACTAGGGGAATTGGGGTGAATCTCTGGTAGATAGAACAATGAAAGGTAATAAATTTTCACGTTTGTTTTGTAATTAGCACTGCCAGGCACAGAACACCATACAGGCATGATGACAAATATTAGTGAAAAACAATGTTTTCAAAAACATCTTGCTTAGAGAAGTTCTGAGATGGCCGTTCAAAGTTAACAACGCCAATATTCAAGGTTGTGGGCACGCCCCCTCTACCTAGTGGGCGGAATCTGCATTCACTATGAATGCAGGGCTTTGTGGTTCACTATGAGCAAAGAATACACAGGGAGTGTATCCCGATTCTGCCAGGGAAATGAAAATGTGCAAGTTCTAGCTTGTGGTTTGTATGATTGTGATGTTTATGATAAAAACAGAGTTGTTATTATAGTAATGACTATATGCCGTAGCAGAGCAAGGGTGAAATTCCCATTTAAGCAGTCAGACAATTATATGTATTGAACATACATATTGGACTGTACAGCCTAAGCTAGAGACTGTAAACCCATGAAATGAGGTATCAGCCTACTCGGTGACACCTTTAGAACACAACTGTGTAAAGTTCACAAATATTAGCGTCGTAGCACTTATTGCTGGACTTGAATCCAGTTTGAAATGGGCCACATTAAAAACAACAGTCAACCGACTATGTATTGACCATTCGTATTACAAGGTACAGCCTTACCTATGGATTTTGAGTGCATGGAATGGGGTTTCAGCCTACTAGATGACAGTATATAAGATACCCAGTAATGACAAATTGCAAGATAGATCAAGTTTTAATCAGCGCCGACCGACGTGACTAAAATCATCATCTGAGCACAACAATAGATTTGTGAGCAAATGAATTGCAAACAGAACCTAAATATAACCCAAAACTAACACTGAATACATGTGAATGTATGTCTGAGTGTGTGGCAGCGTGCTGGAGAGGAGAGAAGTTTCCAGCAGAGGTTATGAGTTCTTGAAAGACTATATCAACATCAGTTCAATGGATCCAAGACTTTCCCCTTTTCATTACTTCTATCAGGGCCAAGAAAATGCCTAACTCTTAGGCCTACCTTGAAAGCCCAGACAAGTACAATTCCCATATCTGCAATTTGTTTATTACCTTATCCTAAATCATTCAGTTTGATATTACCTCACCCACATCTACTATTCATAATTGCACACCTAAAGTACAAATAAATGGTGCGTATCCTGGTGTAGGAACAGGCAAGCAGTGCCATTAGACCATGCCATCTCCTCCCATCCATATATTTATACCCTATAGTATAAGCGGAACAGTAAAATATGTTAAAGGACTTTTAAATCACTTAATCTGATCATAAATCTTTATGTTGCCCTCTTAGCCTGTGGCACATTGGCAGGGACTTGGATATTGTGCCTGAAAGAAAAGGGGCCCTGTCTTTTTCCAAGGCCCTGCCTAATGTGGAAAAGAAGAATGAAAACAGCCTAGCCTACAGTACGAAGCACTGTGGAAACTGTCGTTCAGAATTGAAGGGGAGGGGTCCATGCCTGTTTAGAAAGGGACAATGTTTTTATGGGGTGATATAAAGCACTTGTTTTATTTCTAGCTTTCTCTAGCTTACTTTCTACAGGAGTGGTGGCCTTGGGTTCAGCTCCAGGCGCTTGGTGACTGCAAAGCCCTGAAGAGTATCCTAAACGGGGTCTGGCTAACGGAGAAGGGTCCCAAAAGGAGCCTGGTTTGGACCACACTGAAGGACCCCAGAGCTCCAGCGAGGACCGCACTGACTACACCGCTGGTTCCAGGACTCCCATGATAAGAGCATGTGGTCTGGGGCTGGGGTTAACCCCGTCAAGGACATGAGAGCAGAATGTTGGACTGAGTTAGGGGTTTCTGGTGGAGCAGGCCCTAACTCATCATGGATATTATTTGGGAGGTGGGACTGTGAGTCTGTGAGACTGACGACAAGCTCTCAGAGTTATAGCGTAGCACAGGAGAGTTGTGTTTTAATTTGACTGAGTCAGCTCAATTTAAAACCAAGTACTATGCTGTATGTCTTTACGTGGTCAGGAAAAGCTCTCAGTACTACTGTGAAAATCATACCAACTCTCATTATATAAAACAAAGTGCAATCTATAAAGTATAATCTATAATTCTCGCCAATTTGTAATACAGATTCCTCACCACCATAACACTTTTTGTAACAACATGTGAGTGGGCTGTGTCACTCATGGTAAAGTATGACATTTTGTACTGCATATCCTTTTCAGATTGCAGGCTGAGAAACATGCTTAGCAGTCACAAAGCGTTCAACACTTGGCCTGCCCTGGTTCAGGCTTCCTGATACGCCTACCCATCCATCCATCCTCCATGACCCTGCGTGTTCATGTACAAGACACACAAGCAGGCCACAAAGCCTCTCTAGTATTCTTTGGCACTGGACTCCTGCCAAGCTCAACCTTAGGCCCACAAATGTATACAACACACCAATTTCAATGACATGAGCGTCTGAACGCAGACGAGGATAAGCAATTAAGGGTTTGACGGGTCCCACTGGACCGTAAACCCTGGGTACCTGGGAGCATGTAGGGAATTTATTGCCTGGGGTCAAAGGGCAAGGTTGCACAGGGGTGACATTCTAAATCAAAGTTAAGAGCAGCAACTTGTGGAATAACAGGGTACTCTTGGGAAGGGAAGAGTGGGGCCATCATTTCAAAGAAACAATTGGAAAAATAGGAGGTTATTTTACAGAGTGTGAACCATTGCCTGTGTATATTGTTAAGCCAGGAAATGAGCTCCCTACGTGATGGTCTAACTATGATACCGGGGGCTGTAGGCTCACGGCTGACCAGATACAGCTGCTCCTCCACTGTGATTGCACCTGACTGGTGGTGGTGTGGTCCTGCTATAGCCTAGGGAGTAGTCTGAGTAGACTAGTCCCTCTTACCAATAACTACAACACATAATAATATATGCTCCTCTTATCTCATATCTTACTATCGCTCATATCCTCACCAACAAAAATAAATGGGCAGGACAATGATAATGATGCATATCCATACTCACTAGATGAAGCAGTTGTGCGTTCTGCACTGCTGAGGGTCCGAGAATGTTCAACAACTGCTTGCAAAAGCATGGATCACATTCAAAAGTAATCAAACCCACAGTAATGCACAGATGGATGTGCTTTATTATCAGAGTTAATATTTGGAAAAACTGTCTTCACATTCATTTAGAACAAGTCATCAGACGATTAAGTGTTGCAGATCCCACATATGGTTCCCAGTCAGCTTCAAATGACTTTACACGGGTGTTAGTACATTATACAGTATGCCTGTAATGCAGTTCTCTGAAGCCAAAGTATACACCCTTTTAGGTCAATTTATCCAGAATATCAATGGAAATAATACAGTGCCCTCAGAAAGTATTCAGACTCCTTGCTTTTTCCACATTTTGTTACATAACAGTCTTATTCTAAAATGTATTAAATAAAATAAAATCCTCAGCAATCTACACACAATACCCCATAATGATAAAGTGTATGTATTGCAAATGTCTTAAAGAAAACAGAAATACCTGTTTTAGTAGAGTTGCCAGACGGAAGCCACTCCTCAGTAAAAGGCACATGACAGCCCGCTTGGAGTTTGCCAAAAGGCACCTAAAGACTCTCAGACCATGAGAAGCAAGATTATCTGATGAATGGAGCAAAGTAGAGAGAGATCCTTGATGAAAACATGCTCCAGAGTGCTCTGGACCTCAGACTGGGGTGAAGGTTCACCTTCCAACAGGACAACGACTCTAAGCACACAGCCAAGGCAACACAGGAGTGGCTTCGGGACAAGTCTCTGAATGAGGGGCCCAGCCAGAGCCCGGACTTGAACCCGATCAAACATCTCTAGAGGGACCTGAAAACACCTGTGTATTTACACTCCCCATCTGTGTATTTACGATCTGCAGAGAAGAATGGGAGAAACTCCCCAAATACAGATCTGCCAAGCTTGTAGCGTTATACCGAAAAAAAATCAATGCTGTAATTACTGCCAAAGGTGCTTCAACAAAGTACTGAGTAAAGGGTCTGCATACTTAATCAAGTAAATGTGATATTTCAGTTTTAAAATTTTTATAAATGTAACCGATTCAGTCTTATGTGGCAAAATTGTGTTTTTTTACATTGGATAAAAGTAGAGACTAGGCTAGAAAATGGTATGTCATACGCTACAGTTGTGTCACGCCCTGGCCATAGAGAGGCTTTTTATTCTCTATTTTGGTTAGGCCAGGGTGTGACTAGGGTGGGCGTTCTATGTTCTTTTTTCTATGTTTTGTATTTCTTTGTTTTTGGCCGGGTATGGTTCTCAATCAGGGACAGCTGTCTGTCGTTGTCTCTGATTGAGAACCATACTTAGGTAGCTCTTGCCCACATGGGTTTTGTGGGTAGTTGTTTTCTGTTTTGTGTTTCTGCACCTGACAGGACTGTTTAGTTTTCGTTCATTCTCTTTGTTTTGTATTCAGTTTAAATAAAGATAACATGAACACTTACCACGCTGCACCTTGGTCCTCTTCTCCTTCTCCCGATGACAATCATTACAAGTTGAGGAACAATGGGAAAGTAATTCTGCTTTGAATGAAACCTCACTTTTGAGAAAATTACCTTTGAATGTTTTGGTACACCCACTGGAGAGCTCTTCTTTATCTATACCCATTCAGCATCATTCAAGACCTCTTAACCTATAGCCCAGCCCATAAACTAATTTGAATTGTCATTCGTAAATTCAGAGCGTTTTGCTCTCGGAGCGTTCAGAGCGTACACTGGACGCTCTAGCTGAGGAGTAGGTTTGATCCGAGCGTTCTGTCCTAACAGCAGTCAAGCACCCAAGCTAAATGTCTAACATGGACTATCTTGCTACTTACTACCAGACACAAATGAGAGAACATCTCACTCTGACCATTTTACTTGCCCTAGCAGAGCTGGTTAGGCTGTTTTTATGTTATCCAGAGCTTTGGTGACTGCAACTGTACTGCTGGCAACAATTTATTTATGTTTTATTGCCAACGTTTACTGACTCCGGCCATATTCAACGGGTGTTGAGCATTCATGAATTTGTCAGTTATTCTGCGCTCTGACAAACTCAGACGAGAATGCTCTGAAATCGGAGTAGATAGCCAGTACGAATTTACCAGTTACGTCTATCAACAGTTGTAACATTGACATCATGAACATTCTATTGAAATGGTTACTTGCATAGGGGTGTCACAACTTCCGCCGAAGTCGGCCCCTCTCCTTGTTTGGGTGGTGTTCGGCGGTCGACGTCAACATCAAAGGCTTTCTAGTCACCACCGATCCATGTTTCAGTTTTGTTTTGTTTTGTCTGTATTAATCACACCTGGTTTCAATTCCCATATCATGTTCCTTATTTAACCCTCTGGCATGAATTTCTGTTCTGTCCGTGATTGTTGGTGTCTTAGTGGTTGTTGTAGGTGTTAGTGTGTATGTATTTTCCTATTTGGAGTCTTGCTTGACTTTTGTGAGTAAACTCCGTTGTGTTGCTCAAACCTGCGTCCTGCGCCTGACTCCGCTACATCTCTGCACCCAATCGCTGACAAGTGGAGTCTTTTGTTAAGACATGTAGCTAGCTAGCTAGCATGACGTTACTACCCTGCATGCATCTGCAGGTAGCTAACCAACCAGGTTCAATGTTAGATAGCTAACATTAGGCTATAACTAGCAAATGGCTTTGAGATATGAATAATATTAGTACACAGATCATACACGTAACGTTAGCTAGCGAGCCAGCCAGCTAATGTTAGCTAACAGTACACTTTAACTTGAAATGAAACAACTTTCTGACAAAATTAGAAACATGTAATGCTTGAAAATGTAGCCAGCTAGACTATGGATGGACGCTTCCCCCTCTCTGTAACGGATGCCATGATTTTGGGGTAATATGTTCGGATGGTGTGATATACCTTAAACTGAATGAACATTTATTATTATCATGCAATGCATGGATGTATGGCTAAAATGTTTTCTGAACAACCATTGTACCCACTGTGACCCTTGGGTGGCACAGGAGAAAAAAAATTACACCGGAGAAGAAGGCTGGTGTTTTACGTGTTCCTAACTGATTGTGTTTTCTTGTTAGTTTCTTTGCGCTTGTAACTTATCTACCTAGAGAGTTTTTCATCTGTATTTTTTTGTAGCTGTCTACATTCCACCACAGACCGGGGACTTTAATGCAGGGAAACTTAAATCAGTCATACAACATTTCTATCAGCATGTTAAATGTGCAACCAGGTGGAAAAAAACTCTAGACCACCTATACTCCACACACAGAGACGCATACAAAGCTCTCCCTCGCCCTCCATTTGGCAAATCTAACCATAATTACATCCTCCTGATTCCTACTTACAAGCACAAATTAAAGCAGGAAGCACCAGTGACTCGATCAATAAAAAAGTGGTCAGATGAAGCAGATGCTAAGCTACAGGAGTGTTTTGCTAGCACAGACTGGAATATGTAACGGGATTCCTCCAATGGCATTGAGGAGTACTCCACATCAGTCATTGACTTCATCAATAAGTGAATCTTTGACATAGTTCTCACAGTGACCGTACATACATACCCCAACCGGAAGCCATGGATTACAGGCAACATCCACACCGAACTAAAGGCTAGAGCAGCCGCTTTCAAGGAGCGGGACTCTAACCCGGAAGCTTATAAGAAATCCCGCTATGCTCTCCGACAAACCATCAAACAGGCAAAGCATCAATACAGGACTAAGATCGAGTCGTACTACACCGGCTCTGAAGCTCGTCGGATGTGGCAGGGCTTGCAAACCAATGCAGACTACAAAGAGGAGCAGGACGTGTACTGCGAGCGTGCGCTGACCAACTGGCAAGTGTCTTCACTGACATTTTCAACCTCTCCCTGTCCGAGTCTGTATTACCAACATGTTTTAAGTGGACCACCATAGTCCCTGTGCACAAAAACATGAAGTTAACCTGCCTAAATGACTACTGACCTGTAGCACTCACATCTGTAGCCATGAAGTGCTTTGAAAGGCTGGTCACGGCTCACATAAACACTATTATCCCAGAAACCCTAGACCCAATCCATTTTGCATACTGCCCCACACCATAGTGCCCTCAAAGCTCATCAGTAAGCTAAGGACCCTGGGACTAAACACTTCCGTCTGCAACTGGATCCTGGACTTCCTGACGGGCTGCCCCCAGGTGGTAAGGGTAGGCAACAACACATCCGCCATGCTGATCCTCAGCACATACACTGTCCCCCTCAGGGGTGTGTGCTCAGTCCCCTCCTGTACTCCCTGTTCACTCATGACTGCACGGCCAGGCACGATTCCAACACCATCATTAAATTTGCCGATTACACCGGATCACCGACAACAACGAGACAGCCTATAGGGAGGAGGTCAGAGACCTGGCCGTGTGGTGCCGGGACAACAACCTCTCCCTCAACGTGATCAAGACAAAGGAGATGATTGTGGACTACAGGAAAAAGAGGACCGAGTACGCCCCAATTCTCATCGACAGGGCTGTATTGGAGCAGGTTGAGAGCTTCAAGTTCCTTGGTGTCCAAATCACGAACAAACTAACATGGTCTAAGCACACCAAGACAGTTGTGAAGAGTGCACGACAAAACCTATCCCCCCCCCACCGGAGACTGAAAAGATTTGGTATGTGTCCTCAGATCTTCAAAAGGTTCTACAGCTGCACCATCGAGAGCATCACTGCAAGGCACTACAGAGGGCAGTGTGTACGGCCCAGTACATCACTGGGGCCAAGCTTTCTGCCATTCAGGACCACTACACCGGGAGGTGTCAGAAGAAGGCCCTAAAAATTGACAAAGACTCCAGTCACCCTAGTCATACACTGTTCTCTCTGCTACCACATGGCAAGCAGTACCGGAGCACCAAGTCCAGGTCCAAGAGGCTTCTAAACAGTTTCTACCCTCAAGCCATAAGACTCCTGAACATTTAATCAAATGGCTACCCAGATTATTTGCATTGCCCCCCCGCCCTTTTACACTGCTGCTACTCTCTGTTGTTATCATCTATGTCACTTTAAGAACTCTACCTACATGTACATATTACCTCAATTTCCTCGACTAACCGGTGCCCCCGCTCATTGACTCGGGGGTACCGGTACCCCCCTGTATATAGTCTCGCTCTTGTTATTTTACTGCTGCTCTTTTATTACTTGTTAATTTTATTCTTATTCTATTCAGATTTTTTTTTAACTGCATTGTTGATTAGGGGCTTGTAAGTAAGCATTTCCCTGTAAGGTCTACAACTGTTGTATTCGGGCGCATGGGACTAATAACATTTGATTTGATTTGATCACACACTTTTCAAGTCTCATGTCCATTTCACAACCTTTTGACCTTTCTGCCAAGCTATTGTTATTAAGGTAACAACCAACAACAGGTCAGAACTCAATAGCAGGAAGCAGTGGCCTGCTTGCCTACATTGCACTTGGCAGCTTTGCAACTGAGGTAACGAAGTTTAGCACTAATAGTCTTTCAAATGTTTTCCAATGCATGTTTCTGCTGAGTCATGTGTGCTCCAGGAATGTTTTGTCTTGAGCATCAAACAATGGTGGGAAGATAATTTGGTCGTATTTGTCGTGTTTTCTTCAGTAATTTGAACAAGGCTTGTTCCTGGAATTGGAGGAACCACCCTTGGTACTTTTTATTGGTTAAAGAGGCTTTACTCTCTTTACTCAAGGTTAAAACAGTGTGCGGGTAAGGAGCCAATAAAAAAAGGGGCTGTGTGAGGCTGCTTCTGCAGCCACCTCCCATACGAGGAAAAGTTTTACCAACCAAGTTAAGCAATATTTAATCTAGGGGCACATACCGGGATATGTGCTATACACTACATGATTGACGTAGCTTAGTGTTTGCGGTATGTGTCGAGTAGCAAGGTCATTTTGCAACGAATCCACACTAACTTTAGAAATGTCTTTAAACCTGTCAGGAGGCTTTCATGCCAATTAATCTCAGCAATAAAACGTGTTGCTAAAATACTTACAGCTTGGAATCCCGTGAAATTATGTTTATTTTACACCAGGACTTGTGAAACAGCCATCATCTAGCACTAATCTGTCTTCAGTCAGGTGTCATGTTTACAGGTTTACTATGAGCAAGAGGTTAAACTAGAATTTAGGATGTGTTGGGAACTGTCTTGAAACACACTGTTTAGCGCAATGTGTATAAAAAGCAAACTGAGCACAAAGATTACAGATTGACACTGTCTCAAACTTTTTCAACTAAATTCCAGCTATTCCAGTTGTCTGTTACTCGGCCTGGCAGAGTACACAGTACTGGCATTGTCTTTCAATTAGAATAGGGAGGGAGGAAACAGCAAATTAGAAATTGATGAGAGATTGTTATTATTTTCATTGTTAGCTTAATGTTAGTAAAACAAATATTGGAATTTCAGAGCTTTGTGGGGGAGATGTTTTCGCGTCATGCACTCTGACAGCAAAAACTTGCATCTGGCTATCAGCACTTCTGCAGGCAGGCCGGCACATCCCTGTTCCCGGAAGAAACTCCATTTATGTTATGTCTACAAAAACTAATTGAAAATGTGTGATCATTCCAAGTTCACGTTGTGTATATGCTTGTGCTACTACAATGTGCCCATGTTTAGGCTAAGGGTGGAGATTTCTTTATTTTTATTAGACCTAGCCACCATAGTTTTGAATAAATTCAAGGCCCTTTAATGCAAACGTATGTCAAAGCAGAATGGAAGTCAGTAGGTAACCCTGGAATAAGACTTAATTAATATATATATATATATATATATATATATATATATACACACACTACCATTCCAAAGTTTGGGATCACTTAGAAATGTCCTTGTTTTTGAAAGAAAAGCACATTTTTTGTCCATTCAAATAACATCAAATTGATCAGAAATACAGTCTAGTCATTGTTAATGTTGTAAATAACTATTGTAGCTGGAAATGGCAAATGTTTTATGGAATATCTACATAGGTGTAGATAGGCCCATTATCAGCAACCATCACTCCTGTGTTCCAATGGCACGTTGCGTTAGCTAATATAAGTTTATCATTTTAAAAGGATAATTGATCATTAGAAAACCCTTTTGCAATTATGTTAGCACAGCTGTAAACTCTTGTGCTGATTAAAGAAGCAAATAAAACTGGGCTTCTTTAGAATAGTTGAGTATCTGGAGCATCAGCATTTGTGGATTCGATTACAGGCTCAAAATGGCCAGAAACAAAGGCTTTCTTCTGAAACTCGTCAGCCTATTCTTGTTCTGAGAAATGAAGGCTATTCCATGCGAGAAATTGCCAAGAAACTGAAGATCACAGCGTTGTACAAGATCTTCAGTTTCTTGGCAATTTGTTTCTGGCCATTTTGAGCCTGTAATCAAACCCACAAATGCTGATGCTCCAGATACTCAACTGGTCTAAAGAAGGCCAGTTTTATTGTATCTTTAATCAGCACAAGAGTTTTCAGCTGTGCTAACAAAATTGAAAAAAAGTTTTCTAATGATCAATTGTCCTTTTAAAATGATAAACTTACATTAGCTAACGCAACGTGCCATTGGAACACAGGAGTGATGGTTGCTGATAATGGGCCTCTGCATGCCTATGTAGATATTCCATTAAAAAAATCTGCCGTTTCCAGCTACAATAGTCATTTACAACACTAACAGCGTCTACACTGTATTTCTGATCAATGTTATGTTATTTTAATGGAAAATGTATTATTATCTTTCATTCAAAAACAAGGACATTTCTCAGTGACCCCAAACACTTGAACGGTAGTGTATATGAGAGGAAAAGTCATCTAAACCCAGGATTTTTTTTCACTTTTCTAATGAATTAATTGGGATATTTCTAGCTTTGCACCATACATTGATTCTACTGTTTGGCTCCTTGTTCACAGCTGTAATATAATACATGTGGAATAAGTCCCTGCCGGTAGACTTTGAAACAACCCTTTAAAAGAATGTGACAGTCACAAAATAGTCTTGTCGGTTGAGGAAATATATATGTGATTTGATTCTTGGATTTCATTTCAGGTCGTTACCACTGCCCCAATTAAATGGTTATCTTGGTGCCTGATTTCATTTTAATTCCATCACTTCCATTTGATATGGAACACATGGCTGAGGTATTTTTTCAATTTCCACCAATATATGAAGTGAAATAGCATGACTTAGAAGTCTGTGGCTCCAAGTGATCTTTATAAAATTCAGTCTAGTGTTTTCTAATTAAGGAAAGATTGTATTTTCCTTGGGAAGATTAATCTGGTTGAGAGTCACATGATACAAGGGGCCATAAACAAAACAGACATTTATGAGACATGTATAAATATGAGATCATGAATCGTGATATAATTTGACTAAAGAAATATTTAAGGAAATCATATCTAGCGTGCACTCTGTCAGAATGTCTCAGTGTCTTAAACCTTGTGGCTGTCTGAAAATGAGCCGTGAAGTGAGATGACAAATTACTTTTTTATAGGACTTTCCAATTCTATGTAACTCACTCCTTTGGTGCGCTTTCCAAGTTAACGTTAAAGGGGGGCTGAACTTCCTGATTTGGCCATTAAGAAATGCAGCAGCCATGACCGAAGAAAGAGTTGTCTTGGGGGTGTGGTTTGATGTGGGTGTCTATAGTGTGTGTGTTTGCCCGTGACAAGCGTTTGTACATTCACTCTGCCAAAACAGTACACAGTTACAGTTACAGTCCCTAACCCTTGAAACACTCTAACCAGGTCTTGAAATCGCCTAGGCTAGCTACAGTAGTGCTAGCAAACTTATCATCGCCAATTAGCTTCAGCCGCTGGTGTGCGACTATGGCAAAGTTGGTTTGACAGTAAGGGATCGTAGAATTGTACATGGTTTTCTCATTAAATACAGTACTTTCAATATTTGTACATGGTTTTTGTACAGGTTTTTAAGTCTTTGAAATTTGGAGCTATTGACATTTTACTGATGGTTCCTAACTAGTCCCATGGGGATATCGAATGTCAAACCAAATTGACCATGGGCATTACGATTGGGTCATGTGCAGCTGCGCTACGAATACTTTGGGCAGGATGAAACAAACCCAACCCAAGGAAAACTGTTACGGTCCCTGTCATTCTGTGACATAACTTTTTTTCCTATCATCTCGAAAACTAAGTTTTGGACTAGACTGACCTTATGACAAAAAATTATCTGATTTTTGACACTAGAATACATGTTTCTGATTCATATCGATGGCACATTTCAAAACGAGAAGTTGCTTTTTAGGGGCGGCTGCTCTTTAGTCAAAACTATACCCATCCCTCCCTTTCAGCCTGTCTCACTTCATAAATCAGTCAGCTTTGTGGTATAGGTTTGATACACAATAATATTGTAAAAAGGGAATTTGCCAATTGGTGTATATAGTCGACTGTCATGTTCAATTTGAAAAACTTCAAATACAGGTGAGAGGAAGGAAGTCCAAGGATTCCACCTTTAACCCCATTTGGTATGAGTAATTATGGCTTTGGTTAGCTTTCTGATCACAAAAATAACCACATGAATGCTTTACAGATTGAACTTGAGGCAAGGAACTAAGGATAACACCTACCTCCCAGACTTTAAAGGCCCAGTGCAGTCAAAACCTGTGTTTAATATATATTTCCACACTATGAGGTTGGAATAATACTGTGAAATTGTGAAAATTATGATGATGCTTTTTATTATGAAGGCTGTTTGAAAAGACAGAATAACATTTCTGCCTGTTTTGGTGGGATGCTGTTTTGGCCTGCCTGGTGAAATCACCAGGTGGTAAATTGGTTAATAGACCAATAAGAAAGACAGTTCCAAACCTCTTTGCCAATCACAGCTAGTTTTCAGTTTTTCCCTCCCCACTCCCAGACAGTCATAGCAAAATTCTTGCTTGGGGAATTGCTTTGCTAAGAAGCTATGTTTGTTTATTTTTTACCATTTTGATTGAAGACAATCACAGTAAGGTACTTAATTCTGACCCAAAAATGATTCGCTATTGAGATACTGTAAAAATGTCTGAATTAGACCTTTAAGATAAAATGTAATACAATCATTAAAGGAAACTGTCCAAACCATATCACCAAGGAGTGTTCTTTACAACCATATAATTAAGGAATAGCTGGTATGCAAGTAGAGGTTGAGTTTGACATGCAATGTGCACGGTTTTTCAATTCAACCGATAGTAATCAATGAAGAAGAATTGAGTGTAGTTTATGGTTTTTAATGAAGACATATTAAAGGCTTGCAAAGTTGATGTTTTGTTTACATTACCATTTATTTCGGCCACAGTGGAAACATCAACCCACTGCCCTCACACTTAGCCCTACAAATTATAATTTAGGATTATTTTATATATTCTTGTTTCTAGTCACATGGCACAAGAGCCATATAACCAGTGGGATTTCCTTGTCAAACGAAAATGACAAATATAAGTTTGATTCAGAATATAAATGACTTTTTTTTATAGCCACATGACCATTAAAAGTGACAGTGACAAATGACTGTTAAATAAATAGTGCTGTTCTCAGATCAAAGCCGTCATTTGAATAGAATGTCATGAGCTTGCTTCTCACAAAAACGTCTCTGAAGTCCGAGCAGTTGAACTACAAACTATTATTAACCCCTATAAAAAGCCAAGACTCTCACGAACAACATGTAATCGGTTTTGCGCCATGACGCTCACAAGCCACACAAGACTCATTAGAAGGTAAGGGTTTTTCTACAGTACATAGATCATACACAATTATTGCATTGTGATAGTCCCTGATGTTTTCCAATATCTCTCAGATGCATGTCTTGTGGCTATTCAAGTTTATTTCACACATTTCAAGATCAACTACAATTTTCCGCCCAGGACATAGTGTCTGTAATACTGTAATTTTTGTTAACCTTTATTTTACTAGGCAAGTCAGTTAAAACCTCTCTGGGATATGTGGGACGGTAGCGTCCCACTTGGCCAAAAGCCAGAGAAAATGCAGAGCACCAAATTCAAATAAATCTCACTTTCATGAAATCCCAGAAATTAAAGCTTGTGAATCCAGCCAACATCTCAGATTTCAAAAAGGCTTTTCGGTTAAAGCAAACGATGCTATTATCTGAGGATAGCACCTCCATAAACAAAAGAGAGAAAACATTTCAACCCTGCAGGAGCGACACAAAACGCAGAAATAAAAATATAAATCATGCCTTACCTTTGACGAGCTTCTTCTGTTGGCATTCCAATATGTCCCATAAACATCACAAATGGTCCTTTTGTCCGTCCATATATATTCAAAATGTCCATTTATTTGGCGCATTTGATCCAGAAAAACACCGGTTCCAACTTGCGCAATGTGACTACAAAATATCTCAAAAGTTACCTGTAAACTTTGCCAAAATATTATAAACTATTTTTGGAATACAACTTTAGGTATTTTTTTAAAGTAAATAATCGATAAATTGAAGACGGGATGATCTGTGTTCAATACAGGAAAAAAACAAACTGAAGCATGCTTTCTGGTCATGTGCCTCTATCAAACAGTACACATGAAGTGACCCTCGTTCAAGATACTTCTTCATTACACAAAGGAATAACCTCAACCAATTTCTAAAGACTGGTGACATCAAGTGGAAGCGGTAGGAACTGCAAGCAAGACCCTTATAAATCTGGATTCCCTATGAAAACCCATTGAAAAGAGGGTGACCTCCAAAAAAAACTCTGAATGGTTTGTCCTCGGGTTTTCGCCTGCTACATACGTTCTGTTATACTCACAGACATGATTCAAACAGTTTTAGAAACGTCAGAATGTTTTCTATCCAAATCTACTACTAATATGCATATCTTATCTTCTGGGGATGAGTAGCAGGCAGTTGAATGTGGGCAAGCTTTTCATCCAAAATTCCAAATGCTGCCCCCTATCCTAGAGAAGTTTTAAGAACAAATTCTTATTTTCAATGACAGCCTAGGAACAGTGGGTTAACTGCCTGTTCAGAATGACTGATTTGAACCTTGTCAGCTTGGTGGATTTGAACTTGCAACCTTCCCAATTACTAGTCCAACACTCTAACCACTACCCTGCAGCCCCAAGCTTACAAAGTTGATGTCAAAAACTTCAAAGCTACACACGATTGTCATTGACTATTTGGATATTTATTTCCCACTTAGCAAACAATTTCTGTACTGACAGCATTCTTAATTTTTTTTATAAGTTTGATTGGGGGCAATTTCACTGCTGAGACTAAGATTTATCACCTGAAAATGTATGTCAAACAAAAAACAATGATTGCAAAGTTAAAACAACAACTACATGCACAAAGGGTACTTTTAACATTTATACTTAAGATCTTATACATTTATACATTTATACTGAACATTTTATAAAAACACATTTACAGTGCAGGTGCAAAGTTTGGTGACAGAATGACATTTTGTGCAGTTGGTGCCATCATTCTGTGATCAAACTTTGCATCTGCACTGTTCTTCACACTCACACATGCAACAGCTTATGTCAAATTGTTTTGAGTTCTACTTGTAGTCCTAGCTAGCTACATTAGCAGAGATTCAATGATGATGAGAGACAAGCACTTCAATAAATAAGTAAGGGAGGCCTCCCGAGTGGCGCAGTTCTTGCTGTGCCACTAGAGATTCAGGGTTCGAGTCCAGGCTCTGTCACAGCTGGCCACAACCTGGGAGACCCATGGGGCGGTGCACAATTGGCCCAGCGTTGTCTGGGTTAGGGAAGAGTTTGGCCAGTAGGGATGTCCTTGTCCCATCGCACACCAGCAGCTCTTGTGGTGGGCCGGGCACAGTACATGGTCACCAGGTGTACAGTGTTTCCTCTGACACATTGGTGCGGCTGGCTTCCAGGTTAAGTGTGGCTTGGTTGTGTTTCAGAGGATGGTCAGCTCTCAATGTTTGCCTTTCCCGAGTCTGTACAGTAGTTGCAGTGATGAGACAAGACTGGAACTACCAATTGGAGACTGTCACGTCTGCTCCTGCTCCTCCCCTCTGGCGTACGATGTTGCCAGAGCACTAACCATCAATACACACACCTGGCACTCATCATTATGTGCACCTGTTAATCATTATGGACTCCATTACCTTCATAATTTCCTCCCCTTTATATGTCACTCACCCATGTTCACTCACCAGTTGGTATTATTCTTGTGCATAGGCATTTTGCCTTATGCTAGTGTCGCGTTCTTGGTTTTGTTGTTTTATTAAAAAGTTTCACCTACACCTGCTTCTGACTCACCGCCCCATCATTACAGATACCACAATATTGGGGAGAAAATTGATTTTAAAAAAAAATTGTAAGGGTTAAATGCTAACGTTGTGTACATTTCCATGTAAATAATGGATGATGCAGCAGAGTTCAAAATGGACGATGCAGCAAAGTTTATTTTTCCAAGGTAATGTACGTAACGAAGGTGTTTATCCCGCTTATACCAGTTACCAAAGAAAATACTACTTAAGCAAATGTTTTAATAAGCAAATTTGCACTTTCTCATCTTTTGTTTAGATCTATATTTAAGGACGCGACCCAGTTGTTCATTCTATGTGTTCCGTTGTCCTTTGCTTGCTAGCTAGCCAACTAGCTATGGCTAACACAGTCACAACCTCTGAAGCCAGAATAACAGCAAAGTAGCAGCATTTTAATTTTTTAAGTTGTTTTCTATTGACATTGATTTGGATATATCCATAACAATGATCTGATTATGCCCAATTTCGCCTGGCATAGTGCCTTCTCATCAGGACACTCATCGACACTTCATTACAAAGAGATCACATTGTATATCAAACACTAGGCTAGAAACTAGCTAAATAGATTGTTGCTATAAAACCTGCCATAGTAAAAAATTAAAAATAAATAAAAAAAGATCAGTTGCTTAAAACAGCTGGTCAAACTAGAAATTTGATGTGTGAGGATTAGTGCCACTTGCATGATTAACTTATCTTTTAGGGAGTGAGAATGGCACCGGAGGGGATAGCCACCATTTTACTCCTGAACAATTGTGCTATTTTGTGTGTTTTTCTGCACTGTCTTTAATGTTTTTTGCACATAATGTTTCCGAAAAGAGCTTCTGGACATCAGGACAGTGATTACTCAACTCGAACTGGACAAGGATTTTTTAATTAATGAGTCGGATGAGAAGGATATGCTACTCTTCCCGGACCAGGCCCAAATCCCCGTAATTCGTATGAAGAGGAGACGCCGTTACAGAGGTCGACGAGAAGGATGCCTGGCAAGACTGTGTCAGCGAGTGAATAATAAGTCTTTACCCTCCATTCTACTGGCGAACCTGTAATCACAGGAGAATAAACTGGATGAGCTCCAATCAAGGCTATCCTATCAACGAGACATTAAAAGCTGTAAAATCCTATTTTCCACCGAGTCGTGGATTGTAAGGGCTGCATACTGGCGGCAGAAAAGTCAGGCGCAGGAGAGCAAAAAACTGTGTTACAACGGCGCAGTTTAATAATATAAATCACCGTAAACAAAACAATCAAATACAATGGGTACAAAACCCGTCGCACACCAGACATAACGTGCACAAGCACTTACAATAAACAATTCCGGACAAGGACATGGGGGGAACAGAGGGTTAAAAACACAACATGTAATGATGGAATTGAAACCAGGTATGTGGGAAGACAAGACAAAACAAATGGAAAATGAAAAGTGGATCAATGATGGCTAGAAGACCTGCGAGGGCGACCGCCAAACGCCGCCCGAACAAGGAGAGGAACCAACTTCGGAGGAAGTTGTGACATGGATAATATACAGTTGGGTTGTCCGTGCATCGGCAAGGCAGAACAGCATCCTCTGGTAAGATCAGGTGGGTGGTGTGTGTCTCTTTGTCAACAACAGCTGCACGATATCTAAAATTAACCTGGTAGTCTCATGGTTTTGCTCACCTGAGTTAGAGTACCTCATTTATATTATTCTTGGCTGTCTATTTACCACCAGAAACTGATGCTGACACTAAGACCGCACTCAACGAGCTGTATAAGGCCAAAAGCAAACAAGACAATGTTAATCTAGAGGCGGCGCTCCTAGTGGCCAGGGAATGTAATGCAGGAAAACTAAAATCTGTTTTACCTAATTTCTACCAGCATGTCACATGTGCAACTAGAAATTTAGAAAAAAACTCTAGATCACCTTTAATCTACACTCATAGCTCTCCCTCCCCCTCCATGTGTCAAATCTGACCATAACTCAATCCTCCTGATTCCTGTTTACAAGTAAAAACTCTGACAGGAAATACCAGTGAAGTGCTCAATATGGAAGTGGTCCGATGAAGCAGATGCTAAGCTACAGGACTGTTTCACCAGCACAGACTGGAATATGTTCCGGGATTCATCTGATGGCATTGAGGAGTATACTGTATCACATCAGTCACCGGCTTCATTGCAAACTATCACGGATTACAAAGGGAAACCCAGCTGCGAGCTTCCCAGTGTTGCAAGCCTACCAGACGAGCTAAATGCCTTCTATGCTCGCTTCGAGACTAGCGACACTGAACCATGCATGAAATCACCAGTTGTTCTGGATGACTGTGTGATCACGCTCTCCGTACCCGATGTAAGTAAGACCTTTAAACAGGTTCAAATTCAAAATGAACCAGGACTCATACTCAGAGCATACGCTGACCAGCTGGCATGTGTCTTCACTAACATTTTCAACCTCTCCCTGACCCGGTCTGTTATACCTACATGTTTAATAAAGCAGACTAGCATAGTTCCTGTGCCCAATCATGCCAAGGTAACCTTTCTAAATGACTACCGGCCCATAGCACTCACATCTGTAGCTATGAAATGCTTCACATCAACACCATCATCCAAGAAACTCTGGACACGCTCCAAATCACATACGTCCCCACCAGATCTACAGATGATGCAATCTCTATTGCAATCTACACTTCCCTTTCCCACCTGGACAAAAGGAACACCTATAGATGAAGTTGGAAGTTTACATACATATAGGTTGGAGTCACTAAAGCTCATTTTTCAACCACTCCACAAATTTCTTGTTGACAAACTATTGTTTTGGCAAGTCGGTTAGGACATCTACTTTGTGCATGACACAAGTAATTCTTCCAACAATTGTTTACAGACATATTATTTCACTTATAAATCCCTGTATCACAATTCCAGTGGGTCAGAAGTGTACATACACTAAATTGATAGTGCCTTTAAACAGCTTGGAAAATTCCATAACATGATGTCATGGCTCTTGAAGCTTCTGATTTCAGTCAATTGGAGGTGTACCTGTGGATGTATTTCAAGGCCTATCTTCAAACTCAGTGCTTCTTTCCTTGACATCATGGGAAAATCCAAAGACATCAGCCTAGACCTCAGAAAATAATTGTAGATCTCCACAAGTCTGGTTCATCCTTGGGAGCAATTTCCAATTGCCTGAAGGTACCACGTTCATCTGTACAAACAATAGTATGCAAGTATAAACACCATGGGACTACAGCTCAGTGTTCAACACCGTAGTGCCCTCCAAGCTCATCACTAAGCTAAGGACCCTGGGACTGATAATACTCCTGTACTCCCTGTTCACCCATGACTGCATGGCCACGGACAACTACAACACCATCATTAATTTTGCTGACGACAGTGATAGGCCTGATCACCGACAACGATGAGACATCCTATTGGGAGGAAGTCAGAGAACTGGCAATGTGGTGATCATGGACTACGGGAAAATGAGGGAAGAGCACGCCCCCATTCACATGGACGGGCTATAGTGGAGGTGATCGAGAGCTTCAAGTTCCTTGATGTCCACATTACTAAGCACCTATCATGGTCCGACCACACCAACACAGTTGTGAACAGGGCACGGCAACGCCTGGCAACTGCTCGGCATCCGACCGCAATGCGCTAAGGCGGGTAGTGCGTACAGTCCAGTACATCACTGGGTCCAAGCTTCCTGCCATCCAGGACCTCTATACCAGGCGGTGTCAGAGGAAGGACCTAAAATTGTCAAAGATTCCAGCCACCCTAGTCATACTGTTCTCTCTGCTACCGCACGGCAAGCGGTACTGGAGCGCCAAGTCAGGGACCAAAAGGCTCCTTAACATTTTCTACCCCTAAGCCATAATACTTCTGAACAGTTAATCAAATGGCTACCTAGGCTATTTACATTGACCACCTTATTTTTTTCTTATTTATTATAATGTTTTGCACTGACTCTCTTGAATAGGCTTGATGTACACTCACTGGACTCTAACCACACAATCACACATACTACAACACACTCACACACACACACACACACACACACACATGCATGTTGACGCAATACACACACATTCACATTCCTTCACACTCTTCACATACACTGCTGCTACTACCGGTCTATTATCTGTACATAGTCACTTTACCTTTACCTAGATGTACCTCATTTACCTCGACTAACCCGTACCCCTGCACATTGACTCTCTACTGGTACCCCTTGTATATAACCTCGGTATTGTTATTTTATTGTGTTACAGTATTTTGCTTGTTTATTTAGCTAATTTTTGCAGGAGTTCTTGTGCCACAACTCCTGCATATTAACCAATCTGCATCCAGGACACAAACAACCCATTTTATAATTATTGTTAGCTGTGGTATCTCACAGATTATGATTTCCTTCCATTCTGTCAGATTGTTATTTCCTAGCCAGAGGGGAAAAAAATCGAATTAACGGGTTTAGATGTTTTAAGGGCATTTCACTGTATACTTTTGTCACAATGTCCTTTCATAAAATATAATTCCAACTTTACATTTTTAAAATATTTTGTATGGAAATAGCATTGTAATAATCATCTACTGGACATTTGTTCAATGTCTTTTTACGATACCTGCTGTCATACACACTTGGTCATGCACACAGTGTCATGCAGAGGCCAAAGGGATCGTTTACCCAAATTACAAAACGACATATTGGTTTCCTTACCGTGTAAGCAGTCTATGAGGTATGTCAGCCATCCATCCTTTGGTTAAATTTCCCTGGCACTATTTCCACATTTGTGCCACAAATCGTATTCAAGCAATGGGACCGATATTAGCATTTTTCACGCATCATGTTCAGATTATCTATACATGACTTTGTTGAGCTTTACAATCTATTTGAGATACTTTATGATGATTCGGACATGATATGCGTAAAATGCTAATAAAATAAGGATGACATTGTGTCATTTTGTAATTTGGGTGAACAATCCTTAACATGTCTTTTTCGATAAACTTATTATGTGCACATCTGACACAAGACAAGCTCATCTCACTCCTGAAGACACAGAATAGCCATATATCAAGAATGAACCATTATGTTAACTATTGCACACCTACTTTATTCAGTTTGATGCTGGAAACTGACGGCAAGAGTTACATAGAAAACTCACATTAAACAACATCAAGAACGACATTACAGAGTAAAGCTGTCTTCAGTTTATAAAATGGTCTCTTCCTGGTTGATCCCTTATTTAAAGTACAGTATATAGACAAACCTACAGGAGGATATGTGTGGTGCACACAGTGTTTATGGTTGGATTAGTATACCATCTGACTCTTATGTTTCACAAGACTGCAGAGAGGCTACAATAACATACCTGTTTAACCATTAATATGCCATCTTTCTTCTTGCATCGTGATGTGGCAAAGCACATTGAACCTGGACATACCAATGTAAAAGAAAGCACAATATGGTCAGTATGGAACGCTCAATACTATTTACCACCATTTTTTCAGAAGTGTCAACAGGAAACATGTGGATTTAGGCGAGACATCCGTACTTGCACTTGTCTTGGACTTAAAAGTGCCCCTGTGCATTGACCAAGCAGTTCCCCTTGTCAGGTGGAGAGTGTGTAAGTTCCAGCCCTTCAAAAAAAGAAGATTTTCTACAACTATTGTAGTGTGAGACTGCCAGCTGTTAGGGTAAAGGCACTTTTCATGTCCTTGTGTTCAGCTAATGGTTTATCTTCCGGTTGTTGCAACACAGTTGCTTGACTTGGTCTGTAAACATACATGGTGGCCTGGATTTCTTTATGAATAATCTACCGGTAATGGACAAAATAAAGGAAACACTTACATTGTTTGAGCTGTTATGGAGTGGGGTGCATTTTCCTGAATGGTTTAGGTCCTCTCAACCCCTTAGAGGGCATGGTAAATGCCAAGAAATACACAGCCATTCTGAGTGATCAACTTCAACCTATGGTGTATCATTTTTTTTCCTGATGGGAGTGGTCTCTTCCAGGATGACAATGCCCCCATCCACAGGGCACGAGTGGTCACTGAATGATTTGAGGAGCAGGAAAACAATGTAAACCATATGCCATGGCTGTCTCAGTCACCAGATCTCAAGCCAATTGAACAGTTATGGGAGATTCTGGAGCGGCCTCTTAGACAACGTTTTCTACCACCATCAACAAAACACCAAATGATGGAATTTCTCGTGGAATAATGGTGTCATCCCTCCAGTAGAGTTCCAGACACTTGTAGAATCTATGCCAAGACTCATTGAAGCAGTTCCGGTGGCTCGTGATGGCCCAATGCCCTATTAACAGACTTTATGTTGGTTTTTCCTTTATTTTGGCAGCTACTTGTATCTCTTTATAGTATGGCCCAATCTCTGATCTCTTTTCATAATTATGATCTACCATCTACCATAGATATACAATTATCTCTGACTAAACTATATGGCACCGACAATACTCAATTTCAAGAGGGCACCCACAATTCAATTTTTTTTTAATAAATTGGGGGGGGGGTCATCTTTAATATTGCAGATAGATTGGCTTCAATCAATGTAATTAAATGCATAATTTCCAATCCCACATGTATTTTTGGGGTATATATATATATACATATATATATATATATTTGTTTTCATGTATTTTCCTTCTTTATTATTTTCCCCTAACCCTACCATCCCTCCCCAAATTGGAGTAAACTAACGGACAACAATACTTGGGCTTCTAATTCCAGCTCATACATACTTTGCATCACAAATACCGTGGGCGGTGTAATATAATACTGCAGTAAAATGCTCACGTGAAATAAAAGGACAAGCAGATGTAGACCAATGCAAAGCCTAATTTAGATGAGTCAGGCATAATGGATGTTCCATTATAGCTACCCATAAAAAATGTGCCAATGCGTTGGTCTACATCTGCCGGTCCTTTTATTAGACTTGGTATCCAAAAAATGGTATAAACTTCAGAATTTTACAATTGGTAAATAAATAAATAAAGACTTACTGTTTAATACTGTACTCACTGGAGTGTGAACCTAGTGTATCATTAGCATCAATATCTGTAGTTAAAAAAGCTGTCCGGTGCTAATCAATCTCAATTAGAGACTGTTTTGATCAGTGACCTTTGACTTGTAGCTACAGGGACGCTTGTTTGGCTACATCTTCACTACTTTCCCAAGTTTGTCTGTGTGAGGTAAAACCAACGGGCACTCAAGGATCTCTACACTGGAGCATGTTCAATGTAACACAATTCGAGGCTTTGGCAGACGCCTATTATGATCTCGTCGATTACTCACCCGAGCTGCCAACCTAACCCCTGATTCAGATGACCATCCTACCCATGCTAGATTATGGAGACGTAATTTATAGATCGGCAGGTAAGGGTGCTCCCGAGCGACAAGATGTTCTTTACCATTCCGGCCATCAGATTTACCAGCAATGCTCCTTATAGGACACATCACTGCACCCTGTGCTCTTCTGTAAACGGGTTATTTTCAATCCCAGCCCCCATCCCCGCAGGAGGCCTTTTGCCTCTTGGTAGGCCGTCATTGTAAATAAGAATTTGTTCTTAACTGACTTGCCTAGTTAAATAAAAAATAAAATACAATTGTAAGCGCTCCTCTGGCAAATTCAGTCTTTACCACTGTGTGACATCACATCCTTCAAAATGTATCTCAGTAACCATATCATCCACATACAAGAAAGCTCCTGACCGCATTGAGTCAGTCGGTAATGAATAGTAGTGGGCAAGGTGGGATTTTCTTAATGATCAAACTGGTTTGAGAGAGCGAGAGAAATTACGATGGATAAAGGAGTTTTTTGGGGGGAGGGGGGGGGGGGGGCAGGGGGAGATCAGCTTTAATATTGCAGATAGATTGTGGCTTCCATCAATGTAATGGTCTGCATCATTCCAATCCCCCATTTAAAACAAATCTATATATATACAGTATATAAAATGTATTTAAAATATATTTTCCCCTAACCCTACCATTCTCCCCTAATTGGAGTAAACTAATGGACGACAACTCTTAGGCTTCTACATACTATCTACATTTTACAGACACAGTATAGTTTTTGTTTGTTTTTTGTCCCATCCTACCCTCAACCCCTCCCATCTATCACTGAACACCATCCAGTTAAAGGATAATTAATTAAACTATGGTCACCTTGAATAATTAACTTCAGATGATTCAGCATTGATACTTAATAATCTACTCTGAGCTACCTTCTATGTCAGAGAGCCATACTGTATACGATAATTTACATTTAGCAGACTCTCTTATCCAGAGTGACTTAGTTTAGTGAATGCATACATTTTTTTTGTTCTGGTCCCCCATGGGAATCGAATCCACAACCTTGGCTATGCTCTACCAACTGAGCCACACTGAGCATCTGTCTTCGTAAGATGGATCTCTGCCATGTGATATATCACTTCCCTGTCCAATACAACAAAGATAGGAACCAGACAAAGTTGATGTTTTCATATCATACGATACATCCTAACATTGAATCATGGGTTTGTGAGGGACTTGATTTATGCTTCCATCCACATGTTGGTAACCTTCTGAAAACCAGACATGTACTTGATACTCTATAGACTATCTGTAAGGGTAAAATGTTTCCATATACCCATGATACATGCATGGTATTGCAATTTGGTGGTGGGTCAGACAAATATTACTTGTTGGCTTTAATGGAAGCTGATATTTGTTGTGTCTGTGACTGCAAATGGTTTTAAAGGAGGAGCATGAATGTGAAGTCTAAACCAGCAAGCTGATGATAGCTGAAGGAATACAAATACAAATAACACATAACCTGGAATACAAATAACCTGGAATACAAATAACAAATAACCTGGAATACAAATAACAAATAACCTGGAATACAAATAACCTGGAATACAAATAACAAATAACCTGGAATACAAATAACCTGGAATACAAATAACCTGGAATACAAATAACAAATAACCTGGAATACAAATAACCTGGAATACAAATAACCTGGAATACAAATAACCTGGAATACAAATAAACAAATAACCTGGAATACAAATAACCTGGAATACAAATAACCTGGAATACAAATAACAAATAACCTGGAATACAAATAACCTGGAATACAAATAACCTGGAATACAAATAACCTGGAATACAAATAACCTGGATGAAAGACATATGAATAACCCCACAATGGACATTAAGGCCTTTTTGATTTATTTGAATATCTTAGTTTTAACCAAAATATTTGAACGTTTACAGTACAGCACTTAATTTAATGATACAGTGTAGGCTAGTAAAATCATCTTTTGCGAGCTGACCTGGAGTTTGATAGCAGTATCTCAGTGCTGCAACACGTTAAATGCTGTCTTATGGTTTTGCTGCTTAGACATATAAAAAATAATATTTTTTGAATGTAAATCTCCAGTCAAATGTACTAAAGGGATACTTGGGGATTTTGGGAATGAGGCATGCTAGCAGATACCCACCAACTTCCAGTCATTGCGCTAATACTAGTTAGCACTGGCTCGCAAAACTACCTCTAACATCCTTCATACTGGACACAGAGACATAAAAATGGTATCCACGACTACGTGGAAGTAGATAAAGGGCACAAAGGCCCTATAGCCCAAATCTCTAAATATCCCATTAACACCAGGGAGCACAAACACAGGTATGTGCTAAAAAAAATAGGCCTAACAACTGACCAGTTTTCAGTGTCCTTTATTAAATTCGCCTAATGATGTTGAATGTTAAACAGATATCACAGAACACACAATGGACATTTTAGAAAGGGTCGATAAAAAGAGCTACAGCTGTTGCTTCATCCTCTTGCTTGACCCTACAATGCACTTGAGGGTGATGGTAAAATATGACCCATCGCCGTGCTCATAGCTTGCACTTCTACAGTTGTTTTTTTTGTCACAGTGTCGTGGCCTCGCCTTAGGCCAAAAGATAGGAACGTCTCATGAACTTACTACTATCCATAGCCTGTTACATTGGTGATGTGACTTGCATTAGACCCAAGGACAGTTACTAGACAAGACTAACTGCTTCAAGACTGGTCTGGAGATAGATTTGTGTGTAGATATGACAACACACACACCTTTGGTTTTAATACTCTCATTACAACGTGAGGCATTATAATTTGAATACATCAACACTGAATAACACTGGAAATGTAGCTTGCTGCCAGTGAAATTTCATGTCTGAAAAATACGCTTTGCACCTCAATGAATGTAATCCAAGTCAAACAAACGTCTGCATTGAGGGGTTTCATAGCCAATAAAGAACTCCTGGAGTGGACTAATATTTCATCAAGAGAAATACACATTATAGCACTTACATTGTTTTTGTAGCAACTGAGCCATACTAAATCAATGTAATTCAGTCACCAAAATCGTATGATTTAGAGGGTGACTTTCCAGCACCCACCTTGAAACTACAGGCTATGGCTTTCCATCATGATCCATACATAGAAAGAAGAAGTTGCCTAAGTTTAGAAGAGAAATCCATTTGTTACGACACCGTATGTCACCACCAATAGCTTTTAAAGATTACAGTCTGCCATTTGTAAAACTGCATATAATGGCTACAAAGACTGCAAATCAATATGGGGTCAAATCATAAATCATAATCATGAATCCTAAAATAGGGTTTTCGGGAACATGCTTTGCTTGCACATACAGAACCTCACAAATCCAGAGAAATCATTGATGGAGAAGAAGCAGGTACCCAGAGAAATGCTAGCTTCCTGAAGTAGAAAGGGCTTCAACAAATGTCTTCATGACTCAAATCTGAAGTAAACGAGACGAGTTGCCAGTACTTCACGGTGCACCATGTCAACCTGGAAATGAGTGTTGTTTTTCATATTTTAATTCGGTATAGCACCTTCTCAGCAGTTATATTTCAGTTTATTGATGAAGAGAGATTAACTCACATCTGGAATAACAGGCAAGCTGGTCCTTATTGCAAACAGTAGTTATTACACCAAACAAACCCACTCCAAACTTCCAACAGAAAAAAATGTGAGATAAAAAAAAAAGGGGGGGGGGGGAATTGGGGAGAAAGGGTTGGGAGAACATAACCTCAATGATTAGCATGGAATACATCTGTATTCTCTGTCATAATGGACGATAAGAGAGTTCATAATAATCAGCAAGTTCACTGTTTAATGTTGCGATGGGTATGCCAACATCAGGGTCTTTCCAGCGTCCTAATAAGCCGCACTTGATTGGAAATAACACTATTAAATGCCTTGTTCCTGCAAATGATGTGTTGGTGGCCCCTGATGGAGTCCTTGTTAACTGGGCTATAACTTCCCTAACTGGCATGGATCTCATTGCCTAATTATTAGCCTCGTTATTATTGATCAAACGTCATGGAATTGAGTGTGATATAAATCTAAATCCCTCAAATTTAGTTGTAGGTGATTGGAGGGCGACAGAACATGTGCGTTTTTAGTTTGTTTCAGATTACAGTAATACACATTTTTTTCGAAGCATTATCCCAAACTCTCCTACATGTTCGGAAGAGATGGCAAGCCATAGCTGTAGTTGGAAAGTCTTGTTTCACACACATGTATTTAGATTGGGCTAAGAAGATAGAAGTATGTATAGTCAAAATGTTTTGCCAGAGCTATTGGCTATGTGGACAATTTAACTTCAAATCCTTAGTGTTTGAATAAGCATAGGATGTGAGGAAAGAGAACCACAACATGTTCGGTGGGTCTTGCGTCTTGCCAAAAACCACCACTAATCATCATTTCTCGGGGATAAAATAACTGGAGTAAATAAAGAAAAAAATTAAGTAAATGCTCCTAAATTGAAACCTTCCCAGCGCTGTGGTGTTGGAAATGTGTATGTACTATTTATTTGGATCAATAACAGTAACACGGTACATGATTAGCCAGTGTCTAATTATATAAATACTTTGGGAGTCCTTGATTCATTATAAAAATAAAATAATCTCTGTCCTAGGCAGGTTGTGTTTATAGAGGTGTGGAAATGTATTTTTCATTACACTTGTTTGTTCATGTGGTAATTCCATTGTTGACTCAAGGACAGGACATTTTTTGGGGGATGGAATGTGAAACTGGAGACACCAAAGTTTGTCCTTTTCATTCAACACATGGCCATGTGCGGTGAGTTTGTCTAACCCCCTGTGGGCTAAATTTAGGGGAGAGAACAGGGGCTAGATATACTATGCTGTGTTCAGGTGTGTGCATGTGTGAGTGTGTTCTTGAGTGTGTTATTGTAAGTGTACATGTTTCTATGGCTTTCATTCCAATCACTAAAAATGTAGTGAATTCAATTACCTTAATATGGACTCACTCAGGTGGAGTTAAAAACCAGAGACAATCCAGCACCTCTGGGTTTGACTGGTGCTTCTGTCTGCTCCACCTGCCTCATGCAAAGTTATCTTTGCAACAGAATAGATGACAAGAGGCCTAGCCAGAAGAGTAATTATTATTACTTTAACGATGTTGGCTAAGTTTAGCAGTCTTACATAGTGGCAATGACAGCACATGGGAAAATGCTCTGGAAAGAAAACCCAATTTAGCACAACGTAACATTCTTGGTAACAAAGTATTTTTTGTTGAGGATATACTTTTTTTTAAATGACTCAAGCTGTGTTGACTTGCTGTTAGCTCCTGGCAAATGTAAAGACAGTGACATTCTTATAGTAAAATCAGTAGGGGGGGGGGGGGTGTCAAAACGAGGCAAATATTGCTCTACTCTGAAATAGACATCTAGTTTGCTCTGTCAGCAGAGTTCCATCCAACAGTTGCACATTATGCAACTCTTCACACAGGCTAGAGTAAAAGGCCACAGTATGGGCTACAAGGGGTAACCATGGCAAATAAATGTTTACTTGCGCACACGTTGAGACAGAGCACCACTGTTATCTACACTTTTTTAGTACAGTATTGAAACGTAGGCATTAAACTCGTTTTATTAATCTATGTTCATGTGAAACATCCGTAGAATACTAAATTATGAAGAACGGTATGAGCAGTGCAGGTGTGGTCAATGTCTGTCAAGCCTGCTACCCCTCGGTAGTGGACTTGGAATCCAACCAAACATGTTAACTGAAGCCAATTTTACAGTCCTAAATTATATGCTTGCTTAGAAAAATATGGAAAATTCAGGGAGTAAAGGGGGAGATTTGCCAGGCGAATCCCCTTACAACGTCTGGGGGGACCGTCCCCAGCCACTTGCTTCAGACATAACATTTTACAACAGAAGAAACACAGCAAGATGAAAGTCGCTCTGTCATCCACACAAAGAGAAGAGTTCCTAACTGCCAACTGTAATAAGAAACTAAAGTGGACACAATTGCAGCTGACAAGAAGTTGAGGAAGATTAAGTTCCGTTGCATGAGTGTATCCAAAGCCTTCAAAAAAACAAATCCTTTTTGGTGGTTTCTGTCGATTAATTTGTAAGGCGAATAATACTCCTCTATTTCCTCTGTAGAACGCAGCCCTACGTTTACACAGGGCTATAGTAATGGCACTTCATATTTCAGCCACGATTGAAAGGACATTTTGACCATTTTAAAGCATAACTACTGTTAGAACACTGTCTGTTCATAACGTGTCAGTTGTCATATAGCATACTTTGATAACACAGATCCATAGGAGTAGCATGACATGACACCCTCACAGTTAAGTCATAAATGACAGAACCAACCAGGGCTCATGAGATACGGTATATGTTCCATGGGACAGAACAAACAAATCGACTAATGATTACACTGTCATGAGTAGGTAAAGCTGTCTCATAGCATCCATACATTCATTTGTGCAGTCATATACAAGATATGTGCATCATGTCAATTATATTGATAGAGCCCCTTCTGTCGTTGAGCCAAGGACTCGTCCGCAGACTGCATTTCGTTTATGACGAATGCAGATGTCCAAGTGATTATTTCTGTTTATTTTCTCGGTGGGACTTGGATTGAGCTTTGACCAGATTTACGCACAAAATAAATGGAAGGGACGTGAACTCCATATGCAATCTGTAATTCTAACGCATTAGCTTCAAATTAGCATAGTTCTACATCAAAAGCGTGAGGCCTCTGTGGGATGTGCTGGTGACACATATGGTAACATTTCCCCGGGTAAAACACACACACAGGATGCTTCCCATGCACATCTTTCAATGCACATCCCTATCACCATATCACTGACTAATTATGTGCTTGAACGCCGCAGAAGCTAACCCCCTCTTCCCCTCTTCCATCAATTCCACTGAATTGAGGTTGATTGAGAAAGTAGGAAACACCAATGCTTGGAAATCAACCTCCTTATTTCCTGGTTTTGGCGAGAGGAGCCCAAATAAAAACTTGTGATTATGCGAAGACCTAAAGAGAGAGTAAATGAAGTCAAATTGAAACCAGCGCCCACTGAGGCCCAGGACCATCTGGGGGAGTGTTGGGTTGCATCGTCTCTCGCAGGCCTGTGGTTAACCTCACGCGGCAGTCTGCAATGCCTCACGGCGCTGTCCTCAAGTTTAACTATCAGCATGGGAGGAACACAGTCAAGTCCTAATGTCAAGTCACACAGTAAACACAGACCTCCACTGTCCCAGAGTGCACTTAGCTTCCCACCACACTATCCTTGTTTTTTTCTAGTCAGAGAGGGAACCCTTGATGACAAAATAGCAAGATTGAATGTTTCACTTATTTGGCCTTCTTAAATTTTAAGTATGTTGTGATTCCATTATTTATGGTTTTTGCTTGGGGGAAAAGTAATGGAAGACGGTGGATGTTTACGTATCTATCTGTCAATGTTCTTGACGTGGACTGTATAAATAGAGATTTATGACATGCATTTGTCATTTTTACTAACAGGGAATACACTGTAAGTGAAAGCCACGCCGCCACGAAGAGTGATGGTCACAAAGGTAAAGAGTGATAACTAATCGTAGAACCCAAATAAGCCATCCGTGCAACACATTTTTAATCCATATTTGCAATGAATCGGCCACTCAAAAAGTACACCCAAATGTGTTTTCAATGTTTTTAACACTGTCGGGGAGAAGGTGAATGCATCCAAGTTTGGGTTGTCACATTAATATCACGAGAATCTTTGACATTCAAATTGCATCTGACAGTGAACTTCCCGAGGCACAGATGTATCGGCTTCAGCCCAAGCAGACACTCACTCCCATACCAGACAACTGAGCAATCATTTGGAAACACTGGCAACTGTGAGCTTTTCATTCTCAACCAGACTGTTTTAACCTCTTCGTAATCTTTTGTCAACCCTGGCGTTGGTGATGAGACCGGATGAATGCACTCACATGTTTTGAACTTTAATTGAAGGGATAAAAAAAAATCCCTATGATTGAGCACTGTTGACATGTTTAGCCTCCATTGAAACATTACTGTTCAAGATTTGGACATTAGAATTCACTAAGTCCAGCCAGCACAGCCTGGGGTTATCCCTCGTTACGTCTGCATTGCTCTCTGGGGACTAAGGCCCCGCTGGGTCCTGCTTCTGACTCCAGCTCTGGCCTTAGTTGTCTGCACATCGGACCACACACTCTCCCTGTATCTCTCTCTCTCTTTCTGTCTCTCTCTCTCTGCTTTTCTCTCTGTCCCTGAGAGCTGCGCGACCGTGCTGCCAGGGCTGACTCTTTTGATTTGAGTGCAGTACATGTGGTTGAAATCGGAGGCCCTCCCCGCTGCCAAGCCACAGGCCCCGTAATGGGGCACTGGTACAGGAGAATGAGACATTGTTCTGGGTGCAGTTTGGAGGAGGAGCTCTCGGCAAGTCTATAAAAAAAATAAAAAAGTAAACTCTTGCTGAGCAAAGCTCCGGGGTCAAAGGGGAGGCCCGTAATCTCCCAGTAAATCCCGCTCAGGCTAACAGCGCAGGGAAAAAAATGTCTGGGAGTCATTTTCGATGCCTACCTGCTCTCATTTGCATAACTTAGAGGGACTGCCATTCTCTCCAGACGACACGTGTTGTTAATGCTGTATGCTTAGGGTCAGTGCCGGGTTGCATGAAATACTGTAAGTTCCTCCGGCAGTGTTGGAATGTGGTCCTGCCACGTTGTCAATAGTACACTTTGGGATGTCACCAGGGACATTACCAGTGACTTAAAGATATTGTGTAACTCCGGTCTCAACTAAATAGACGTATGTATATCCAAAGGAAAACAAGTTTATTGGCTTGTGAGGTCCAGATTTCAGGAATGTTTCTCCGATCTCTGCCCCATCCAAGTTCTTCCTCAGTCTAGAGAAAAGGAATGGATAATTTCACTGCTTATGCTCAGCCACAGGACAAGAGTTCACAAGGTCACAGGCTCAGAGATCTGCTAAAGGGTCACAGAGTACAATTTGAGGTAAGGGTTGATATTTTGGTAGGTGAACTCCCTTTTGTCAGTAGTATGCTCAACTTCATCTTTATCTAACAGTCTTAGCATAGCTGCTGATCTCTATTTAGACTATTTAAAGTCAGTTCAGAATAAATTCTTATTTACAATGACGGCCTACCACGGCCAAACCCTTTCCCGGACGACCCTGGGCCAATTGTGCACCGCCCTATGGGACTGTCAATCATGGCTGGTTGTGATACAGCCTGGAATCGAACCAGGGTCTCTGGCACTGAGGTGCAGTGCCTTAGACCGCTGCGCCTCTAGGGAGCTGCCGTAGAGGAAAAACCTCCTAAAACACAGCCAAGTTCAACTATGCTGCTTGACCAACGTATGGGCTGCTTTAAAACATGACTATTCAGAGGAAAACATCTGGAATTGATCTCCATGTTGTTCCAACATTGTGCACAAACCGGCATCAGGATGTAGCAATGTGGTCCTGACAATTTTGACTTAATGAAAACGTTTTTAGGGGAATGGTGACTGTGCAAATGTTGAGCTGATTGCTCATACAGCCATTAGCCCACAAAGTCCCCCCAGCAGACATATGGGCGCAATAAAATACACATATTGTTTTTTGAATCTAAAACGGGCTATGAGGCTTGTTTAGCATATTGTAAACTGCCAAAACCATTAAACGCAAATGCAATGGCTCTGGTGGCATTGCTCATTAACATGAACAGTCAAATGTACGCAAAGGGATCACTGGAAACTCATACATTGTCATCTCGAATTAGGACTGCTGCCAGACCCTCAGAACGCTTGGTGCCGTTGGCTCCTGAGGCTTCCCACACAGATATTCTCATGAAGCCTAATCAGCAGAACAGCACAAAACACATTATAAAGTCATTTTCACCCATCGTAAAGCCATAAACATGAACATTACAGTATTTAGTTGAGATGGTAATGGACGTTCTTGCTGTAAGATTCCCTTCCTATATGATTTGACTTTTATGACACGGGCATGTAAATAAAACCCTTTATAGCGAGCAGGATGTTGGGAGGTGACGACAAACCACCGTGAAGTGAACATTCAGTGCTCTATCATATTTCCATCCAGTGTGTTTAATGTTCTCTCTTTGAGTGTAAATGTGCAACAGTAGTCACCCAGTCTGACATCCAGAGCCAGAGAATTGTGTTTGTTTGGCAGAATTTCCATATAGCAACTGGGGTTAAAGTGCCCCCGAAGCAGCAGCTGAAGAGGAGACTTCAACAGTAAACACATTTTTTTACATTCAATGTGGTGAGCAGCATGAAAATGCAAAATAAGACTAGCATTTTCTCTATGGAATAAGATCACAAATTGATAAAGTGAATAAGTAGGATGGAGGTGTCCAATTCAATCAATTGCAGATAATTGGAACGACACAGCGGGTTAGGTTTGTGTTGTATTTTAAGGGCTGGTTTTGTGTCTGTATCAATAACAATGTCAACGATAGTAACACCTCGAATGCCACATAGTACATACAGTATGTCAGAAGTGAGTTGACAATGGCTGTCATGACAAACAGGCTAAGTCATGGTTTTGACAAAATTGTGACGATGTCGTGTCATGCTCGTTATGTCATAGTTATGACAGTATTGTGACGGTGTAGTGTCATGCTGGTTAAGTCATAGTCATGACAGTATTGTGACGGTGTAGTGTCATGCTGGTTAAGTCATAGTCATGACAGCATTGTGACGGTGTAGTGTCATGCTGGTTAAGTCATAGTCATGACAGCATTGTGACGATGTAGTGTCAGGCTGGTTAAGTCATAGTTATGACAGTATTGTGACGGTGTAGTGTCAGGCTGGTTAAGTCATAGTCATGACAGCATTGTGACGGTGTAGTGTCATACTGGTTAAGTCATAGTTATGACAGTATTGTGACGGTGTAGTGTCATGCTGGTTAAGTCATAGTTATGACAGTATTGTGACGGTGTAGTGTCAGGCTGGTTAAGTCATAGTTATGACAGTATTGTGACGGTGTAGTGTCAGGCTGGTTAAGTCATAGTTATGACAGTATTGTGACGGTGTAATGTCATGCTGGTTAAGTAATAGTTATGACAGTATTGTGACGGTGTAGTGTCATGCTGGTTAAGTCATAGTTATGACAGTATTTTGACGGTGTAGTGTCATGCTGGTTAAGTCATAGTTATGACAGTATTGTGACGGTGTAGTGTCAGGCTGGTTAAGTCATAGTCATGACAGTATTGTGACGGTGTAGTGTCATGCTAGTTAAGTCATAGTCATGACAGTATTGTGACGGTGTAGTGTCAGGCTGGTTAAGTCATAGTCATGACAGCATTGTGACGGTGTAGTGTCATACTGGTTAAGTCATAGTTATGACAGTATTGTGACGGTGTAGTGTCATGCTGGTTAAGTCATAGTTATGACAGTATTGTGACGGTGTAGTGTCAGGCTGGTTAAGTCATAGTTATGACAGTATTGTGACGGTGTAATGTCATGCTGGTTAAGTAATAGTTATGACAGTATTGTGACGGTGTAGTGTCATGCTGGTTAAGTCATAGTTATGACAGTATTTTGACGGTGTAGTGTCATGCTGGTTAAGTCATAGTTATGACAGTATTGTGACGGTGTAGTGTCAGACTGGTTAAGTCATAGTCATGACAGTATTGTGACGGTGTAGTGTCATGCTAGTTAAGTCATAGTCATGACAGCATTGTGACGGTGTAGTGTCATGCTCGTTATGTCATAGTTATGACAGCATTGTGATGATGTAGTGTCATGCTGGTTAAGTCATAGTCATGACAGCATTGTGACGGTGTAGTGTCATGCTGGTTAAGTCATAGTCATGACAGCTTTGTGACGGTGTAGTGTCATGCTGGTTAAGTCATAGTCGTGACAGCATTGTGACGATGTAGTGTCAGGCTGGTTAAGTCATAGTTATGACAGTATTGTGACGGTGTAGTGTCAGGCTGGTTAAGTCATAGTCATGACAGCATTGTGACGGTGTAGTGTCATGCTGGTTAAGTCATAGTTATGACAGTATTGTGACGGTGTAGTGTCATGCTGGTTAAGTCATAGTCGTGACAGCATTGTGACGATGTAGTGTCAGGCTGGTTAAGTCATAGTTATGACAGTATTGTGACGGTGTAGTGTCAGGCTGGTTAAGTCATAGTCATGACAGCATTGTGACGGTGTAGTGTCATGCTGGTTAAGTCATAGTTATGACAGTATTGTGACGGTGTAGTGTCATGCTGGTTAAGTCATAGTTATGACAGTATTGTGACGGTGTAGTGTCAGGCTGGTTAAGTCATAGTCATGACAGCATTGTGACGGTGTAGTGTCCATGCTGGTTAAGTCATAGTCGTGACAGCATTGTGACGATGTAGTGTCAGGCTGGTTAAGTCATAGTTATGACAGTATTGTGACGGTGTAGTGTCAGGCTGGTTAAGTCATAGTCATGACAGCATTGTGACGGTGTAGTGTCATACTGGTTAAGTCATAGTTATGACAGTATTGTGACGGTGTAGTGTCATGCTGGTTAAGTCATAGTTATGACAGTATTGTGACGGTGTAGTGTCAGGCTGGTTAAGTCATAGTTATGACAGTATTGTGACGGTGTAGTGTCATGCTGGTTAAGTCATAGTTATGACAGTATTATTGACGGTGTAGTGTCATCAAAATCAAAATCAAATTTTATTTTTTATATAGCCCTTCGTACATCAGCTGATATCTCAAAGTGCTGTACAGAAACCCAGCCTAAAACCCCAAACAGCAAGCAATGCAGGTGAAGAAGCACGGTGGCTAGGAAAAACTCCCTAGAAAGGCCAAAACCTAGGAAGAAACCTAGAGAGGAACCAGGCTATGTGGGGTGGCCAGTCCTCTTCTGGCTTTGCCGGGTGGAGATTATAACAAAACATGGTCAAGATGTTCAAATGTTCATAAATGACCAGCATGGTCGAATAATAATAAGGCAGAATAGTTGAAACTGGAGCAGCAGCACAGTCAGGTGGACTGGGGACAGCAAGGAGTCATCATGTCAGGTATTCCTGGGGCATGGTCCTAGGGCTCAGGTCCTCCGAGAGAGAGAAAGAAAGAGAGAATTAGAGAGAGCATATGTGGGATGGCCAGTCCTCTTCTGGCTGTGCCGGGTGGAGATTATAACAGAACATGGCCAAGATGTTCAAATGTTCATAAATGATCAGCATGGTCGAATAATAATAAGGCAGAACAGTTGAAACTGGAGCAGCAGCACAGCCAGGTGGACTGGGGACAGCAAGGAGTCATCATGTCAGGTAGTCCTGGGGCATGGTCCTAGGGCTCAGGTCCTCCGAGAGAGAGAAAGAGAGAAGGAGAGAATTAGAGAACGCACACTTAGATTCACACAGGACACCGAATAGGACAGGAGAAGTACTCCAGATATAACAAACTGACCCTAGCCCCCCGACACATAAACTACTGCAGCATAAATACTGGAGGCTGAGACAGGAGGGGTCAGGAGACACTGTGGCCCACTCCGAGGACACCCCCGGACAGGGCCAAACAGGAAGGATATAACCCCACCCACTTTGCCAAAGCACAGCCCCCACACCACTAGAGGGATATCTTCAACCACCAACTTACCATCCTGAGACAAGGCTGAGTATAGCCCACAAAGACCTCCGCCACGGCACAACTTAAGGGGGGGGGGGGGGGCGCCAACCCAGACAGGATGACCACATCAGTGACTCAACCCACTCAGGTGACGCACCTCCTCCAGGGACGGCATGAGAGAGCCCCAGTAAAGCCAGTGACTCAGCCCCTGTAATAGGGTTAGAGGCAGAGAATCCCAGTGGAAAGAGGGGAACCGGCCAGGCAGAGACAGCAAGGGTGGTTCGTTGCTCCAGAGCCTTTCCGTTCACCCTCCCACTCCTGGGCCAGACTACACTCAATCATATGACCCACTGAAGAGATGAGTCTTCAGTAGAGACTTAAAGGTTGAGACCGAGTTTGCGTCTCTGACATGGGTAGGCAGACCGTTCCATAAAAATGGAGCTCTATAGGAGAAAGCCCTGCCTCCAGCTGTTTGCTTAAAAATTCTAGGGACAATTAGGAGGCCTGCGTCTTGTGACCGTAGCGTACGTGTAGGTATGTACGGCAGGACCAAATCAGAGAGATAGATAGGAGCAAGCCCATGTAATGCTTTGTAGGTTAGCAGTAAAACCTTGAAATCAGCCCTTGCTTTGACAGGAAGCCAGTGTAGAGAGGCTAGCACTGGAGTAATATGATCAAATTTTTTGGTTCTAGTCAGGATTCTAGCAGCCGTATTTAGCACTAACTGAAGTTTATTTAGTGCTTTATCCGGGTAGCCGGAAAGTAGAGCATTGCAGTAGTCTAACCTGGAAGTGACAAAAGCATGGATTAATTTTTCTGCATCATTTTTGGACAGAAAGTTCCTGATTTTTGCAATGTTTCGTAGATGGAAAAAAGCTGTCCTTGAAATGGTCTTGATATGTTCTTCAAAAGAGAGATCAGGGTCCAGAGTAACGCCGAGGTCCTTCACAGTTTTATTTGAGACGACTGTACAACCATTAAGATTAATTGTCAGATTCAACAGAAGATCTCTTTGTTTCTTGGGACCTAGAACAAGCATCTCTGTTTTGTCCGAGTTTAAAAGTAGAAAGTTTGCAGCCATCCACTTCCTTATGTCTGAAACACATTCTTCTAGCAAGGGCAATTTTGGGGCTTCACCATGTTTAATTGAAATGCACATCTGCTGTGTGTCATGCTGGTTAAGTCATAGTTATGACAGTATTTTGACGGTGTAGTGTCATGCTGGTTAAGTCATAGTTATGACAGTATTGTGACGGTGTAGTGTCAGGCTGGTTAAGTCATAGTCATGACAGCATTGTGACGGTGTAGTGTCATACTGGTTAAGTCATAGTTATGACAGTATTGTGACGGTGTAGTGTCATGCTGGTTAAGTCATAGTCATGACAGCATTGTGACGGTGTAGTGTCATGCTGGTTAAGTCATAGTCATGACAGCTTTGTGACGGTGTAGTGTCATGCTGGTTAAGTCATAGTCGTGACAGCATTGTGACGATGTAGTGTCAGGCTGGTTAAGTCATAGTTATGACAGTATTGTGACGGTGTAGTGTCAGGCTGGTTAAGTCATAGTCATGACAGCATTGTGACGGTGTAGTGTCATGCTGGTTAAGTCATAGTTATGACAGTATTGTGACGGTGTAGTGTCATGCTGGTTAAGTCATAGTCGTGACAGCATTGTGACGATGTAGTGTCAGGCTGGTTAAGTCATAGTTATGACAGTATTGTGACGGTGTAGTGTCAGGCTGGTTAAGTCATAGTCATGACAGCATTGTGACGGTGTAGTGTCATGCTGGTTAAGTCATAGTTATGACAGTATTGTGACGGTGTAGTGTCATGCTGGTTAAGTCATAGTTATGACAGTATTGTGACGGTGTAGTGTCAGGCTGGTTAAGTCATAGTCATGACAGCTTTGTGACGGTGTAGTGTCCATGCTGGTTAAGTCATAGTCGTGACAGCATTGTGACGATGTAGTGTCAGGCTGGTTAAGTCATAGTTATGACAGTATTGTGACGGTGTAGTGTCAGGCTGGTTAAGTCATAGTCATGACAGCATTGTGACGGTGTAGTGTCATACTGGTTAAGTCATAGTTATGACAGTATTGTGACGGTGTAGTGTCATGCTGGTTAAGTCATAGTTATGACAGTATTGTGACGGTGTAGTGTCAGGCTGGTTAAGTCATAGTTATGACAGTATTGTGACGGTGTAGTGTCATGCTGGTTAAGTCATAGTTATGACAGTATTATTGACGGTGTAGTGTCATGCTGGTTAAGTCATAGTTATGACAGTATTGTGACGGTGTAGTGTCAGGCTGGTTAAGTCATAGTTATGACAGTATTGTGACGGTGTAGTGTCATGCTAGTTAAGTCATAGTCATGACAGCATTGTGACGGTGTAGTGTCATACTGGTTAAGTCATAGTTATGACAGTATTGTGACGGTGTAGTGTCCATGCTGGTTAAGTCATAGTCGTGACAGCATTGTGACGATGTAGTGTCAGGCTGGTTAAGTCATAGTTATGACAGTATTGTGACGGTGTAGTGTCAGGCTGGTTAAGTCATAGTCATGACAGTATTTTGACGGTGTAGTGTCATGCTGGTTAAGTCATAGTTATGACAGTATTGTGACGGTGTAGTGTCAGGCTGGTTAAGTCATAGTCATGACAGTATTGTGACGGTGTAGTGTCATGCTAGTTAAGTCATAGTCATGACAGCATTGTGACGGTGTAGTGTCATGCTCGTTATGTCATAGTTATGACAGCATTGTGACGATGTAGTGTCATGCTGGTTAAGTCATAGTCATGACAGCATTGTGACGGTGTAGTGTCATGCTGGTTAAGTCATAGTCATGACAGCATTGTGACGGTGTAGTGTCATGCTGGTTAAGTCATAGTCGTGACAGCATTGTGACGATGTAGTGTCAGGCTGGTTAAGTCATAGTTATGACAGTATTGTGACGGTGTAGTGTCAGGCTGGTTAAGTCATAGTCATGACAGAATTGTGACGGTGTAGTGTCATGTTGGTTAAGTCATAGTTATGACAGTATTGTGACGGTGTAGTGTCATGCTGGTTAAGTCATAGTTATGACAGTATTGTGACGGTGTAGTGTCAGGCTGGTTAAGTTATAGTCATGACAGCATTGTGACGGTGTAGTGTCCATGCTGGTTAAGTCATAGTTATGACAGTATTGTGACGGTGTAGTGTCATGCTGGTTAAGTCATAGTTATGACAGTATTGTGACGGTGTAGTGTCATGCTGGTTAAGTCATAGTTATGACAGTATTGTGACGGTGTAGTGTCATGCTGCTTTAAGTAGTGTTACCACACACTTAATCCGCCATGTTTATCATACTGGTGTGACCAGGATTTAAACTGTACATTAACAACACTTGGGTTTTCATAAGTAGAACATGTTTTAAGATTACCTTTAACAGTAGTGAATGGAGCATAGAAGTTTCATATCATTAGCTGCTAACTTTCAGCATCTCTTCTGCACTCGCTTTTTAAAGTGGAGGATAAAGCATGGACTGTCTGGAAAACCAGCTGTTTCCTACCTCTTGGCATGCCTCACAAGGTGATTTATGAACTGGCCAAGAGAGGGAGGCTGAGGGGTCCTCCAAAAGTTAAGAGCATTAGGTCACAGTAGCTACCACCAGTGTTCCTGGCGGCTCAAGTCATTCCCGTTATTCTTCGCCACTGTACGACACCAAGCCAACATGTGTGAAGGATTACTGCAATAGCAGATAATCAATTCAATTTACAGCAAGACTTGATGTGATTGATGCTTCTATGCTTCCCCAGTGTTAGCCCCATCATTAGTAATATGGTTACAGGTGTTGGCTGATCCATCTCCATCACAGACGCAGGTGTCAGCACTGGTCATAAACACGGCCGAACAGAAGTGGTACAACTGAGTTTCCCTCCTCGCACGGTTTGCCCTTTGTGCTGAACTCAGAGAACGTATAGAATGTCCAGGTCACAACAAGACACTTGACTGATGAGGCCAAGAAGAACGGTTTCAGTTTACTGCAAGCTAGAGTTTGTCCCAGTGGAGAAGAACAGTACCATATGGGCACAGTAGGACACCAAGTGCATGTCAGGCACAACCAAATGCAGTTACTCATATGAACCACAGACATTGGTCCCAGTTGACCGAATAAGATTTATCGAGGTTTGCGTCGAGGTGGCAGGCCAATACCAATTTGATTTTGTTCGTATGGCAGCGCTATAAGCTGCATCAAGAAAGCTGTTACCGGTAGTGTTAGCACATCGTGAATAAAACGGTTTGACACTGACAGAGAGTGTTGACAATCGCATCACAGTGAAAAGGTAACCAGCAGAGTAACCTCAGGGACCAAATCAGTACACACGGCTGCCCTCACTCCAGGTACTGCGTACCCAAAACCATATTTAACAACCTGGTTCCACTAGAACTCATGTATAGGGAAACTAGTGTCAGTCCTTGTGGGTTACTGTACAGCGCTAGAGGCCGTACTTACAGTGCAGTATTATATCTGTTGCATTTCACAGCCTCAGTGCTCCAGACAGGGAAGCGATGTTCATGACACCCGATTGGTTTGATTTACTCTGACGTTAATAAGTGGTATGAAACAGAAGAACTCACCTATATCCAAGGATTACATTTCAGGATGAATGGAAGCATTCAGCAGGCATTACCCGGCATGCCTAGTGCAATATGATGCTGATGAGGAACCTCAGAGGAACTAATGACTGTTCTCCAAGGACTCGACTCAACAACTGTGTCAACGACTCTGCAGGACTCGCTGAAGGAGCTGAATGAGCTGAAGGAGGGGGCGGAGCTGAAGAAGCTGAGTGAGCTGAAGGAGGTGAAGGAGCTGAAGAAGCTGAGTGAGCTGAAGGAGGTGAAGGAGCTGAAGGAGCTGAAGGAGCTGAAGGAGCTGAATGAACTGAAGGAGCTGAAGGAGCTGAAGGAGCTGTATGGGAAGTTTATATTTGGATGTGGTGCATTTGTCCAGAAACAACCATTAGTCCCTAGACTTCATATAGAACTGGAAGAATTGGGTTGGTATGGGGAATATGGTACTGACTCCTTTTCCCTGGGTAGTCCTCTGACAAATATCGCTGCCATGTACCCAGCCTAAGCACAATATTTGTGTACTCTGTTTACTGTGAAAACAATAAATCTAGTACCCCCTCCTGTTAATAGTACCTATCTGTTCATCGACATGTGTCCTGAGCACACTTGGTTTAGAGAGGAGTTAGTCTAGTTGATGAAGGACGATTACAGTTTGACAGGGCCTAAATACATCTAGGCTGGGTCCTAATTTATAGCCGCACCGGGAGAAAGTGCCAGAGTGTATGAGAAGAGTCAAGAGTGCTTAGACAGAGGGGAGCAAGAACTCAACACCTAATTTATTTGGACATGTCAAGAGGTAATGCCATCCAGTTCATTTGTCTCTAAACATTATTGCTCAGTCTAACAACTTCCAACAGCCGGGATACTATATCCCTTTACACTGAATCTGGAAACTCTTTAAATGATGTCAGAAACAGTGGGTGAATATAAACACAATGCATACAGTAATAACATGCAATTCTGTGGGCGCTCACTGTTTCCCATGCATTTTGCTGAATGGCTCATTTTGAGAGGTATGTGAAGGTGCCTGCAATTTGAAAAGGGCAGCGCAGTTCTTTTTTTTTTTACTTAGTTGAAATCGTGATAGAAATACTGTGGCGTCAGTGGTTTTTATCAGTATTATTGTTGATATAAAATGTAATTAGATGCAATCTAATGTGAACTTATAAGGGTCTCTGTAAACACACTGTGCTCTTATTTGGGGGCTAGTCCGGGATGGGGCTTGTCCAGGATGGGGCTTGTCCAGGATGGGGCTTGTCCAGGATGTATGTAAGAGAAGTAAATGTATGTATCATGTAAGTATAATTACTATTCTTTGACTAATTTGACAATGTTCAATGTTACTTCATAAGATTAGTTCTTACATGATAGCTGGGCAGTTAAGTTTCCTGTACATATTCATATAGTATTGATCACATGGTGTAGCATTGGTTAATTTGATCTCTTTCATTACACAGTACTATTGTTTCATATCGCTCAGTCCTCTGTTCTGGAAGGCCATATATAACATCACAAATGTAAATGGATGCACTTCTTGTGAATTAAGGAGTTGTTTTGCACTGTTCTTGTGGAGATTAATATGAACACGAAGTTTTCCATTCTATATTTCCCTCCAGGGATCAGGCATGTGTACGGCTTGGTTTATTTACCACGTTTTCCATGTGATTAAATATGTGGATAATAAATATATGAGGGATAACCCTCATTTATGCTAGTTAAGGATTTCACACTTGCCAAACTGCTGGCAGTTGTGAAAACAGTAAATAGTTGGCAGAGCAGCAGAGTTAACTGAAAATAATGCCATTGTTGATTAGATGCTCTTTCCATGAATTAGGCTATTTCCTCTTGAACCATATGGTCTATCCACTAACAACTCATGGACACAGATATTTAAAAAAACATGAATACGGTATATGAATAAAGCAATTTAAAGTTATTACAGTATAAATTACCAAAATTACCAGAGATTCCGGTAAAATGTTTAAATTAACAGTAGCTTTGCAACCCCAATTACTGCATATTACCATGTGTTTATGTTTGTTTCATGTAAGACCCAATGTCTCTTGAAGCGCATCGGACCGTATTCCACCAGTGCCTTTCTGACCTGCCTCTTCCTGACTGTCTAGACAGTGGTGTCATGAATATTAATAGTTGTTATTTTGGGTTTCAGGCTGGTGTTGTGTTATGACAGAAGGTACATCTGTCTTCATACAATAATATGCATCAACAAGGCCTTAGTGCAGTGGTTCTTAACCTTGTTGGAGGTACTGAACCCCACCAGTTTCATATGCGCATTCACCGAACCCTTGAAAAAAAATAAAAATTCAAAACATAGGTATATATTTGACTGGTGCACAAAATGAACCGTTCATCAACATCACTGTGTTCAAAGAACAAAATCATCAAAACATTTTCACACAGATGATCATTTTCACACAAAAACAAAAACATAATAATGAATATTTACTGCAAATCAGTGTGACTTCTGCTGTTGCCTTTCAGAGACCAGTTCAGAAATGTGCGGCTTCACCTTGGCAAGTGCCACTCTCATGTCATTTTCGCAACAAAGTCTGTTCCTTTTCTTCGTTTTTATGTCCAGCAGCCTCAAAGGATTGCTCGCGAAGATATGTTGTAACAAACGGTGTGAAAATCTCCAGAGCTTTCTTAGCAATAACAGGGTACGTTACCATTTGTTGACACCAAAACGTTGAAAGCGTTGTTGTTCTGAAGAGTTGCTGTTGAACCTGGCTCTGCTGAATTTCAATGATTTCATCAAGGTATTCATCATTGACATCTGTTGTCTCAACACTAAACGTGAACTGCTGGACATGACTCTCTTGTAGGGAAGTATCCGTTGAGAGACTTTGCAAGCTCATCTACGTGCGTGGCAATTGCTTGCTTCAGTTCCGCGGGTACAGAAATGTCTCCGATTCCAGATACATCTTCGATCTTACTTACACAGTCGTCCAGCAGGGGAAAGTTTGTGAAGTTATTGTTCTCTGTTCCTCGTTTCCATAACGGTAGCTTTTTTTGAAAAGCCTTCAGGTTTTCCTCCGCTTCGATGATGTTGACTCCACCGCCCTGCATATTTTGATTGAGATGATTGAGAGCTGCGAAGATATCGGCCATGTACGCTAAAATGAGAATGAACTCAGAATTTTTGAAGCAATCTGCATGACAATGTTGGTGCTCTTGCAAAAACAGGGCTAATTCCACACGCACGGCAAAAACACAATTCAGCACCTGTCCCCGGGTTAACCACCTAACGTTAGAATGGTACAGAAGTACTTCGAATTCAGAGCCCATTTCTTTACACAGCTCACTGAAGATGCGATGCCGCAGAGCACTAGTTCGCACATAGTTCACGCATTCTACTACAATTTTTAATACTTCTGCCAGTTTTGGAGGCAAGGTTTTTGTTGCCAACGCATGCCTGTGCAGAATACAATGCCTAACAATGATGTGTGGTGCATCGGCTTTCACTAGCGCACCAAAACCAGACTTTCTTCCCAGCATCCCACGAAAGATTGTTGTCTTTGAAGAAGTCATCCACAAGTTTCTTCACATCGGCTGCCTTAGTTGTTGTTGTAAGAGGCTTACAAAATAAAAAATATTCCTTTATCACGTCGTCTTTCACATAACGCACGAATACAGCAAGCTGGCTTAGATTGGAAATGTCTGTGGTCTCGTCGAGTTGAAGGCTGAATTTTGCCGGGCTTGAAATCAGATCTGCAACTACTTGAGCCAAGATGTCTTTGCTCATGTCCTCTATTCTGTCGCTGATGGTGTCATTTGAAAGAGGAATTTGGGATTTGGGACTTAACTTCAGCCTCTTTTCCCAGCATGATATTCGCCATCTTCAACACAGCTGGTTTTATGAGTGTTTCACCAATGGTGTGTGGTTTGCCCTGCTTTGCGATCAGGTAAGCAACTTCGTACGATGCTGTGAGGATCGGTTTGTTGATGGGTACAAAGCCGAGAACAGGCAGAGTGACCTTTTCATCGAATCTGGCTCTCTTCACCTTGAATTCAGCTAGCGTTGTGTTCTTGTATTTTCCATCTCCATGCAGCTTAAGGAAGTGTTTTCTTAGTTTTGCCGGTGCTAGACTAGAATTGCTCAACTTGGCATTGCATATCATGCAGTTAGGACACTGACTCCCATCACTTTCCGTTATACATGTAAATCCATATTGTACATATTCGTCCGACCACTTTCCTTTTTTGCTCGACATAGTAAGTATGAAGGGATTAAAACATTAAGAAAGAAATCACAAGACGTACCATCATGACAGTCACAAGTCGACTACTGAGCGCACCAAATTCCCTGCAGCACAGATAGGCCAAGCGATGTAGCGTGATCACCAATGATGGCCAAGCGGAGCGTGTCATCACGAATCATATGAATCGGATGTGTGTCTTGACATCTGCCGAACCCCTGAGACTGACTCACCGAACCCCTGGGGTTCGATCGAACCCAGGTTAAGAACCACTTCCTTAGTGTGTTGCAAAGGAACTTTTAGCATTGACATAATGGTTGGCTGGTAGCAAATAGACCTAATCAAATTGACTGAGTTGATAGCCTGTCTTATTTACGTAAGTAAGGGAAAGGGCTTACCTAGTCAGTTGCAGAACCTACCGTAATACATTCAACCGAAATGTGTCTTCCGCATTTTAACCCAACCCCTCTGAATCAGAGAGGTGCAGGCTGCCTTAATCAACATCCACGGCGCCCGAGGAGCAGTTGTTGTTGGGGGTTAACTGCCTTGCTCGAGGGCAGAACGGAAGATTTTTCCACCATGCCGGTTCAGGGATTCGAAACAGTGACCTTTCGGGTTACTGGCCCAACACTCTTAGCTGCTAGGCTACCTGCCGTAGATGAGCAAACACAGGTAGCTTTTAGACTTTTTACTAGCTTTCAATCCAATCCAATCTCTCTCGTAAATCTCTCTCTTAAATAACCATGCTTCATTCTATAAAAAATATGTCATTGTCCATTCATAAATAAATCTACAAATAAATAAATCTGCTTAATATATCTATGCTGTCAATAATATTTTTCATGAACGTACGTTTTACCTAATGAGTGTTTTTAGTTCAGCACTGGCAATCTGACGGTTAGGCAAAACACAGCCAAGTAAACTCACTGTAAACGTTCCTCCTGCTCCATCATCACATTAAAATTAAGCTCAGAGTTTAGATCCATTTCAAACCTTTCATGGACAAATAAAGAAAGACACATTTCAATACCCCAATTGGAAGGAGTGACAAGTTGTGGTCTTTTGGTGCTGAGATGAAACATGTGTAACATACTTTCAGCTCAGGCCCTGCACAAATACATTTAATGCCCTCTCTTTTAGCAAGTCATAAAAAAAAATCACAAAAATAGCAAAGGTCTGGAAAGAAATCCAACTATTTCCAGAAATATTCTGCACTATGTCGAACCTATGGAATTTAAACCCACAGCAAGGCTACACCCACTAGGAGAGGGAAGTGGGTTTTGGACTCAAAGGGATTGTGGGTACATGGTGGATTCCTTCTCATTGTGTCTGGCTAATCCCTGTTCCAGGTTACACCATACCACTTCCTCCCCTCAATCATCTTGATCATGTGACATCAATGATCTATTGCTTTTAGAAAGTGTTATTAATGGCCCTGCTAAGAGGGAAGGAGAACAGTCCTTACAGGTCAGCGAGTGAATGTGTATTTATGAGATCTGATTGATCTCATGTCTATCTCTGAGGACTAATAATAAAATATAACCTAAATTCAAGGGCCAAAAACATGGGGGAATTTGACATGAGTTTATGGTTACTGGCTGTAACGCAGTTATCAGTAAAACATAGAGTGTAGATGTAATGTGCGTGTCAGATTTCTCCATATCATCTTCATCCATTCCCCAACAGTGCTGTGACAAATCAGGTGTGCTACATAGTTTTTTCTCTATTTTTATACATTTTTAAACAAAACATACACATGCAAGTGACAACAAACAGACGGACACCAACAACATCACCCCTGCCCAGACCCACCTGCCCAATATCCAGCGCCAGCCTCACTCCACACCATATGGCCTCAAACAGCACCATTTTGTTTCGCTCCATCGCCCACACACTTTCAACATTTAGACAATAAAGCATTTAACCTTTCCATTGTGTTAATGATGGAGGATTGGTTGATTTCCAGTTTTGAAGTCTTGAAATATGCAGACAGATGGATTAAGAGTACATTTATATTGTAATACTTCTGACAGCCAACTTTCTAAATCAACACATAACTTGGACTTCATAGCATTCCCAGAAGGCGTGGATTATTGAGTCATTGTTAGTTTTACACTTAAGACATGACTGTCATTGCGCTGTAGAATTTGTGAATTTTGTCTCTTGTGTAATACATTCATTTATACTGGATTAAGCATACATTTTTGTTAACTAGTTATGTTCCAACATTCCCTCCATCTTGTGCCAATATCAGTTATTATTAGCTCTTGGTTCCAATAGTATATATATTTTTCAGTTGGACAGACTCTCTGCAAGGTTTTGTATATCTTACCATTATATGAATATCCTTTTCTGACTCAAATAGGATTCCCTCAAGATTGCTCTAATGTCCAAAATATGTCAAATAAAAATGTCTTGATATTAAACTTTTAAGTTGCATTAAGTTGCTTTGTAATTCTGTCATGGAAATACATGCATTTCCTATTACCAAGTAATATATGGTTTCTATGCCTTTAGTTTTCGATGTGGGCCAATTTATCAGTGAATTCTGAAAAGCTATACAAGGATTGTTCAGTAGTGTTTCTAGGGAGTGATATTGGTTCTTGTAGAATACATTTCATTTGATTTCATATTGTTTAAAAAATATATATTTTTTAACTAGGCAAGCCAGTTAAGAACAAATTCTTATTTACAACGACGGCCTACCGGGGAACAGTGGGTTAACTGTCTTGCTCAGGGGCAGAACGGCGGATTTTTACCTTGTCAGCTCAAAGATTTGATCCAGCAACCTTTCGGTTACTGACCCAACACTCTAACCACTAGGCTACCTGCTGTTATATCAAATCAAAATGTACAGTGAAATGCTTACTTACGAGCCCCTAACCGACAGTGCAGTTTCTAAAAATACGGATAAGAATAAGAGATAAAAGTAACAAGTAATTAAAGAGAAGCAGTAAAAAATTACAATATAAACAGGGGGGTGCCAGTACAGAGTCAATGTGCTGGGGCACCGGTTAGTTGAGGTAGTATGTAGGTAGAGTTAATTAAAGTGACTATGCATAGATGACAACAGAGAGTACCAATGGTGTGGAGAGGGGAGGGGAGGGGGACAATGTGAATAGTCTGGGAAGCCATTTGACTAGATGTTCAGGAGTCTTATGACTTGGGGTTAGAAGCCATTTAGAAGCCTCTTGGACCTAGACTTGGCGCTCCGGTACCGCTTGCCATGTGGTAGCAGAGAGAACAGTTTATGACTAGGGTGGCTGGAGTCTGACAATTTTCAGGGCCTTCCTCTGACATCGCCTGGTATAGAGGTTCTGGATGGCAGAAAAGCTTGGCCCCAGTGATGTACTGGGCCGTTCGCACTACCCTCTGTAATGCCTTGCGATCGGAGGCCGAGCAATTGCCAGACCAGGCAATGATGCAACCAGTATACTCTCGATGGTGCAGCTGTAGAACCTTTTGAGGATCTGAGGACCCATGGCAAATATTTTCAGTCTCCTGAGAGGGAATAGGTTTTGTTGTGTCTGCTTCACAACTGTCACGGCATGGATGGACCATGTTAGTTTGTTGGTGATGTGGACACCAAGAAACTTGAAGCTCTCAACCTGCTCCACTGCAGCCCCATCGATGAGAATGGGGGCGTGCTTGGTCCTCTTTTTCCTGTAGGCCACAATCATCTCCTTTGTCTTGATCACGTTGAGAGAGAGGTTGTTGTCCTGGCACCACACGGCCAGATCTCTGACCTCCTCCCTATAGGCTGTCTCGTTGTTGTCGGTGATCAGACCTATCACTGTTGTGTCATCTGCAAATTGAATGATAGTGTCATGCCTGGCCGTGAAGTCACGAGTGAACAGGGAGAACGGGGGGCTGAGCACGCACCCCTGAGGGGCCCCTGTGTTAAGGATCAGCGTGGCAGATATGGTGTTACCTACCCTTACCACCTGGGGGCGGCCCGTGAGGAAGTCCAGGATCCAGTTGCAGAGTAGGGTGTTTAGTCCCAGGGTCCTTATCTTATTGATGAGCGTTGAGGTCACTATGGTGTTGAACTCTGAGCTGTAGTCAATGAATAGCATTCTCACATAGGTGTTCCTTCTGTCCAGGTGGAAAAGGGCAGTGTGGAGTGCAATAGAGACTGCATCATCTGTGGATCTGTTGGGGTGGTATGCAAATTGGAGTGGGTCTAGGGTTTCTGGGATGATGGTGTTGATGTGAGTCATGACCAGCCTTTCAAAGCACTTCATGGCTACGGATGTGAGTGCACCAGAAATAGTCTGCTCCAAGCTGTTGCGCATGCAAAACTCTGCTGGCACCCAGCCATCCACTGACGCGATGTGATAGTTTCCGCTCATTTTTCAGAATAAAAGCCTGAAACTATGTCTAAAGACTGTTCACACCATGTGGAAGCCATAGGGAAAGGAATCTGGTTGATATCCCTTTAAATGGAGGAAAGGCATGCAATGGAACAGGGAGATTAATTTATTTTAGGCACTTCATGGTTGGATTTTCCTCAGGTTTTCGCATGCAATAATGTAAGGGATTTCCTCCTCTTCTTCCGAAGAGGAGAGGCGAGAAGGATCGGAGGACCAATATGCGGCGTGGTAAGTGTCCATGGTTCTTTTAATAAGAAATAGTACACATGAACAATTTAATACAAAAAAACAATAAACGTGGAATGAACGAAACCCAAAACAGTACCGTGTGGTGAACAACACAGACACGGAAACAAACACCCACAAACAAACAGTGAAACCCAGGCTACCTAAGTATGATTCTCAATCAGAGACAACTAATGACACCTGCCTCTGATTGAGAACCATACTAGGTCGAAACATACAAATCCCCAAATCATAGAAAAACAAACATAGACTGCCCACCCCAACTCACGCCCTGACCATACTAAATAAATACAAAACAAAGGAAATAAAGGTCAGAACGTGACAGTACCCCCCCCCCCCCCCCCCCCAAAGGTGCGGACTCCGGCCGCAAAACCTTAACCTATAGGGTGGGCGTCTGTCCGCGGTGGCGGCTCTGGCGCCGGACGTGGACCCCACTTCACCATAGTCTTAGTCCGCCTCATTGTCCGCCTCCGTGGCTTCCTAACCACGGCGCCCCTTCTAAATGACCCCACTGGACAGAGGGGCAGCTCGGGACAGAGGGGCAGCTCGGGACAGAGGGGCAGCTCGGGACAGAGGGGCAGCCCCGTACTGGCTGACGACTCTGGCAGATCCTGGCAGACTGGCGGCACTGGCGGCTCCTTGCAGACTGGCGGCACTGGCGGCTCCTTGCAGACTGGCGGCACTGGCGGCTCCTTGCAGACTGGCGGCACTGGCGGCTCCTTGCAGACTGGCGGCACTGGCTGCTCCTTGCAGACTGGCGGCTCAGGACAGACGGGAGACTCTGATGGCGCTGGTCAGAACGTGGTCAGAACGTGACAAATATCAGTTCTGTTATACTCACAGACAATATTTTGACAGTTTTGGAAACTTTAGAGTGTTTTCTATCCTAATCTGACAATTATATGCATATTCTAGATTCTGGGCCTGAGAAATTGGCAGTTTCATTTGGATACGTTTTTCATCCAAACATCAAAATACTGCCCCCTACACTCAACAGGTTAATTCTAATTCATATTGATTTTCACAGAAACTTTTAAAATGGTCATTAATCGCATTGTTATTTTAAATTAAAGCATTTGCATCTTTATTTTTTAAAATTATAACTGGTTTGGGGTGTATTCATTTTGTGAGAGCTGCGAGATGTTTACCATGTTTATTTGCCATTAAGTAGTATGCTTTATTTGACTTTAACCTTTAGTTGTTGGCTCTCTTCCAAAGTAAAAGATTGTATCTTAGATTTAGTTCTTTCCTTGTAAAGAGTTTTATGGTATTTTTCTAAAATACTGATTTATTTTCTGTTTTCTTTCATTTTTATTTCTAACTCAGATTGAACTTTTGCCAAGTATGAGTTTATCATTCACCTAATGTACGCCTTAAAAGCATCCCAAATTATATTGGGGGTTGGCTTTTCTCTGTCCTCTATGTCTATATTTATAATGTGAAAGGTTTTTACATTTGGTCAATTTTGCCATTTACATACAGTGCGTTCAGACTCCTTGACTTTTTCCACATTTTGTTACATTACAGCCTTATTCTAAAATCAATCTACACACAATACCCCATAATCACAAGGCAAAAACAGGTTTTTAGAAATGTTCCATTTTAAAAAACGTAAATATGACATTTACATAAGTATTCAGACCCTTTACTCAGTACTTTGTTGAAGCACCTTTAGCAGCGATTACAGCCTCGAGTCTTCTTTGGTATGACGCTACAAGCTTGGAACACCTGTATTTAGGGTGTTTTTCCCATTCTTCTCTGATCCTCCCTTTCTTCGCAGATCCTCTCAAGCTCTGTCAGGTTGAATAGGGAGCGTCGCTGCACAGCTATTTTTAGGTCTCTCCAGAAATGTTAGATCCGGTTCAAGTCCGGGCTCTGTCTGGGCCACTCAAGGACATTCAGAGACTTGTCCCGAAGCCACTCCTGCATTGTCTTGACTGTGTGCTTAGGGTCGTTGTCCTGTTGGAAGGTGAACCTTCGCCACAGTCTAAGATCCTGAGCTCTCTGGAGCAGGTTTTCATCAAGGACCTCTCTGTACTTTGCTCCGTTCATCTTCACCTCGATCCTGACTAGTCTCCCAGTCCCTGCCACTGAAAAACATCCCCACAGCATGATGATGTCACCACCATGCTTCACCGTAGGGATGGTGCCAGGTTTCCTCCTGATGTGATGCTTGGCATTCAGGCCAAAGAGTTCAACCTTGGTTTCATCAGACCAGACTTGTTTCTCATGGTCTGAGAGTTCTTTAGGTTCCTTTTGGCAAACTCCAAGTGAGCTGTCATGTGCCTTTTACTGAGGAGTGACTTCCGTCTGGCCACTCTACCATAAAGGACTGATTGGAGGAGTGCTGCAGAGATGGTTGTCCTTCTTTAATAAGGTTATCCAATCTCCACAGAGGAACTCTGGAGTTCTGTCAGAGAGAGCATCGGGTTCTTGGTCACCTCGCTGACCAAGGCCCTTCTCCCACGATTGCTCAGTTTGGTCGGGCGGCCAGCTCTAGGAAGAGTCTTGGTGGTTACAAACTTCTTCCATTTAAGAATGATGGAGGCCACTGTGTTCTTGGGGACCTTCAATGCTGCAGACAATTTTTGGTACCCTTCCCCAGCCTCGACACAATCCTGTCTTGGAGCTCTACTGACAATTAATTTGACCTCGTGGCTTGGTTTTTGCTCTAACATGCAATGTCAACTGTAGGACCTTGTATAGACAGGTGTTTGCTTTTCCAAATCATGTCCAATCAATTGAATTTACCACAGGTGGACTCCAATCAAGTAGTAGCAATATCTCAAGGATGATCAAACAGGATGGACCTGAGCTCAATATCGAGTCTCATAGCAAAGGGTCTGAATACTTATGTAAATAAGGCATTTCTGTTTTTTATATGTAATACATTTGCAATATTTTCAAAAAACCTGTTAAGGCGTATTAAATTGTGGAAAAATGGAAGGGGTCTGAATACATTCTGAATGCACTGTATTTAATACATTTTGGGTCTTGAAGATGCGCTCTGTTCATTCTTCATATTCTTTCGCTAAGTGTATTTTCTGTTGGTGCAATTAAGCATGATCCAGGAGAATTATCTGATATCTATATGACATGGATTTTTGGACCCAGTAAATAGTTGAGAGCATTTTTTTTTAAAGAATGTAGCCAATTCTTGAATAGCTTTTCTTACTTTGAAAGAAAAGCCTTTGGAGTTGGGAATAGTCATCTCCAGGTGTCCTGTCAATTATTTGCAGAGATTACTTTTTTTCAGATTCCTTGAATTTGACTTTTTATTGCTACGTCTGTCAATCTAATCTTATCGGATGATTTAGGTCGCCTGCTACAATAATAGTCCCTGTCTGGATTTGATCTAATATAGCTTGAATTCTATCTAAAAACACCAGATTTGACCCTGGTGGGATATACAATGAAATCTATGTGTACTTTTCACCATGTAAGGTATGACTCAATATTAGAAAACAGCCTTCTTGTCTCTGTGCAGGGACATAAGAGAAAGGGTGTATTCTTATTTATCAGGATGCCTACACCTCTGCTGTTACTACAGTAGGTGGCAGCATAGGCCAATCTAACCCAGCTCTTCTTTAAATATTACATTTCTCATTTTCTTCTGTAATTCTTGCAGGAAAACCACATCTGCTGACAATCTCTTTAAGTGTTCAAGAAACCAACCATGCTTTTTTTTTCATCATGGAGCCCTTGCACATTCCTCGCAATACGTTTTATTTGTTTGGTCTTTACTTTGTAAAAATCAAGGTCTGTTCTGTCTATCTTTGAATAACCAGATAAAACATAGCAGTTTCTTGTCATTGTTGCTAGCTATCTGGCCATCCAGAATCACAACAACTCACAAACTTCTGCCCCAGTGAGGCGTGCACATCTTTTTTGTGACGTTGTCACCTAACCCATCTGTTATTCATTATTTAATTTTATGGATCTGGATTACTATGGTGTTTCACTAAAGGCCAGTAAAATGTAATGCCAACGATCACCACCAGAAGACCAGCTGGCCAGGTTGATGTTAGCCTGAGGGGACCGCAAACCTTGATCCAACAATGTACAGTAAACCTCTTTAGGCACTCCATATCATAAGGAATGAGGAGCCAACCTATTTCCATATTGCACCTGGATGAAGGTTAATGCTGTTTGGCAGCTTTCACGGTCCAGAAAGACTCAAAATAAGCAGAACTTCAAGCGATTGCCAACTAAAATTCGACTATGGTTTCTCCTTTCCTGCAGAAGTGTGTGCTGACGTTTGATTAATTATTGTTAACAATAAAGAACAGACAACCGAGTAATAGAAGCTTATGACAGCAAAGGAATGAAAAGACTGACTTGAGGTCCTTGAAAGATGGAAGTGGTCTTCAGTTTCAGTGCCAAATGCCAGCGTGGCTCTCCATGTTTGCTGTTGCCAGTCTCCACCCTGCATTTATGGAAGGTAAAGAAATAGTGTGTCGGTATCAGTTTTACACAGTCTGAGAGAAAACATACTTCTCATGTCTACGTAGTGCATTCATGCAATTGATGATTGTCATAAGTACATTTAAAGGCATTCAAATGGCAAACCCAGTCCTCTACACTCTAACTTACAGGATAAATGCAGGGGCACCTTCATTTCACTCACCTGGGCCGCTGGTCAAACAAAGCATTAATTTCACCACCTCTCAGAGTCAGGTGAGGCAAATCAAACTATAACCAAACACAACTCATTTTACACACTGACGCTAGTTGCTGGATTTGTCAAAATACAATTATGATCAAACCTCATTGTTCAGATAGCTAACCATTCTTTCCATCTAAATCATTGGTCTGACATAGCTACTGGAGATATTCAACAGACTTATGAACCCCTGAGACCAAGCAGGACTCTGTCAAGCCTAGACGCTAGCGGCCAATTCAGCCAATAGAGGAGAGGATTCCATGCTTCACACTCATGGCCTTGAGCCAACCCTCTCTCTGACTTTGCACTTTGCAGTAGAACAGCTCCCCCATGACCAGAAGAGAGAACAACTGACTCCCAGCAGAATGTCCACTACTGCTCTATTTTAATAGACATGTTCACGGTAAACACATGAACAAATACCACTAATCCAAAGAAGCCAAATGTGTGCAGTGTGTTTCCAACAACTGCCTGCTGAAAAATGCACTCCGAGTCAAGTATTTTATCCGTGGAGAAAAACAGGAGATCATGGAGTCATCTGTGCAAACAAGCTCCTGAGGGAGAAAACAAAGAAATGGGTTCTGGAATGTAGGGGTAACATATGAAAGCCAGCAGAGGTTTGGTGCAGGAGATGCGTGTTGACAGTTATGCTGTCAAGACAGATACCCGTGATTGTCACCAGATGTGTGCTCCCCTGCATCATACAGTGTATCGCATGACGGAGTGAGCGAATGAAGAGACTGCTTTTCGCTGTGAAACACCCAATGGCTCGCGGTGTTAATGGCAAGTGAAATTAGTATGCTTCCTGTCTGCGCGCAAGGCCCAGGACAGTTTCATTTTAATGCCTTCCTGTGTTTCTTGCAATTCAACAATTGGTAAACGCATCGAGGAAGCAAATTAACTGCCGTTATTTACGAGACACACAGTTAGTGTGGAAATCTGGCGTTTGGACATGACATGTGATGTAAAAATGGGCCTGAGCCTCGACAAACTCTCCCTAAAGAAAAATACATTATGAGCCATTCCATTCCCCTAATGTCTATAGACACACCTACCTGGGCTTGCAGCTCAGGGTCTGTTTTAATCATTCCTTAGGTCACTGACCCACAGAAAATTTAATTTATCTAGAACTTTGGTATTTTTCTTACAAAGAGCCTGCTCACAGTATTCCTTGTGTATATTGGAAGAGTGTACGCCAACAGCTAGTGGTTTTCATTCAAGCCACCATATTTTTCTAGCAGCTTTATTTTTTTTAAAACATTGGCATGGATATACACTCAGTGGACAAAACATTAGGAACACATTCAGAGTGAAAGCTATGATCCCTTGTTGATGTCACCTGTTAAATCCACTTCAATCAGTGTAGATGAAGGGGAGGAGACAATTGAGGCATGGATTGTGTATGTGTGTCATTCAGAGGGGTAAAAGTGCCTTTGAACGGAGTATGGTAGTAGGTGCCATGTGCACCAGTTTCTGTCAAGAACTGGAACGCTGCCGGGTTTTTCACACTCAACAGTTTCCCGTGTGTATCAAGAATGGCCTACCGACCCAAAGGACATCCAGCCAACTTGACACAACTGTGGGAAGCAACATGGGCCAGCATCCCTGTGGGATGCTTTTGATACCTTGTGGAGTCCATGCCCCAACAAATTGAGTCTGTTTTGAGGGCAAACGGACTCAATATTAAGAAGCTGTTCCTAATGTTTTGCAAACCCAGTGTACAGTATTTTACCATCTGTCTACTTCACAAATTTCACGTTGAATTGATTGTTTCATTTCATGTGATAAACGTTAAACCTTAAGTTAAATCTGCCAATTATGAAATTAGACCCAAGGCAGAGTGAATGAATGAACATAAAGTCAACAGAAGTACACATGCAACACATTTAAAACATGAAACTCGGAATGGGGACAATTATCTTTCACCTCTGGAATGGAGGACTGCTAGTCAACTGTAAGGCTATTATCAAATGACTGGGACTTAAAAAATATTCCCAAAGAGTCATAAAGAGACAGCTGAAAGCTATTGCAAAGCTTGGGAGGTTCGGAAAAACCTACAACCATCCATTATATGCATAATTGTTTTATTCTGAAATAACCTTGAAATGAGGGTAAGAACAGCCGGGAGATAGACGGGGGGGTCAAATAAAGTAATTATAAGGCGGTTGTTTATACTGGCAACAAAGATGGAGCAGCATTTATGACTCCATTGTAATATCGCCCTTGAAGGAAACCATGCACTTTATTGGCACCTTGGGGGAAAAAAGGGAGTCACCTCAGAGAATTCCGGTTTGGTTGAAAAACGCACATTTCATTTCACACTACATTAGCAATCTAATTACGTGTTGAAATGTAACACTGACAGGGGTCCTCGGGCATTGAGACATGCCACGCCTCGCAGGACTCAGTGGAGGCACAGCATGGCTGCTCTTCCTGCTACTGTTGGGGCTGGGACCCCACGCCCACCCTACCAAGCTCGAAGCAGAGCCGCCTGAAACCCAAGATCTGCCTTCATAAACGCCAGCAGCTGAGCCCAAGCCATGAGCTGTCAGTGAGCATTAGGGTGATCTCTCTATACCTGACACACAAGCAGGCTCCTCAGGGTGCCTTTCACAGTTACATCCCCAGACTGTCAAAAGATCAAGCACCACTCATACCCCAACAACAGACTCGCCATTCAGTGGGGGTTCCATTCAAACCTGATGGGAGATTTTTCTGCATCCAAAATTAATTTCATGTCATTTGAACTACATCGTGGGGTCTGTGTTGAACAGGAGAAGTGTAATAACAAATGTTAGGCCATTTTATAATAAGGGATTATGCACCACAAGGGGTTTTCACCCCAAGTTACAAGGCCTTATGAAGTCAGACCTCTACATTATATTCGTTACTGCCCTATTATGAATGGTATTTTCCTCACATACTTTCCCAAAAAAATTTGTTCAGGGAGTCAGATATCTGTGAGTCCGCAAACCCCACACCATCCAAGGCCTGCAATTGTCTGAGAGAAGTTTGCGTTGGACACGCTCCACATCACCTCATGTTTGAGATTATCGACAAACCACCCAGAAAGTAGGATCCAAAATGATTTTTTTAATACATTTGTCAAGCATCGCAATCCCACCTCCGACCCCCCTTAACATTCACTATCCAAGGAGCCCATATCCACTGAGTAAAGAGGAGATCCCTGGATGGTCTCCATGACCACTGTTGTTTTTCTACATTATGCGTTTTAATGAATATCACAGAAGATTTGAGAATCATCTCAATGTTTGTTACCCCAGGGGCGGTTTCACCCTCATTATCGGGGAGGGAAATTGTATAGAAATGTAAGGGTTTAGAAAGGTAAGGGTTTAGAAAGGTAATGATTAATAAATGTAAGGGTTTACAAAGTTAAAGATTAAGAAAAGTAAGGGTTTAGAAAGGTAATGATTTAGACAAGTAAGGTTTAGAAAGGTAATGATTAAGAAAGGTAATGATTATGAAATGTAAGTGTTTGGAAAGGTAATGATTTAGAAATGTAAGGATTTAGAAATGTAATGGTTTAGAAATGTAAGTGTTTGGAAAGGTAATGATTTAGAAATGTAAGGATTTAGAAATGTAATGGTTTAGAAATGTAAGGGTTTAGAAATGTAAGGATTTAGAAATGTAATGGTTTAGAAATGTAAGGGTTTAGAAATGTAAGGGTTTAGAAATGTAATGGTTTAGAAATGTAAGGGTTTAGAAATGTAATGGTTTAGAAATGTAAGGGTTTAGAAATGTAAGGGTTTAGAAATGTAAGGGTTTAGAAATGTAAGGGTTGAGAAATGTAAGGGTTGAGAAATGTAAGGGTTGAGAAATGTAATGGTTTAGAAATGTAATGGTTTAGAAATGTAAGGGTTTTGAAATGTAATGGTTTAGAAATGTAATGATTTAGAAATGTAAGGGTTTTGAAATGTAATGGTTTAGAAATGTAAGGGTTGAGAAATGTAAGGGTTTTGAAATGTAATGGTTTAGAAATGTAAGGGTTGAGAAATGTAAGGGTTTTGAAATGTAAGGGTTTAGAGGCTCTGCAAGTTGTTTGTGCATGTGCTTATCTCAGATCCAATCAGAGGGAGACCTGAACGTGAAGTCATAGCAATTATCCTCAGATGAGTACTGTACTCTGCATCTCCACAGACCACAGGAATGGCACTCAATTGCCGTTCACAGCCCTATAAGTTGTGTCCCGGTGGAGGCCAACATCTTCTGTTAGAATGGTCCTTGGGCGCTCCCATACCACTTGATCTGCTACTCTCAGAGTGGGTGAAACCAGGAGGATGATGTGTGTGTGTGGCCCCTGGGCTCGTGTCCTCAGCCTTGCATACCTACCTCCAGCCTGCAACAGGTACTCCCTAAATCTGCCCTAACATTTACCCTCTGTGAAACAAAACAGCTGGAATATGCGCATTACACTGGCTCAGTTGGGGTGGGGGAAGGGGGTGCAATCGCTGCCACCATGGGGGTGGGAAGAAAATCAAGTCTATTTTTTTAACTACTCTTACTCCTGACGCGTTGCATTACTGTTTGCTGCGAAGCACTTCCTAAGATCAGCATGTACACTGAGTGAGTCTGAGGGTGGAAATGAACACTGTGTCATGGTGAAAAAACACTGGCGGTATGGGCAATCTCTGGCGGGCTTCACAAACCCAGCAGCGTGATTGATGCCTGAAAGTGAAACCTACTGTAGCCAGTAGTTTGCTTCGCATAATTCTGCTCTAACTCACCCAGGGGATGGCTTGGGAGGAAAATAAGAAAGTGCCCACCATACAGGAATTCTTCAATATTACCAACAATAGTCTCAAAACATAAGGCTCCCGCCTCCCGAGTGGCGCAGTGGTCTAAGGCACTGCATCACAGTGCTGCTAGCTGTGCCACTAGAGATTCTAGGTTTGAGTCCAGGCTCTGTCACAGCCGGCCGCGACCGGGAGACCCATGGGGCGGCGCACAATTGGCCCAACGTCGTTCGGGTTAGGGGAGGATTTAGCCGTCAGGGATGTCCTTGTCCCAACTCCTGCTGGGTGCAGTGCATGTTGACACGGTCACCAGGTGCACAATGTTTCCTCACTAACATTGGTGAGGCTGGCTTCCGGGTTAAGTGGGCATTGTGTCAAGAAGCAGTGCAGCTTGGATGGGTTGTGTTTCGGAGGACGCATGGCTCTCAACGTTTGCCTATCCCGAGTCCGTAAAGGAGTTGCAGTGATGAGACAAGTTTGTAACTACCAATTGGATACCACGAAATTGGGGAGAAAAAGGAGTAAAAAAATATATAATTACAAATAAAAATAAATAAAAACATAACTCTCCAAGTGACCTCCTATGCCTCATGAATTCCCTATTCTAAAGAAAAATGAACTTGCTGCTCGTACTCCTATATTGTATGTCCAACTAACAAAATTAATCTCAGCACACAGCGGGCCCACCTTTTAACGAATGGTGTTACACAGCATTAGATAATGCAGACTCCGTGACTTCTCTTTAAGTGTATTGAGATGCATTTAGTTAAAGTTAGATTTAATTTAAGAACTGCAAATCTGGCTTTTTCATGAATTAAGTGACATTGGAAGTGAAATACAATTATTTGTTGCTGTGGCAACTGAGACCAACTCTTTTCATTTGTTTATCTGCTAATGTGTTTTTCTCCACAGCCTACCTGAATCTACATGTTTGTCTTAATACAGATTAAGACCCAAAATAGTCAATTGGGTGTTGTTGCTCAATGGAGAAGGAGGGGGGTGATTGACATGGGAACAATTTACCTTAGGGTAGCATGAAAAACCAGGAAAACAACCCTTCCTGACAGATGTGGTGAGCAGAGAAATGCAGCAATGGGAGTTCACTCCACTTCCAGTCAAATCACAAAGGCAATCCCAGACATGGGACTTAAAGTAATGGGGAAAAAACCTTGTTTTTAGTTTTCCTACTAATCAGTGCTGGGGATAAACGTTATCTTAGAATTCCAAGGGCAACAGGAAGACCCGATTGGGTTTCAAAGGAAGTTGGTGGAAATTTGCGGTCACAACTGAAATCTGGAACGCCCAACTTGACCATAAAGTGAACTATTGAAAATAGTTCAATAAACCACATTCCACATATTGTTATGGTGACATGTACTTTATATATTTTGTTATGGCTGGATGAGATTTGATAGGGAATTGAAAAATATCTCAAGTTCACTATATTTATACTTGTATTGCCTTGATTGGTTGGTATAAAATGTGTGCTTACTCCCATAACTTAATGTCTTGCTCAAATCACATTGTCAGGTGGCATGTGGTTTGCTGTTGTTCCACCCAATTATAGTAGAAACCAGCTTCAAATATACATGTGAGTCTTCCCAATACAAACAGTGTTAGACCAACCAGCTAATTTACGCAGCCACATGCCATAGGAAATGGTGTGTGAGTGCATGTAAAGCATGTCCCAACTGCTCATCAAATGCCAATATAATTCATCCCACGGCTCACAAGGGCCGATGGCATGCAAGGCCGAAACAGTGCTCGGAGCAACACAGACTATTGAGGTTATAGAGTTCAGAAAACAAACATACAGTAGAATACATCATGTGACGTGCGAAGGGAACACTCGACCAAGGGTTTACCATTTATTCCATATCCAGTAGTCGGTCACACAAAGTGTCATTTTCTTGATTCGCCCGGCTACTAAGTCATTCTGAAATATAACCTCGAAATGTAGCTGAAATTTTAAATAACAATCATAAAAACAGACCTAACTAAGTTGTAAAATTTGGGGGATTTGCAATTTATACAAATATTGATTTATAAGCATGATTTGCTGTTGAAATGTTGCCCTGTCAAGCTCAAGTCATCGCATGCCAAATGGAGGGCAAGTCTCGCCAAAACACTGGAGCCAGTCAACGACTTCTCACTATTACACGTCCTTTAGGTAAAGCCAACAGTTAGAAGCTGGTGCCACACACACAGACACACTCACACTGGGAGGAAATGAAAGCGTGAGTGTTTGACAAGAACACAGACATAGAGCGTGTTGACCAGTCTGACACCGCACCCCGGCCCTACATAAACAACAAGCAAGACTGAGACTGTTTCATCTGTTGGGTCTTCTTAAACCAATCAAATCATGGAGTCCTCCCTGAGCTCATCTCGAGGCCCGTTTTATTCAGACTGGTTTATTTTTCGGTTTACGCCAATGGCTACATGTTTTCTCATCATCGTCAACACTTTCTGAGTCGTCAAACTGGAGAGGTGACATCATCGGAGTTACAACTCAAAAAAAAAAGAGCTCTAAGGAGTGCAGTTAGTGGTGAAGTGTATCATGGGTGCATATTTGAGCGCCTCTCACGTCAGAGCCCTTATGAATGTAATTTCTGAGAGCAATAGTCTTCTGGCCTGAGCAACACTTGACAAGGTACCCTCATCCTCCATTTACGTCGGATTAAACAATCTCGACCATGCCAAATGAAACAACACTTTCGCTCTCCTGGAAGACATATAAACGTCAGAAAAAGTCATTCAGGATTAAGATTTCAATTTCGTCTGGGAATAAAATGCTGAATCAAAACTAGCTGAAAGTCTCCATTGTTGCGATGGAGTAAGGGAACCGTATTTTCCAGCCACTGTGGTTCTTTATGGTTGTCCAAGTCTAATTGCTGAATACTGTGTCTAGATTGGATTTTCATGTGAAAGTAGTATTTCCATTGCTATTCGGGCACCGTCGACACAAGCTTAAAGCAAACATTTACTTCAAATCCTGAAGTTGTTTACAAACTATCTACGATGGATTGTAATTGAGGAATTTGATGAACGTGCATACAACATGCCATCATGCTGTTTTCCGGTAACGTAGTGTGTATATTACTGAAGTTGTGTGTTTTCTCTTTTTACACACGCACAAACACCAATCAGGATTGTATTGCGCTGTATTATTTTCTAATTAGAGTGTATATACACCACATTCATCCACTATGAATGAGCTATTCATATTCATAGTAGACTGGTCCATACGTCGTCAATAGAGCATGATTTGGACAAGCACTGATAGCACAACACAAGGCACAGTGTATGAATAGCTGGTGAGACTACATATGGACAAATTAGCCCTAGGCTACTGGTGTACTGTTACTACAACAGTGTCCAATTTTGTCACAGCATATCAGATACACATTCTTCTCCTTGACAAAAAGCCTGGAGGCGAAGAAGTTTAGTGTACTGGATGTAGGCCAGGAGAGGATATTCATAAACATATAAAAAGCAGATTTAAACCAGTGATAAATACCAACAAAGAAGCATGTACTGTGCAGACGACTCTTGTTTTTGGGAAACAAGCAATTCGGTTAGATTTTGTTCTGCTCTATGAACACAGTAGAAGTATGATCTGTCTGTACATGGCATCATTGATTGTGTGAAATCAAGTGTCATAAATGCAGCCAAAGAGGAACTCAGTCGGGGTCCCTCAACTTACTGTTGAGCATTAGAATAGCAGAATGCACAAGGTGCAATTTGAAATTTGGTTGTGCAGTTTTCCTCTTGTTATGTCAGTCACTGACAGTGGCAAAATGTGTAGAATTGCAGGAAATTAGTTGTGAAACTAGTCTTTTGTTTCTCTCCACCCCATGGAAAAATGAGGAGAATTGCATGAAATTTGTAAGAACATTTCAAAAAACGTCTCTCTGCCCCATGGCAAAATGTGTAGAACTGCAGTTTTGAATTGCAATTGTTACTGTCTGTTTATTTAGCAGAAAGTCATTGAATTGATTAGCTTCACTGGCTCCTGGAGCACGTAGTATTCAGGTATTCAACTCATATTACCCCCAAACCAGCCATTGCGGGAAAAGCTCATATTTTGCAGGAAGTTGAAGAGGTTTAGAGTGCCATTGCCATTGCTAGTCTTGTTGGAGTGACTTTGTTGCAACTGGCGTCATGAGAGTGAATACTTATCTTCTTTTGTGTAAAAAATAAATGACCATTGGAGATGGTCTTCAAACTAGACTATATCGTTTCTTGTTTTTTTGTTGTTTTTTTCTCTTTGGTAAGTTGATCTAGCTAATGTATCAAAAAATATCAAAAGGTGTGGGTGAGGAAATATGTGCTGTTACGAATGCTGCGTGTTTACATTGCTATTTTTCCCTCTCATTGCTGGTCTGCAGCCACCATGAAATTGGTTTGCTATAAATGGAAACCGGGTTGAAACCCTGTAGTTGTTCTATGTGCTCAGTGTCCATGGGAGGTTCTGTCAAGGTTCTGTCAAGGTTCTGTCAAGGTTTTGTCTGTGAGGAAAGTCCACTAGACGACTCTACCAGACGTAAAGGAAGGGAAAGGCATTGATCTCCCTCCGTTTCATACATCTGCATCAATCTACTTTTTGGGGGGCTGGTTGGAAAGCAGACTGCATGTTCAAAGACCAACAGAGAGTTGTTTCAGCTTGCCATTTTCGGGTGCCTCAAGACTGTGCTTATCTGTTGTGACTGTTCACTGGCATGTGTTTAATAACGCAGTTGTCCTTTCAAAGTGTTGTGGGAGAGAGTAGATGCAAATGTAGTGATAGCACTTGTACAAGAACGTTCTGATAAAATCAGAGAAAGTTCAGAGGCAACACTTCACTTGATTCTCACTAAACCTTGCTCGCAAAACCCACATAACACTGCTGTAATAATGGCACGCCACATGAGGTTAGAGTTCTGAGAACTCGTGACATGAAGAAGCTAGATGGTTAGTAGTGCACCAAATCATGCCCTTGGAACTTTTAGAACCCTTGTCTGAATTCCCTTCCCTTTACATCCAAGGGGACTCGTTGGACAATGGACAGTTTTTATAACAGGGAGAAAATGCATTTTTTTACTCAAGGATCTGGGGCCATAGAGGGTTGCTGCGAGTCAGTCTGTCTTTACTGTGGACTCTCTGCGGACAGTTGGTGCAGTGGTATCATAAAAATTCCTCATATAGACAGGAAGAAATGAAGATCTGTACTCAATCAGAGATCGCTTGCGAAAGTCAACGTCAAAGTCTCTGCCTCTTTGAAGTATTCGGAGAGGTCAGGCCACAAAAACTTTTTTTGTGTCTTTTTCGACCATTTGCCCTAACCCTCCAGAGATGGTGTGAGCTCCTGTCTGCAACTGGGTCTGCATCCTTGGTTTGGCCAAAACATCATGTAATTTAGAGACCTCTTCACTGGTGCTTCTCAGTTTCGATTAGGCGAATGCACGGAACTTGCAACGCCATGACCATCAAAATAATCACTGTATTACTTCTAATGACTATACAGTCTTTCTCTGGAAGAATGATTTTTTTTTGAGTCAATGAATATGGCAACCAATTTGTGCTTTTATGAATCTGTGGCGCCAGTGTTTTGACATCATCAATGCCATTCTAAACGCTAACCGTAAAGCAATCGCATGACATGGCAATGCTTAGGAAACCCTATTCTCATGCAACAAAAAGCATCTATAATTCATATTTTACATGATGTTGGGACAACAGTATGATTAAAAACTACCCAGGGGACTCAAAGGGCCTCCCTCTTCAAGATACAACCCAGGGTTGTTTTCAGGCATTAGAAGGCAAATTGCCTGCTGCCAGGCACTCCTGTCAGCGATCTGGCTCTGGATCACGCGCCTGCTCTCGACTGCTCCCCTGGCTTGGCTACATCACGGCTCATACTCCAAATCTGCTCCGGAGATTGTGGCCCCATTGGAATGCATTCACAACCCCCCCTCACTCTCACTCTCTCTCACACACACACACACACACACACACACACACACACACACACAGAGAGACACGCACACACACATACACACATACACACACACACACGCACACACACAGACCCCTCATGCTCTCCCCAAAGCGAGTCCTCAGCGCTCAGTCCTACAGAGGACCATTAAAAGTGGAGGACTGAGGACCCCAACCACAACCACCACACACAACCCACCAACTCTCATGACCTTTTGTCAGTCTAATTTATCTGCTGGTAAATAAGCTTCAGTGCAGGACAGATGTGGCCTGTAGATTCATGTTAATCTACTGTCTATTAGGGTGTCCAATGATATTCCTGAATCAGCTCCCAGTGATGGTCCAGAGGATGTCGACTACCAGAGGTCAGCAGTAGAGACATTAATTCTTCCAAAAACAGTGGTAATTGGAGAACAGATGGCTGCCCTTAACAGTGTGTTCAGTAACCTGGGGGTGAAGCTGAGGGGGGGGGGGGTAGTTCATTATTAGAGCGAGAAACACCAAGGGTGTCATCGGCCAAAGTTACACCAAGGGAATGACGTTTTAAGTTGATTGCCTTCAGCAGCAGCCAAACAAATAGCGTTTCAAATTGTGATCCAGAATGGAAAACACTGTGAATACTTTTTCCTTTTCACCTCAAAACGTTATCCATTCAGGGCTGAAACCGAACTCGAGATGTTTGAGCGAAACCTGAGCTTTGCATGCGTTGACGTCAATGGGAAACGTGCTTGAAAGTTACATTAAACATGCATGTGCAGTATCTCAAGTAACATTTCAACTCTCAATGATTACCAAATGGTGGCATTTTTTATATTTCATTCGATAGTGTAAGATCAGACATGTTTTTTTGTGCCATTATTAACATATGGAATAATGTTGGAATGAATCTATGTGCGCAGGTTAGTCTGCGCATCGAAATCCTTGAGAGGTACCACAAGTACGTACAGCTCTGTCCACTTGCATTGATGCGAGACTCCTGAAATGATTCAATGAATCCAATGTTAGAATGGAAGTGACAGAATGAGTGGTCTTCAACAGCAATGTGATGAAAGCCAGACGGTAAGGCGGTTCCAAAATGGTTTTGTGAGGTGGAACAGACACATGGAATAAAACCTATTAACTTATTATGATAAAGGTGACAAAAAGGGAAGGAAACTTGGATGGACATTTCACCAACCTTGCTTAAAGTGCAAATGCCAGTGATGCAGAACAACAACTAAATAAAACTAAGCGCAAAACTAAGACGAGAGTTAGGCTATTGGCACCCTGTTCCCAATATGATGCACACATTTTTTGACCAGGTCACATTAAGCTCTGGTCAAATGTAGTACACTATGTAGGGAATAGGGTGCCGTTTGGAAAGCATCCTTACTTTCAAGTGTACTGTTAAAGCAATGAGTCACAAGAGCCTGTGACACAGTGTTCTAAGGGGCTGTGGATTGATGACAGCTAAGGGGTGTTGTTTATAAGGTGAAGGCTGACTTTTTTGCTAGCAAGCCAACTACAACTAGCAAGCTAGCTAGGAACACAAGGGTGCAACTTCCTAGCAAACCAATGAACAAACTACTGTAGCTAGCTAACTGGTGAAGTTATGGAAAACAACATCTATGTGTCAGCACTCAAACATAGCTATATGACTCAGTGGAAAGCATTCTGTTTCACAGAGATTGGAACCAGAAATTCCAAAAGACCCACCTTGCATTCTAATGATGTCGCTCTACATCTACAAGTTTGCCAATTGGGTCCATAGAGAGAGTCTAAAGACGATGGAAGTCTAAAAACAATGATGTTTGGCAGTTTTGGGACATTAAGAGGTGAGTAATGTTTTAACACCTAAACACATCTTGCAGTGGATATCAAACAGTCATATTCCCAAATACATGTTCTTTTAATCAGCATATGTGTTGAGTTAGCCTAACGAGCCAATTGAGGTCATTTGTCATTGAGTGACCCCTTCCAGTTGGCCTCATCCAAATAATGTATATTTCCCAGGAGGCCAAACTTTGCGGGTCACTTGCTTTCCAGTGCATAATCACACACTTAAGTAGGACAACTGTTCTGGTAGAAGATGTTGTTTTAATGCATTTGGCTAAAGAAGGGAATTTCTGGATGCATTTTGTGCCAATCATCACTTACATGCGAATGACTGCTCGTCACACTTAGGTTCTCCGAGTACCAAAGCAACACCTCCGATGCCTCCATAATGAAGAGTGTCAAAGAAACACATCTCATGCTTATTGTCCAAAATAGGGGAGGGTTGTCTAACTTTCTTTTGCACAGGGGAGGGTAGTGTGTTTTTTCTTCCATCCTAGCCAAATTTCCTCATCTGTTTGTATGCGCCTCCCCTATCAAGGTTTTTTGGTACTTCCCTTACGCACTGCGCTTTTCCCTGAGCTTACTATACCACAGGTCAACATAGTTCACCAATCTAACTGTCTATCCTTGTAACGATCTTGTGAAGTAGAGGCGGACCAAAGCGCAGCGTGGTGGTTGTTCATTGTAATTTATTGACGACACTATACATGAACAAACTAACGAAAAAACAAGAAACGTGAGAACTCAAAACAGCCCTGTCTGGTGCAAACACAAAAACAGGAACAATCACCCACAAACACACAGTGAAACCCAGGCTACCTAAGTATGATTCTCAATCAGAGACAACTAATGACACCTGCCTCTGATTGAGAACCATACTAGGCCGAAAACATAGAACTGCCCCAAAACATAGAAAAACAAACATAGACTGCCCACCCAACTCACGCCCTGACCATACTAAATAAATACAAAAACAAAGGAAATAGAGGTCAGAACGTGACAGTACCCCCCCCCCAAAGGTGCGGACTCCGGCCGCAAAACCTTGACCTATAGGGGAGGGTCTGGGTGGGCGTCTGTCCGCGGTGGCGGCTCTGGCGCGGGACGCGGACCCCACTTCCCCATTGTCTCAGTCCGCCTTATTGTCCGCCTCCGTGGCTTACTCACCATGCCCACCCCTCTCAATGACCCCACTGGACAGAGGGGCTGCTTGGGACAGAGGGGCAGCTTCTCGGGACAGAGGGACAGCTGCTCGGGACAGAGGGACAGCTGCTCGGGACAGAGGGACAGCTGCTCGGGACAGAGGGACAGCTGCTCGGGACAGAGGGACAGCTGCTCCGGGCGGAGGGGCTCTAGCGGCCCCTGGCTGACTGGCGGCACTGGCGGCCCCTGGCTGACTGGCGGCCCCTGGCTGACTGGTGGCACTGGCGGCCCCTGGTTGACTGGCGGCGCTGGCGCTGGGCTGACTGGCGGCACTGGCGGCCCCTGGTTGACTGGCGGCACTGGCGGCGCTGGGCAGACGGGCGGCGCTGGCGGCGTTGGGCAGACGGGAGGCTCCGATGGCGCCGGGCAGACGGGAAGCTCCGGCAGAGGCGCCGGACAGGCGGGAGGCTCCGGCAGAGGCGCCGGACAGACGGGAAGCTCCGGCAGAGGCGCCGGACAGGCGGGAGGCTCCGGCAGAGGCGCCGGACAGGCGGGAGGCTCCGGCAGAGGCGCCGGACAGGCGGGAGGCTCCGGCAGAGGCGCCGGACAGGCGGGAGGCTCCGGCAGAGGCGCCGGACAGGCGGGAGGCTCCGGCAGAGGCGCCGGACAGGCGGGAGGCTCCGGCAGCGGCGCCGGACAGGCGGGAGGCTCCGGCAGAGGCGCCGGACAGGCGGGAGGCTCCGGCAGAGGCGCCGGACAGGCGGGAGGCTCCGGCAGAGGCGCCGGACAGGCGGGAGGCTCCGGCAGAGGCGCCGGACAGGCGGGAGGCTCCGGCAGAGGCGCCGGACAGGCGGGAGGCTCCGGCAGAGGCGCCGGACAGGCGGGAGGCTCCGGCAGCGGCGCCGGACAGGCGGGAGGCTCCGGCAGAGGCGCCGGACAGGCGGGAGGCTCCGGCAGAGGCGCCGGACAGACGGAGACTCCGGCAGAGGCGCCGGACAGACGGGAGACTCCGGCAGAGGCGCCGGACAGACGGGAGACTCCGGCAGCGCTGGAGAGGAGGAAGGCTCTGGTAGCGCCGGAGAGGCGGGAGACTCCGGCAGCGCTGGAGAGGAGGAAGGCTCTGGACGGATGGGCCGGAGAGACAGCCTGGTACGGGGAGCTGCCACCGGAGGGCTGGGGTGTGGAGGTGGTGACGGATAGACCAGGCCGTGCAGGCGCACTGGAGCTCTTGAGCACCGAGCCTGCCCAACCTTACCCGGTTGAATGGTCCCGGTCGCCCTGCCAGTGCGGCGAGGTGGAATAGCCCGCACTGGGCTATGCAGGCGAACCGGGGACACCGTGCGCAAGGCTGGTGCCATGTAAGCCGGCCCAAGGAGACGCACTGGAGACCAGATGCGTAGAGCCGGCTTCATGGCACTTGGCTCGATGCCCACTCTAGCCCGGCCGATACGCGGAGCTGGAATGTACCGCACCGGGCTGTGCACCCGCACTGGGGACACCGTGCGCTCCACAGCATAACACGGTGCCTGCCCGGTCTCTCTAGCCCACCGGTAACCACAGGAAGTTGGCTCAGGTCTCCTACCTGGCGTAGCCATACTCCCTGTTAGCCCCCCCCCAAGAAATTTTTGGGGCTGACTCCCGGGCTTCCATCCACGACGCCGCGCTGCCTCCTCATACCAGCGCCTCTCCGCTTTCGCCGCCTCCCGTTCTTCCTTGGGGCGGCGATACTCTCCTGGCTGAGCCCAAGGTCCTTTACCGTCTAATTCGTCCTCCCATGTCCATACCTCCTCGCGCTGCTCCTGCTGCTGCTTTTTCCTTTGCCCATTACCACACCGCTTGGTCCTATTGTGGTGGGTGATTCTGTAACGATTCTCTTCTTGTGAAGTAGAGGCGGACCAAAGCGCAGCGTGGTGGTTGTTCATTGTAATTTATTGACGACACTATACATGAACAAACTAACGAAAAAACAAGAAACGTGAGAACTCAAAACAGCCCTGTCTGGTGCAAACACAAAAACAGGAACAATCACCCACAAACACACAGTGAAACCCAGGCTACCTAAGTATGATTCTCAATCAGAGACAACTAATGACACCTGCCTCTGATTGAGAACCATACTAGGCCGAAAACATAGAACTGCCCCAAAACATAGAAAAACAAACAGACTGCCCACCCAACTCACGCCCTGACCATACTAAATAAATACAAAAACAAAGGAAATAGAGGTCAGAACGTGACAGTAACCCCCCCCCAAAGGTGCGGACTCCGGCCGCAAAACCTTGACCTATAGGGGAGGGTCTGGGTGGGCGTCTGTCCGCGGTGGCGGCTCTGGCGCGGGACGCGGACCCCACTTCCCCATTGTCTCAGTCCGCCTTATTGTCCGCCTCCGTGGCTTACTCACCATGCCCACCCCTCTCAATGACCCCACTGGACAGAGGGGCTGCTTGGGACAGAGGGGCAGCTTCTCGGGACAGAGGGACAGCTGCTCGGGACAGAGGGACAGCTGCTCGGGACAGAGGGACAGCTGCTCGGGACAGAGGGACAGCTGCTCGGGACAGAGGGACAGCTGCTCGGGACAGAGGGACAGCTGCTCCGGGCGGAGGGGCTCTAGCGGCCCCTGGCTGACTGGCGGCACTGGCGGCCCCTGGCTGACTGGCGGCCCCTGGCTGACTGGCGGCACTGGCGGCCCCTGGTTGACTGGCGGCGCTGGCGCTGGGCTGACTGGCGGCACTGGCGGCCCCTGGTTGACTGGCGGCACTGGCGGCGCTGGGCAGACGGGCGGCGCTGGCGGCGTTGGGCAGACGGGAGGCTCCGATGGCGCCGGGCAGGCGGGAAGCTCCGGCAGAGGCGCCGGACAGGCGGGAGGCTCCGGCAGAGGCGCCGGACAGACGGGAAGCTCCGGCAGAGGCGCCGGACAGGCGGGAGGCTCCGGCAGAGGCGCCGGACAGGCGGGAGGCTCCGGCAGAGGCGCCGGACAGGCGGGAGGCTCCGGCAGAGGCGCCGGACAGGCGGGAGGCTCCGGCAGAGGCGCCGGACAGGCGGGAGGCTCCGGCAGAGGCGCCGGACAGGCGGGAGGCTCCGGCAGAGGCGCCGGACAGGCGGGAGGCTCCGGCAGCGGCGCCGGACAGGCGGGAGGCTCCGGCAGAGGCGCCGGACAGGCGGGAGGCTCCGGCAGAGGCGCCGGACAGACGGAGACTCCGGCAGAGGCGCCGGACAGACGGGAGACTCCGGCAGAGGCGCCGGACAGACGGGAGACTCCGGCAGCGCTGGAGAGGAGGAAGGCTCTGGTAGCGCCGGAGAGGCGGGAGACTCCGGCAGCGCTGGAGAGGAGGAAGGCTCTGGACGGATGGGCCGGAGAGACAGCCTGGTACGGGGAGCTGCCACCGGAGGGCTGGGGTGTGGAGGTGGTGACGGATAGACCAGGCCGTGCAGGCGCACTGGAGCTCTTGAGCACCGAGCCTGCCCAACCTTACCCGGTTGAATGGTCCCGGTCGCCCTGCCAGTGCGGCGAGGTGGAATAGCCCGCACTGGGCTATGCAGGCGAACCGGGACACCGTGCGCAAGGCTGGTGCCATGTAAGCCGGCCCAAGGAGACGCACTGGAGACCAGATGCGTAGAGCCGGCTTCATGGCACTTGGCTCGATGCCCACTCTAGCCCGGCCGATACGCGGAGCTGGAATGTACCGCACCGGGCTGTGCACCCGCACTGGGGACACCGTGCGCTCCACAGCATAACACGGTGCCTGCCCGGTCTCTCTAGCCCACCGGTAACCACAGGAAGTTGGCTCAGGTCTCCTACCTGGCGTAGCCATACTCCCTGTTAGCCCCCCCCCAAGAAATTTTTGGGGCTGACTCCCGGGCTTCCATCCACGACGCCGCGCTGCCTCCTCATACCAGCGCCTCTCCGCTTTCGCCGCCTCCCGTTCTTCCTTGGGGCGGCGATACTCTCCTGGCTGAGCCCAAGGTCCTTTACCGTCTAATTCGTCCTCCCATGTCCATACCTCCTCGCGCTGCTCCTGCTGCTGCTTTTTCCTTTGCCCATTACCACACCGCTTGGTCCTGTTGTGGTGGGTGATTCTGTAACGATTCTCTTCTTGTGAAGTAGAGGCGGACCAAAGCGCAGCGTGGTGGTTGTTCATTGTAATTTATTGACGACACTATACATGAACAAACTAACGAAAAAACAAGAAACGTGAGAACTCAAAACAGCCCTGTCTGGTGCAAACACAAAAACAGGAACAATCACCCACAAACACACAGTGAAACCCAGGCTACCTAAGTATGATTCTCAATCAGAGACAACTAATGACACCTGCCTCTGATTGAGAACCATACTAGGCCGAAAACATAGAACTGCCCCAAAACATAGAAAAACAAACATAGACTGCCCACCCAACTCACGCCCTGACCATACTAAATAAATACAAAAACAAAGGAAATAGAGGTCAGAACGTGACAATCCTGTCCTCTATCTACCATTCATAGTGATAATATTGTTGTTTATTGAACCTTTATTTAACTGGGCAAGTCTATTAAGAACAAAGTCTTATTTACAATGACGGCCTACCTAATAGTGGTAAGTAGGTGGATTGTTTGGCCAGAGCAATAGGCTAACTACTGTAGCAATCATACCCCACATACAATCATTCAATGCTGCACCAATTTTCAATATAAATTCACAATATTTTTGAGGAATAGCTGATAGACAGTGGAGAAGCCAGATGCCTCAGTGTGCATGAAATCATAGTGAAGACATGAGACACACAGCTCAAAAATCTCCCCTATTGATCTTGGTCACAGACAATACAATTATTCTACCTAGACTAACCTACAACACCCCGATGCAATGAATAATTGCATTGTTGTTTTCAAGTGAGTACAAAACTCTACTCTAGGCTGTAAACTACAGTGAAAAAATGTCATTTGAACGTTTAATTCCATTCATTCCATTTGGATCAGTTGTTGGTCTACTGTCAACAGTTTATAAGGTCTAAAAAGGCCCAGTAGCAGGACAGTCTGGCTGTATTTTTACTTATGATACTGAGATGCGCTGCCTGTTGCGGATCATCATTCTCCCATGTCGCCCTATAATAATGTGGCTACTGGCCACATAGGCCTATGCTCCCAGAAGGCCCAGTTATTCAGGAAAGCTTAACACATGCTCTGCCTCCTCTCAGATTCGAGTGGCTATTCCTCTCGCACCTAGAAACTAACGCTTCAATATAGCCACACTGTTTGTCATTTCACTTTTCAAATGTATTCCCTTTCATGTGTGGCTTGAACACAATCAGTCACAACGTTTGAATCTGATTTGGCTACTTCAAAAGTCTCCTGTAGGCTTCCTGCACATGTTTGTCCACTCCACTCTAACATGCTGTAATTGCAGCATCCAAAGTGTGCACCGGCCATTTGATGAATGGACAGAGATCTCTGTCACAAAATACCAAAAAGCGTAATGGCATTCAGAGATTGTCATGCCAAGCCTTCGATACTGAGTCCAAGGTAGCGAAGGATGTATTTTCTGTTTTTCGAGATTGATAATACCGTATTTGATTGTGATGTTGAAGATGCAATCCATTCATGTTGAAGCACCCAAAGTCAGTAATCGGTATGCAGTTATGCTTTTTTAACTGGTTGTGTGGTGCATTGGCACAGAAACCTGTTGGTGGAGGATTCCCTGCATACATTTTATATAGAGTAATTATAAATATAGCTAGCATCAAACTGTTAAATCTGACTTCCCCGTAGCTGATCATTGTCTGCAGCCGGCTCTGTACGTAGTCTTAATGAGACCGGCAGGGTGAGTGAGCTGGTCCATGGTGGTCGGCGAACCCTCAACCTTCTGAGCCATAGCCCTGCATGGCATTGACCGTGTCAAGAAAACATGCTGCATTAGCAGTCGATATTCACGTTTGTAAACACAGGGTCGCTACAGTTACCCCCCTTCAGCAGTTAAAAAAGTGAAAGTATTGCAGCGCTGTCATAACAACTGTGGGATATACATTATTGAGCTAGTACTGGGTATAAACAAGCTACGTTTCCAGTTTGTTTGGATTTGTTTGACGAATTACATAGAATGATATATCTGTGGATGAGGAATAGCTCGGACAGCAGAAGTCCATATGTACCAAAATGCAATATTGCATCAATGGCACTAGCCTATGTTGTTACAATCTAAAGGATTGCTTCAGGCGACTGGACAAGATGAGTTGCAATAAATGGTTTTCCCATGAATTGGAACAATGTGTCCAAACACTAAAGAAATCCCAAATTGATTAATTTGTTATTAAATATAGGACAAAACATAGAACGAAAGACCTTTAAACTTACATTCATTTACATTAAGGCCATTAAATGACAACATGCAGTAGTGTTTGTGATTAAATACTAAGTCACATTTGTGGTTGTGGGACAGGGACAGGGACAGGCAGAGCGTGGGTCTGGTTAAACAGATGCGTTCACTGTGATACAAGCTCAGTGGACCCTTCGGCTCAGAGCAGAAACACAAACAGAGTGCTCTCTGGTCAGGAGCTGGCTGAGGGCAATAAATTGAATGAAAAGGGAACCAACTCAAAGGGGAAACTATTCATCCCAGCCCTATAACTCTTCCTGCTCCTTTCCCTATTATATTTTACGTCCAGCTTTGCGGTGATTGCATTAGCAGGCCCGACGCGGCCTTGAAAGAACAAAGCCGCCTTAGCTGGAAACCCAGCTAGAGCTGTGGAGGGGAGCCCGGAGCTCTGGACCAAGTAGTGATGGCCCCCGGGATGGGAAACGGTCTCCAAGTCCTGACACGGCACAGACATGTCCGGCTAAATTATGACGTTTTCAAAGGGAGGATGACAGCCCCTAAAGCCACAGACCTGCGTCAGCATATGGGCCCCACTTCGGGGAAGTGAAGGCAGGTCACCATATGTGGTGCGGTGAGACACTAGTCCTTTACAGACAGACGCACTATCTCAGACTCCAATGGCACAGTAGCCATCTTGTTGTTCCAAACCGCTCTGTCGCATCAATGACCGGATGATACTGAGATTATAAGATGAATGTGCCTCAGTGATGAGATATTGAGGTCATGCCTTTGTAGGCACCACTTAAGTAAGGGGGAAGTGTCCTTTTATCATTGGAACCTTGGTTACCTCTGGCTCCCACAGAGTATACTTTGACACACTTAGGCTTACTGTACATGATTAATTAAAGAGGCTCAACATTCCTTCACTTCAATCAGTATGACTATTTAGTTGTTGAGTTCATGGATACGATCTGCATACTTCACAATGGATGAATTATCATAACGATTGTAATTATCTATTCATGGGCTCCTCTTCATGTTTACAACATTTACGTCCATGTTTTTCCTCACTACGTTTCTCCAGAGGAGAAAGGGTGGAATATCAATATGGTTTACATCAAGTCCGAAAGTAAATTATTCTTAATTAGTTACAGGACGCACATAAGCTTGGGGGTATTGAAAAAGCAAGCTGAGGTTACAAACATATAATGAGGACTGCAGTATAGCAAAGAGGGTCACATTATATTACATGCACTAAGAATGAACAGATCTTTGCATCTGCCAATTAATTAGTAATTAATCAACAAATGTTTTAACAGATTTCACAAAATAAAAGTTCTGAGTTTCATGACGTATTATATTTTAGTGGTCAAATCTGCTGAATTTAGCATTAAAGACTAGTTAATATGGAAATTCTGGCAAGCATGGGTGAGACTTCAGTCTGAGAATTAATATATTTTTCCATTTTACTTTTTGATGTATTACTAATGGTGAATCATATACTAAAGGAAAAAAATGTGTTTTCTATAACCTAGAAGCATTCTTCGGCTCTCCCCATAGGAGAACCCTTTGAAGAACCCTTTTTGGTTCCAGGTAGAATCCTACTATTTTCCACATAGAACCCTTTCCCCAAAGGGTTCTACATGGAATCCAAAAGAGTTCTACCTGCAATCAAAAAGGTGTTTCCTATGGGGACAGCCGAAGAACCCTTTTGTAACCCTTTTTTTCTACGAGTGTACGGTAAATAGGAACATTTCCAAAAGCAGAAGTTTTGTCCCCCATCTTCTGATAAATTCAATCGTTCCAACAATAACTGAGGTTTGTCAGAAATCCTTGGGTATTTTCACCTAATTCAAGCATTTATTCCTTTCTCACCAGAGTGCCACTCGGCATCTCTTTCTTCAGCTGCAAAAAAATATTGATTTATTGCTTTGATATGTATATGTTTAACACTCTTTATAGAGTGTATGTGTCACGGCTTTCTTCTGTTGAAGGAGAGGCGGACCAAAACGCAGCGTGGTTATTTAGATACATCTTTAATAAGGATGAAAATAGAACAATATAGAAAAACAAGAACCGTGAAAAACCGAAAACAGCCCTATCTGGTGTAACAAACACAAAGACAGGAACAATCACCCACAAAACCCAACACAAAACAGGCTACCTAAATATGGCTCCCAATCAGAGACAATGACTAACACCTGCCTCTGATTGAGAACCATATCAGGCCCAAACACAGAAACAGACAAACAAGACATCCAACATAGAATGCCCACTCAGATCACACCCTGACCAAACAAAACATAGAACATACAAAGCAAACTATGGCCAGGGTGTGACAGTATGTGTACTGTTATAGAATATTGATACAGACTGAGAATTGAAACCGGAGTAAAGTTGTGCCCAATCTGGTAAAACCACAGCAGGAAATCCAAAAGGGAGCTATGTCTTGATAAGACTTGTCTAGACATTATCCGAGTGGGAGCAATTGTTTGAAACAACCTTATCGAGAAAAAAAAACATTACCTCTACAGCAACAACAGACTGGTTTGTTTTTGCTTTGCAGGCAGTGTGATGAAGCCAAGGTGTGAGGTAGTCATTTAATTTTCATTGCCCACTTGCCTTGTTACAGCAATACTTCCTTTATGGTATCAAACCTTGCCAATCCTGCGAAACATGGCGGAATGTGGGGGTGTGCTTGGTATTGCTTAGAGTATTATGTTTATGTACTTCGAAGCTGTTGAACTAGCAAGCTAAACTCATTCCCCCCTAAACTAGTATCTCATGAACAATGTGAATCTCCAGAACGTTTTTTTTTTAGGGACAGCTTAGAATTATGTAAGAGTGAAGGTCCACACATTCAATGAATGCAAATTATAGTAGTAAAGTGTATGTTCAAATTGGTGGCCAAATGGTGTAGATTTTAGAAGAGCCATGAAACTAATAACATCATATATGTCATCATCATATATAAGACTGAAGTTTTTTAAAAAAGAGGCAATTTGGGAGTATCGGGGCTCACCATGTTTAAACATTTCTTTATTACTGAAAGTATCAGATTCACAAATCAGACATGGGCAATAACCCCTAAATCCCCTCGTGTCAATGGTGTTAGCGCCTGTATTTGACATTTACAAGGTTATTTCATGGCGATGGAGCTCCAAGCCAGTCAATGCAATCAAAAAATATGTGACTAGATCCACAGTGGTGATGACCTCACATGTTCAAGTTGTGTCCAAAGTTGCAGGATAATTGTAGCCATGAAATAGCTAGTCTCGAAAAAACCCAACGCTAGGCAACAGTTAGAGGGTCTGGTTTCAATGATGGACGCTTTTGGCAACTTCAATATTTTTGTTGATTTTTTTTAACAAAAATCCGGGGCTGGTCTTTTTCAGACAAACAACTCTCCCAACAAATCACAGCAGACATGCCAGAACGTTGCAATTTAAAAACAACGTTTTCAGGCTAAACCTTTGCAGTTGTTTTAGTGAAAGTAGTTGATGCAAATTAGCCACTTGTGAGATGCACTCGTTAAACATAACATCTGTAAGCTCCATCTTGTTAGCTACTTTTCTGTGTTTTATTCAAGCGGATAAACTTGTGACGCAGTTCCTCTATACCAAAAGAGTCCATCATTGAAACCAGGCCATAGTCACTGTTTCCTAGGGTCAGGTTTTCGAGACTATGAAATAGCATAGCAATGAGTGACTAGACCATGCTTTTTAAATTGTGAATGCAGGATGATAATGGTCTGGCTGTGGATGGGCCATAAATAAATGCCAGATCACACCGGAGTTTAGGATCTGTGATTAGGCTTGTGGCTGGATAAAGAACACATTGGCTCGTGCTGTGCTGAGAAAGCCTGCTTCGAGGAGACCGTATCCCTACGCCTAACATGAATATCTGATGCAAAATCCTCATGAGTTTATATCCTACTACTGTTAATTTTTCCACAAATAGCATTTTTGATTGAAAATGATCAATGCCAGTTTCTGCCTTCCAAAGTGTGTGTCCACTGGAAACCAGTTGTTACAGAAACAAAGGAAATGTACCTACCTCGTATAGCACACGGTTGTTTAGTCGATGTAGTAGATCACTTACCGTATCTATTATAATGACAAGATAGTCGAGTGACCCTCTAACAATGGAAATACACGTACGAGATCAGGTGGGACCATTCTAGCCAATGAGAGGGCAGATATGTGTGTGAACAACAGGCCCATCCAATTTTTTTTTTTTTCATGTTGTCGAAATGCCACGTGTGTCCACTTATATCAGTGAATTCGTAACAACCTAACCATTATGAAACTTCTATTCAATCAAATAAACCTCACATTGCAAATTATCAATTCAATTTTTTGTTGACCATATTCTACACTCTCATTGACCTCCATTAAAAAATTCCTCACTTAGTGGTCTTATTTTCGTGGACATATTTTGGACGGAGTAAAGCATCTTGCTTCGCCTCTTCCTCTCTGCTTATATTATGTTATATTATGGCCGTAGCTGCTCTCAGGTAATCAGATAACCATGAGCTTCAATGAGGAACCAGCACCAGGTTGAAAGTGTCCAACTTTACTGTGTAGTCTTCATATTTACTCATACCTATTTTGTGAAACTGAAATAAAAAGAGAAAGAAAGTGCTTGAATAGGCTACAGCTTTAAACACAAGCAAAGAATGGAATATGTTCCAGGATTTAATCAATTGCGTTGAGGAGTTTACCACATCAGTCACCGACTTCATTAATAAGTGCATTGACGACGTCATCCTCACATTGACAGTGCATACATATCGCAACCAGGGGGCTTGGATTACAAGCAACATCCACACTAAGCTAAAGGCTAGAGCTGCCGCTTTCAAGGAGCGGGACACTAATCCGGACGCTTATACGAAATCCCGCAACAACCTCCGACAAGCCATCAAACCGGCAAAGTGTCAATATGGGACTATGATCGACTCCTACTACGTCGGCTCGGAAGCTCGTCAGATGTGGCAGGGCTTGCAAACTATCACGGATTAAAAAGGGAAAAACAGGCGTGAGCTGCCCATTGATGCAAGCCTACCAGACAAGCTACATGCTTTTTATGCTCGCATCGAGGCAAGCAATACTGATCCAAAAATGAGAGCACCAGCTGTTCCAGACGACTGTGTGATCACGCTCTCAGTAGCCGATGTGGGTAAGACCTTTAAACAGGTCTTAACATTTGCAAGGCCACTTGGTCGTACAAAATACAAGGACGCGTACTCAGAGCACGCGCTGACCTGCTAGCAAATGTATTCACTGACATTTTCAACCTCTCCCTGACCAAGTCTGTAATATCTACATGTTTCAAGCTGAGCATCATAGTCCCTGTGCCCAAGAACGCCAAGGTAACCTGCCTAAATGACTATCGCCCCATCGCAGTCCCTCAATGTCAGCAAGTCAAAAGGAGCTGATCGTAGACTACAGGAAACGGAGAGCCAAAGACCCCCTATTCACATCAACGGGGCTGTGGTGGAGTGGGTCGAGAGCTTCAAGTTTCTCGGTGTCCACATCATTAAGGATCTATCATGGTCCACACATACCAACCGTCGTAAAGAGGGCACGACAAAGCCTCTTTCCCCTCAGGAGGCTGAAAAATATTGGCATGGGCCCTCAGAGCCTCAAAAAGTTATTTAGCTGCACCATTTTTTGTATTTACTACTTATTAGGACCCCCAATTAGCTGCTGCCGAGGCAACGGTTACTGTTTCTGCGGTCCAAACAGGAAACAACATAACAAATAAAATACATAATATACATAAATATGCATAGCACTACATTTATATTACAATTTAGCCATTCAGCAGACTTTCCCACCCATAGCGACCCACAGCTAGTGCCTTAATTTTAAGATAGCCAGGTTAGACAACCACATATCACAGTCGTATCCCAGCCACATATCACATACATAATACAAGACATAATACAATGCTAAATACAATACAAAATGCATACAAATGCCTGTGTGTCTCTTCACAGTCACCGTCGTGCAATAAAACGTTCTTTTATCTGGTTTTTGAACCTGGTTTTATCGCTGGCTTGAGTTACCTGGGGTGGCAAAGAGTTCCATTTAGTCATGGCTCTATTTAATACTGTGTGTTTCCCAGCCTCTCTTCTAGACCTGGGGACTGCGAAGAGACCTCTGGTTGCATGTCTTGTGTGATACCCTTGAGTGTCTAAACTGTGTGCCAACTGCTTGAACAGACAGTTCGGTACATTCAACGCATCAGCACCTCACACGAAGACCAATCAATCCATTGAGGGCATCTTGACTGGCTGCATCACCACTTGGTACGCAACTGCTTGACATCGGACCGCAACGCGCTACAGAGGGTGGTGCATACGGCCCAGTACTTCACTGGGGCCCGAGCTCCATGCCATCCAGGACCTCTATACCAGGCGATGTCAAAGGAAGGCCCTAAACATTTTCAAAGACTCCAGTCACCCAAGTCATTAGACTGTTCTCTCTGCTACCGTACGGCAAGTGGTACTGATGCACCAAGTCTGGACCCTGAACAGTTTCTACACCCAAGCCATAAGACTGCTAAATAGTTAGTTAAATAGTTAACCAAATAGCTACCTGGACTATCGGCATTGACCCTTTTTGCACTAACTATTTTCACTCATCACATACGCTACTGCTATTGTTCCACTAGGAACTAACCATTACCATCTATTGATTAGAGGGTTGGACTAGTAACCAAAAGGTTGCAAGATCAAATCCCAGAGCGGACAAGGTAAAAATCTGCCGTTCTGCACCTGATCAAGGCAGTTAACCAACTAAGCCGTCATTGAAAATAAGAATTTGTTCTTAACTGACTTGCCTAGTTAAATAATGGTTTTAAAAAATCATCTATCCTGTTGCCTATTCACTTTATTCCTAGTTATATGTACATAATTACCTCATACATACATCGAGATCGACACTGTACTGGTACCCCGTGTGTACAAAATATTAGGAACACCTTCCCAATATTGAGTTGCGCCCTCACAACAGCCTCAATTCGTTGGTCCATGGACTCTACAAGGTTCTGGCCCATATTGACTCCAATGCTTCCCGCAATTGTGTCAAGTTGGCTGGATGTTTTTGGGTGGTGGACCATTCTTGATACACATTGGAAACTGTTGAGCGCGACAAACACAAAAGCGATGCAATTCTTGACACAGACTGGTGCGCCTGGCCCCCACTGCCATACCCCATTCAAAGGCACTTAAATATGTTGTCTTGCCCATTCACCCTCTGAACGGCACACATACAGAATCCATGTCTCAATTGTCTCAAGGCTTAAAAATCCTTCTTTAACCTGTTTCCTCCCCTTCATCTACATGTATTGAAGTGGATTTAACAGTTGACATCAATAAGGGATCATAGCTTTTACCTGGATTCACTTGGTCAGTCTATGTCATGGAAAGAGCAGGTGTTCCTAATGTTTTGTACACTCAGTGTATGGTTATTGTTACTCATTGTGTTGTTATCATTACATTTATTATTACGTTACTACATTTCTTTTTTCTCTCTCTCTGCATCATTGGGCCCGTAAGTAATAATTTCACCGTTAGTTAACACCTGTTGTTTACAAAGCATGTGACAAATACATTGATTTGATTTAAACACATGCCTGTGAAATACAGTTAAAGTAATAAATGTAGCTAATTTCTTCCATTCAAAATTATCTTGAGAAGAATAGGGCAGCTAGGATGTAGGCCTACAGCATATAACACTAGCCTAGCTAGCATTTTTAGCATGAATAGTATATTTTGTTACACAGTTGCAAAAATGTCGATCTCAATTTTCTAACAGTAAATAGCTATGCATCCAACCACAGTTTCAAGCATTAAAATAAGAATGTTAACTTACAAGCAATGCTTTCCATGGCACTAACAGAGTGGATGGGAACAATTTGAACAAGAACATTTGAAAATGGAGCACCTGAGAACCTTAACTCCTGTGACTCGTTGAGCCAATAGGGAAACACTAAGTGATTGACTGTGAAAAGCCTGAATATTTAAATTGTCCATTAGATGGCAGCTCGTCTTCAACTGCTTTGACATGACACCTTAGACCTAAATACATTTCTATTCAAATTGTTAGAATCATGAATGACTGTGTGGTTGGAAGCAAGGCTATTATAGTAAACGAAAACTGAAATGACAACTAATAATGAAAAAACTCTTTAGTAACACTAAAATAAAATAATTAACAAACCCCTTTTAAAAACTAAAACTATACTGAAACTATTATTTCTGACTCCAAAAGTATTAACCTGTATTAACTGCACCTGTTTGAACTCGTTACCTGTATAAAAGACACCTTTCCACACACTCAATCAAACAGACTCCAACCTCTCCACAATGGCCAAGACCAGAGAGCTGTGTAAGGACATCAGGGATAAAAATTGTAGACCTGCACAAGGCTGGGATGGGCTACAAGACAATAGGCAAGCAGCTTGGTGAGAAGGCAACAACTGTTGGCGCAATTATTCGAAAATGGAAGAAGTTCAAGATGACAGTCAATCACCCTCGGTCTGGGGCTTCATGCAAGATCTCACCTCGTGGGGCATCAATGATCATGAGGAAGGTGAGGGATCAGCCCAGAACTACACGGCAGGACCTGGTCAATGACCTGAAGAGAGCTGTGATCACAGTCTCAAAGAAAACCATTAGCAACACACTACGCCGCCATGGATTAAAATACTGCAGTGCACGCAAGGTCCCCCTGTTCAAGCCAGCGCATGTCCAGGCCCATCTGAAGTTTGCCAATGACCATCTGGATGATCCAGAAGAGGAATGGTAGAAGGTCATGTGGTCTGATGAGACAAAAATATAGCTTTTTGGTCTAAACTCCACTCGCAGTGTTTGGAGGAAGAAGAAGGATGAGTACAACCCCAAGAACACCATCCCAACCGTGAAGCATGGAGGTGGAAACTTTTCTGCAAAGGGGACAGGACGACTGCACCATATTGAGGGGAGGATAGATGGGGCCATGTATCGCGAGATCTTGGCCAACAACCCCCTTCCCTCAGTAAGAGCATTGAAGATGGGTCGTGGCTGGGTCTTCCAGCATGACAACGACCCGAAACACACAGCCAGGGCAACTAAGGAGTGGCTCTGTAAGAAGCATCTCAAGGTCCTGGAGTGGCCTAGCCAGTCTCCAGACCTGAACCCAATAGAAAATCTTTGGAGGGAGCTGAAAGTCCGTAATGCCCAGCGACAGCCCCAAAACCTGAAGGATCTGGAGAAGGTCTGTATGGAGGAGTGGGCCAAAATCCCTGCTGCAGTGTGTGCAAACCTGGTCAAGAACTACAGGAAACGTATGATCTCTGTAATTGCAAACAAAGGTTTCTGTACCAAATATTAAGTCCTGCTTTTCTGATGTATCAAACACTTATGTCATGCAATAAAATGCAAATTAATTACTCAAAAATCATACAATGTGATTTTCTGGATTTTTGTTTTAGATTCTCTCACAGTTGAAGTGTACCTATGATAAAAATTACAGACCGCTACATGCTTTGTAAGTAGGAAAACCTGCAAAATCGGCAGTGTATCAAATACTTGTTCTCCCCACTGTACATTGGTGCGAGAAGTTTAAATCAATCCCAGAACAACAGCAAAGGGCCTTGTGAAGATACTGGAGGAAACAGGTACAAAAGTATCTATATTCACAGTAAAACAAGTCCTATATCGACATAACCTGCTCAGCAAGGAAGAAGCCGATGCTCATAAACCGTCATAAAAAAGCCAGACTGTGGTTTGCAACTGCATGGGGACGAAGATCGTACTTTCTGGAGAAATGTCCTCTGGTTTGATGAAACAAAAATAGAACTGTTTGGCCATAATGACCATCATTATGTTTGGAGGAAAAGGGGGGGCTTGCAAGCCGAAGAACACCATTCCAACCGTGAAGCACAAGGTGGCAGCATCATGTTGTTGGTGCTTTGCTGCAGGAGGGACTGGTGTGCTTCACAAAATAGAAGGCATCATGAGGATGGAAAATTATGTGGATGGAAAATTATGTGGATATATTGAAGCAACATCTCAAGACATCAGTCAGGAAGTTAAAGCTTGGTCGTAAATGGGTTTTCCAAATGGACAATGACCCCAAGCATTCTTCCAAAGTTGTGGCAAAATAGCTTAAGGAAAACAAAGTCAAGGTATTGGAGTGGCCATCACAAAGCCCTGACCTCAATCCTCTAGAAAATTTGTGAGTAGAACTGAAAAAGCGTGTGCGAGCAAGGAGGCCTTACAAACCTGACTCAGTTACACCAGCTCTGTCAGGAGGAATAGGCCAAAATTCACCCAACTTATTGTGGGAAGCTTGTGGAAGGTTACCCAATACATTTGACCCAAGTTACACAATGCTACCAAATACCAATTGAGTGTATGTAAACTTCTGATCCACTGGGAATGTGATGAAAAAAATAAAAGCTGAAATAAATAATTCTCTCTACTATTATTTCACATTCTTAAAATAAAGTGGTGATCCTAGCTGACCTAAGACAGGGACTTTTTACTAGGATTAAATGTCAGGAATTGTGAAAAACTGAGTTTAAATGTATTTGGCTAAGGTGTATGTAAACTTCCGACTTCAACTGTAGCTCCTAACACTAAAACACTATGTTTATACACCTTCAACTAACAAAAAATTTGCATATCAGGTCTGAAAACTAACTGAAACTAAACTGAATTTCTAATAAACATCGAAAAACAAAAAGAAATAAAAACTATCATATAAACACAAAACTATAATATCTTGGTTGGACGGAAAGCCAGGAAAAACATTGTCTCTTTGCGGGTAAGATTAGAAGCCACTGAGAAGGTATTTATGATTTAGCGAATGGCAGTGATGATGACAGCTTGATTTCAGTCATCAGGTTAAGCTACTCACAGTATCAACACCACAAAGGTTATTTAAATATCCAATATCAAAGTTAAGCTTTCTTGATTGATTCTCATAATCATTGGTTCTCTATAACTCTCACTTTCCCACTTTTACCACAATAACAATGTATTAAAATTGATGAGGTTCATACATGAAACCTTCCGTGTGAGGTTTTCATTTATCTTGTGGTTTAACTGTCAAGACTTGTCATATCCGAAACCACAAATCTATAAAATACACCAGTTTCGTGTTACCTTGATGCAAACAATTATCCCCACAAGATTTCTCGGATTTAGTACTTTCAACCACTGCCTTTTCTTTGTACCAATAGATTTGGGGCCGTAGATGAAAAGTATCAAAGAAAGCTAACATGTTAAGAGGTAGAATATGTGTGCACAGACTGCAGAGAGGAAAATGAAACCTGCATAGATGCTTAGAGAGCCAGTCCAAATCAAACAGACACCGTGCCAAGATTTTGGCCTCGGCCAACATCCATCATCCAGCCAGGACTTTATTATGAACATGTTTTGGACATCTGATGATTCCAGAAAGGTGCAAGGAAGTTGGGTTTTTGGGATGTAATTGCAGTCAGAGGGCCAGACAAGACTGTGAGAGAGGATATTAAAAGGGGTTGTCCTTTAAGGGTGGAGGGCGGGTTGGACTATGTCGTGTTTGCAGACAAGGGATTTCACCCTCAGTCCAACTGATCCACAGCCAATTCAGAGGAAAGGGCTTTTCTGTTCCAGCCTAGGCGTTAGCTGGTACGCTCACAGGGTTGGGGAGTAACTGATTGCATGTAATCGGTTACATGTAATCTGATTGCAAAAAACTGTAACTGTAGTCAGTACGTTACCAGCTAATATATTGTAATCAGATTACAGATACTTTTGAAAAACTAGATTACTTCTTGGATTACTTTTAAATTGTTGTTTAAATTCATTAAATTCAGCATTGAAAATAGGCCCAAGTATAAGTTTGTTCGACCTGAGCGAGTCTGACCACAAGTCATTATCATGACACACCAAATGCATTTGATGGATCATTTTTGTCTTCTTCTAATGCCTCGTAATCCAAAAGTTACATTACTGATTACAATTTTGGACAACTAACAGATTACATTTTGAAAGTGACCTACCCAACCCTGTACGCTAATAACGTGTAAGTACCTTATTCGTGAACTAAGGAAAACGGGAAGTTCGCACAATGGAAGTTATGGCAAATACTGTATCTCACGGTCCAATATGTTAATTCAATCTGGCCTTTACTATCAATAGACGCAACAATATCCAAATATTATTCCAAAGGAGAAATCTGGAGAGCAATACTTGAAGCCAGAGAGATGAACTCGGGACTTACTGGATGATCATCATATGTGGATTCATTTTCTCTTCCGCCCCAGACCAACTTGTTGCAGTGCCAAAAGCCTCTCCGCTTGTGGAAATCAGGCCTGGAGGCAGAGTCATTAACAGCTGCACACATCACAAACGCACAGTACTGTCAATCTCAACGGAGCTGTGGATTCCATGTGTGAATGAGGTAATTACACCAATACCTGCCCTATGATAATGCTATGGCTCATTTAGCTCTTCCTACAAACAATTCCCAGGCAAAATGTATAGTCGGAGAGGAATTTTCCCCAAAGAATCAGGGAAGTTTGTGCTTCTCTGTGCAGTGAGCGGAGGGGGAGGAAAAACATCGGATAACACCAGCTGCAACGGATCAGAGTTCCCCTCCTCACTGCTATAAGAAACCCCTTATTCTTTTTGATTTATTGCCTCAGAAACGTTTGCCTATACAAACGGCTTGCGGGATTCCTTGCTTGCCTCCATTCAAATGGGACATGAACCAGGGAAACAGAAAGAAGATCCCTAGCAATGTATGCCATCACTCTACAGAGAATAACCTAACTCTCGAGCCTTTTGGACAAGACTAAAAGGGTGTATTAAATGCCAAATACCAATTGTTCTGGCAGTCAAAGGACCTCACAGGATGACTTGTGATAACCTTCTGGTAGCATCATGCAAAGTGCACTACACTTCCTTGTAACCCGAATGGATGGATACAGTCTCAGCCCCGCAGTCATTAAACTCATTCCCCAGCCCTCACGTCTTTGCCATATGGGATGCATTGAGCTATGACAGCAGCTCCGCTCTCATCCTGAACCAGGCACAGAGAAATCAGCCTCTTTCCAGGTTTTTTTTTGCCCACACAACAGGAGCAGAGGCCCTGATTTGGCAGCATGGATCATTTTGAGGCCAAAATGTGTAAAAAAAAATGTCTCTTTCATAATCCTAGTGTACATCACCATTGTGTTTATTATTGTTACCGCTATTATCAATCATTTTCTATCTCTATTCAGACAGGATGCAGGTATATACACATGTACCGTAGTTTGAAAATGACCATCAATTGCAGCTGCAGTCTAGTTCTCTCTCCCGCCGGACCTCGAGTTGGTTCAAGTCCGGATAGATTCTTTATTGCACTGAAGAGCACCTGCGTTGCATCCTCATAGCAAACAATGGCAAGATTGAGTGGCCGTCAATAGGCCCCGCGGTAATAACCCCAAGCTCCCTGACTGCAGCAGCACTACTTCACCATAAGTGCATGTTCAAAGTTATTGAGCTATTTGTTATATCTAAGAGCAGCTTCCCACCAAAAACTCCCCATGCTGTACTATGCTATCTCGTGCTTTGAGAAAGCCAAGATGTCTCTCCCCAATAACTTTCCAATCCAAGTGTAGTACATCAGTGTTGATAGCAAGCAGCGGAGTAATGACATCACCAATCACTATTAGGAAGCCTCCTCAGAGCATTTATTTCCTTGCATACTCTTAACACGACGCTGTGGTTCAACTCCTCCTCTAAACATTTCACATAAATTCATGACTCACACTTTTTCCATGGACTACTGCTGCTCTCCCACACACATCACAGGGGCCTTTTGCCATAGTCTGTACACTATGGCATTAATGATGTCGTAAATGAGGACTGTGTTTGCCTGGGTTACGACATGTCATGGAATAGGGCCACACTTAACATAATATAGGTCTTATACCAGTGTAATAACCAGTGTAATTGTCACAAGGTGGGAAAGTGACAGGTTCGTTTGGGTCTGGGTCGAGCAGGCAGAGTGAGGAGGCAGACAACAAAAGCCATTTTCAAAGATTTAATAAATACATATAAGGCATGGTTTCCAACCGTTTCAAAATGTACTTTTGCTCATGTCAGTTACTGGCCATTCTCTGGCTGAAGAACACATTAGAAAAATAATACATTAGAAAATGAATACACAAACAAACCAAAAAGACAAACCAACAGGGGCATAGGAAGAGGTGCAGCCCAGGAGGCCATTTTCTTCAAACAGTCCAAAGATTTTTATAACTAAACCAAGATAAACCACAGCTTGTCGTTTCCAATAGGAACAAATTGGTCATAGTGGGCAAAGCCAAGCACGTGCTAGTGATATCCTATTGGCACGTTCTAGTATACGTTTACATATTTCCGTTAGGGAACGCTTACTCTGTGAAGTGCGCGTGTGCAATAACTCCATTCGCCTTTGCACTCCTTCTAAACAGCGCAATTTTTAAAAACCTTTACAAAGGGTAAAGTCTACAAAACTTAGTCCACTCTGTTCATAACAGATTATAGTTTTGGGAACAAAAAACTGTATTGAGATCAAATGTTTAATTGATGAGAAAATGTGCAGAATGTCGTCAAAAATTACTCACATATCATCTTCTCCAACTGCCCGGCAGTAGGCTTCCTCTCACTACCATATCTGGTAGTGAGTGAAAACTCCAACCGGATGCTTCACATTTATACATCCAGTGAAATATCTGTCTCATGGTTCTATCTGTGTCACAACCATCAGTGGCCACCAAACGCTTGCCACATGCTCTCTGCAAAACAGGGCTCCACCGTGCCTCTGGACTGAATCCTTTCCTGTGGGCAGCTGCCTGGAACACAACCACAAGGGGGTTTAAATACAAGTAGGGAACATCAAATTAATCAATCAGATTGCTTCCTGCATTAACAAAGTAATTAGTCACACCTGTAAGCCTGTGACATAATCACCCTGTAACAAACTAGTAATACGTAAATACACAGTCATTCAAGTCCACCATATTTCAGGAATTCTGACTTAAATTGGTATAAAAATGTTTGTATTTAGTACAGAAGTACTATGTGTGTAGGTAGTGCTTTTCGTCTCAAGTGGAAGACCATAATAGGCAAGAGTCCATGGATAATGACACTTTCAAATGAACACATTACCGTAAAAGTAAATGTAATTGAGAACAAAATAGGCTAAATAACACTGTATGTTTCATGTTGTCCCCCTCTGAAATGACCCCTCTTAACCCCTAGAGCAAAAGGCTCTACAAAAACGACAGATGTGAAACTATAGATCACGATCCACAATAAGAGCGGAGTTAACCTTGGAGGTCTGGGGAAGCAGTCCGGTTCAAAGAACATGGGTCTTGAGCTATTTGTTTTGGGAGGCTTTGCTGAACAGGACCTGCTGAGTTTCCAAAGCTATATCTCAGCCATGGCCCTTTTCCTGCCCGGGTTCAAAGGTCACTGTTGTCTGTTGCCATAGACACAATATAGGGAAATTATCTTGCTTTCCAGCTTATGTGAATATTTGCACACACAACAGATTTCTAAAGGGAGTGTTTATGCTTAATAATAAGTGCAAGGAGTAATGATGGTTGTTGGTGGTCAAAATAAAACATTAACAGAACAAGACAATGGTGTTTTTTATTCAACCACCAATGCCAATTTTGACAGTAAAACAGAGGCCTTTTTATTGCACTACTGTTTATGTTATCTTAGGTGGCCTCTACCATACAGAATCCCAAATCATCCATTAAACAAATACACATCATAAAAATATGCATGGTAGGCATATCCGAAACACTTTTCCAAGCCCAAATCCTCTGGCAACTTTTTTTCTCTGAATGGTCTACCTACAAAATTACATGTTGGATGAGAGAGTGCCTATTCTTCCTTATTCTTCCAGTTCTCATGCCTCACACGTGTTCTCCAAAATGAAAGGTTTTGATTGGACTTTTTTCCCGTTTTGAAGTACTGATAAACGGGTGAAACCCGATCTTGAAGATGGACATTGAATTTGATGTTTCGCAGTCCAAAGCAATGCCACATGTATGAAACAGGAGAGGCCATTCACTTTTTACTTCTCTTAAATGTGTCCGTTCCTCAATGACCAAGTGTCTGAGTTTGAACTCGAAGAGGCCTGATTCTAATATGCTGTACAGTGTTTGACAAAGGCTTCAAGGTGTGACATCAATCTATCTTGGATATTCTGCAGCACAGAACAACGATCAGACACATCTGTGCTTGTTTGAATAGCATGGACTGGGCCGAGCCTATTGGCTTTGGGTATTGTGTTATATAGGATTTTATACTCTTATTGCTCACACTTCAGGCCAATATTGCATTGAGAGTATAGACATATTTTCTCTGCAATAATTGTTTCCATATTCTTGGTTCTTCTGGTTAATATTGAGCTGTGTTGTTTATTGTCTTAGAAGCTCAAGAAAATGTTTCCTGGTAAGAAAACAGCAGCTGTTGGTTCAAATCCAGATTCTGCTGCCATAAATAATTTAGGACTATAAGGGCGAGTGCAGGTTTATGTCAGATAAACACAGGTTGTGTGGGGACAATGTATGCTCATTATTCCGGCAAATGTTGTTCTTTCCCCTTCAACTGCCATGTCTAAGCCAGCATTAGCACAGCCAATGGCGTTTGCCCTCACATTAGGACTGCAACTCTGCAGTCTTCCCAAAGCAAGAGTCCGCCAAGAATCCTAAGAACCAATTTTGGTTTCCAGCATCAGTCCGTTCCAATGGACAAATCAAGCCATTTGCCTCCAAGGAGGAGGGAGGAAAATGCACGCGGCAGTCCATTTCAAAGGTTTATGTTTCTATTTTTTCGACAAACCTACTGAAAGATGGGGTGTTGTTTGTCTTTCTTTCTTCAGAACTTATGGCCCGATATATCCGTTGGGTCATTCCAGATCTTCCAACCTCCAGTCTATACCATAACAACACTGAAATTCATATGTTCTCAGAGATCCCAGTGTTACACACATGTGAGACTTTTCCCTTGGATTCACATGTTGTCTCCCTGACGGAAAAGTTGAAGAGGGGAAAGGCCCACCCAGGATTTGCAAAAGCACCTCTCACTTTCACCTGGCGCCCAAAAACACAGCAGTCATGCTGATTACAGGTTTACAGCAGATCTCAATTAGTGTTATTATTGGGTATGAGGCCGTTTTTCTCATTACAGTCTTCTGTGTGCTAATTTCATTGTTTCCACACTCAGGCCTTTGTCCAGGGAGACTTTTATTAACAGGCTTTTTGGTTACGTCAATGAGAGGATTTTGAATTGCACACTCCAGAATGTCCAGAGATGTTTCACCGGCCAAGTGTATATGTAATTTTTATGGAGCATTGCGAGTTGTCAGAGCATGTGTGTGTGTGTGTGTGCGTGCATGCATGCCTATACACGAGATAATCGTCCTGTCATGTCAAACACATTCTCGGCAGGACAATTGACAGCTGATGGGGGGGGGAGTGAGGTTGGGTTCTTGTGAGTGAGGGGTCCACTGCCTCCCAAATGGAGGACAGACAGAAGCTGGAAGGACAGACAGTGGACCGCTGTGAGAGCTCTGGATCCGCCTGAACCTTCCACCTTCACAGAGGTCAGAGCTTACAGTGGGAACGCAGCCACCTTAGTCCGATTCCAATACATGCAACTTCAAAGGCTCCTCGGGCTATGTCCTCCATCCTTCACCAGCCCTCAATATGTTACATTCTGGCCCTCACTCAAATCGTGATTGCTTCCATAGTCAAGAATTAGATTTGGGGGAGTGTGATTGTTTTTGGGGAAAACACTTGTTTCTTTGGTAACTATTTCGATGTGCATGATAATAATGACAATACAATAAAGGAGTTACTGTTTTCACTGAATGGATAAGAGTGCTCAGATTTGGAACGGGGTGACTCCATACATGTTTCTATGCAACCTGGATACTGTCACTTTATTGCAGTCTATTAGAAATGAATAATATTTTTATCCATGTTAACCAAGTTAACAATAATCTACTACTTAGTTAAAGTTGCACTATGCAGAAATCGCTCTGCCATTTCCTGGTTGCTAAAGAATTCTAATACTTCGTCTAATTTTAGTTTATGTGACAAAACAAGCTAGTATAGTGTAGAGAATCAATGTATCATCTAAACCGCTGTGAAATTATTTTCCATAAACAAAAATATTGTATTTTCAGCCGTTTGAGGCTGGTGTACAAAACCAAAAGTAAAAGACGCAAAAACGAAAGTTAAGAACTGGAAGCATAGAAATAGAGCACATTATGCCACTTCTTAGACTAAGAACGCTTCTTAGAATAGAGAACATATACCGCTTCTTAGACTGGCTTTCAATGAGAACTACATATCTATAACTCACATTTCGATATGAATTTGATTGGTTCGCACAAAAACATACATATTGCCACTTTAACACCATAAAGGCTTCAGTTAACAACCACAGATTCACATACAATAGCTATGCAGCAGAGACATCGTTAATGTAATTTTTTTCATTTTTAGTCATTTAGCAGACACTGTTGTTTACAAAGCATTTTTCATTTTTTAAATTTAACTAGGCCAGTCAGTTAAGAACAAATTCTTATTTACAATGACGGCCTACCCCAGCCAAACTCTAACCCGGACGACGCTGGGCTAATTGTGCGCCGCCCTATGTGACTCCCAATCATGGCCGGTTGTTATACAGCCTGGACTCAAACCAGGGTCTGTAGTGACATCTCTAACACTGAGATGCAGTGCCTTAGACCAATGCGCCACTCGGGAGGTCTGTGACAAATACAATGTGATTTGATTTGAAACAGACCTCAGTTTTTTCCTTTACAAGAGCAATTATAGTTTTCACCTAGTCGGTTCAGGGATTCGAACCAGCGACCTTTTGGTTACTGACCCAAAACTCTTACGCGCTAGGCTACCTGCAACCCTAATCACCTCCAATCTGTTACACCAGGGTCTTTCCACCTGAAAAAGCACCAGAAAGAGGTGTTCGACATCCACTATCTCAGATTGTTCTGAAATTATTTTTTGTAGTTAGTAACAGATATGATTAGCATTGCAGAAACATTATTTTGTTTAAATATAATTTGGTCTTTGAGATATTTAGCTAATTGACTGCACTCAAATGTGTCATTTTATTTACAGGATTCAGATAATATTGAATAACTATAGTACCCAACATCCAATTTGGACCAAACATACCAATTGTCAAAATCCACCCACAGACCCCCATGCCAATCCCACCCCAACAACCAGTATACAGTATAAGTTATCTTGGTTTGACAAGTAGTATGAAGCTGTGGCTTGGGAGTATTGCTGCTCCATACTATGTAATGTATACCTCTGTGAATCTGGTGATGTTTTTTCCCCTGTTAAGAGAAATTAGTAAACTGATTTGCTTTTATGGAGGACAAGCTTGAATTGTGAGGAAGACCACACAATTTATTTCATCATGAGCCAAATCTATTGGTTTTCTACCCAAAGCTGCAAAGAAAATGCTGTGATCTATTTAATAAACACAATAGACCAGCAAAATCGAAAAGAGTGTGGAGGTATAGCAGGAACAGTGGCATCTAGTGGTCAAAACTTGGTACTTTCACACTCCTTTCTGGTAAATAATGCAAGCGACTTCAATTACTAATTTCTCTGAACACGGTGAAAAAAACCTAACCAGATTCACAGGGAATACATTACATAATATGGAGAAGCAATACTCCAAGTCACAGCTTCATTCTACAAAAACATAGAAAATTGCTACTGTTTGTTGGTTATTGGCTTGGGATTGGCATGGGGTGTGGGAGGTCCGTGGATGGCTTTGGACAATTTCTTTGGATTCCCCATGTCTTACTCATTGGTAGGAAAACTTTTGGTCCAAATTGGATGTCGGGTACTATATTTATTGAAATAATCTGCATCCTGTAAATTAAAATGGCCAATTTGGGTGCAATAAATTACCTTCATTTCTCAGAGATAACATTTGATGTATTCAAAATAATGTTCCGGGAATGCCAATCGTACCTGTTTCTAACTACAACTTCAGAACAATCTGAGATGATGGGTGTTATAGCTTGATGAAATGTCATGGAACACCTCACTAGTCTTCTCGTGGAAAGGGCATGGATCGTCTTGTTCTGACAGATTTCCTAGTGTTGACCCTCCCCAGCAGCATGCCCAATTTCTCTGTCTGTGTATAGAAGCAGAAGGTTTGAAGTCATCATGGTTGGACCTTGGAATAATATATGTTGTTCTACCCCAGAGTCCAGAGCCAACTACATCCCTCTGCTCAACATCCAGTGGACTCTTCCCGCTTTTTACTGCCAAAAAGTCTCTGCAATGTCTGTTACTCAGGGTGTGGCAAACGTCAACCGCTACCCCATGACTCCAATCCATAAAGGTTCATTGATAATGAAAATACCCTTTCATAAATAAAATTGTAAGCCTAAACAGGGAGGATTTAAAAATCAGGGTATGTCACAAAGAAAATACACAAGGCCTTTAGATGAATGGATATTCTTTATACACAGTTAGTTCTATAATTGTTGTTTCTCTTTGGGAAGCGTGTGGGCTTTGTCGAGTTGGGCCTTAGCTCTGTGACAGAACCATATAGGATTTACAGTAGCAAGGTAGTCCCTTTTCAGTGTCCATTTATTCAATGTGTTTTCAGTGTCTGACACATTTTTATATCGTAGATCGGTGTTTCTGAAACCCCACCCCCATCCCTCCACAAACTGCCACCAGTTGCCTATCCATCAGTTACTTCGCTGACACCAATTCAATCATTTCTCAAATGCTATTTTTAGGAATCTAGGCCCTCAACGTATGGACACATTAGCTAGCCAACTCCCTGATACAAAAAAACTGTTTAGAAGCAAGTGGGGAGGGATTTATGTTATTTTATGTTCTTCAGCTATTGACGACAAGTGTCAACAATTAGGTGTCAACACGTCAAAGACAACAATGGACAGAAGAGATGACGGAAAAGATCCAGCCAGAGTTAAGATGGTAGCTTAAAGAAAGTAACATCTGCATCTGCACCTTGACTCATGATTTTTTTTTCTTACTTATCTTTCTTCTTATGTACTTCTCTTGCCATTTGCTTGGAGCATCTTTTCCATCCCAGACAGCTGGGCTGGGTTACAGACTGCTTGACCACAGGCCGACAGACAGACCGGTAGATGCAGACGGTTCAATTCTCATGTCACCCGTCTGCGTGGCAGAGAAACAGGGGCAACAGGAAAACCATTTGTGCCTACCGCCCCCACTTCTCTGCCCCTGTAATGCCATGGATATTTTTCACATTGCTATTACGGTCACTGTGCCACGCACCATATTTTGCGCCCCTAACTTGCGTTATTCAAAACATACTTCTTGAAAACCGTGTGAAGGCATAGGAGTGAGGTTTTCTTAATCATGTTTTTTGGAGACCAAAAAAAGCAATGGGCTCCCTTGCCTTCCCTTGAAGGCCTTTCTGGGAGAGGATGGGCTGTGTCGTGTTAGTATGCAGGGACTCGGGGAGGCTCAAGTTTTCCGATTGTTTTGCAAATGTTTTAGAGTTTGTTGTCATACCTAATTTTGGGTGAAAGGGGAGGCTGCATTCCTGTGGTGGAGGAGACGGTCATCGGAATAGTCAAGGCCCACTCTTCTGCTGGGGAGTAGACTACTGTGTGTTGAGCAGAGCAGCAGAGCAGACAGACAAGGTATCCATAGAGAGAAAACCCTGCTGACAGGGGTAGACAGGTGGGAAACATTGTAATAACATCGGAGATGGGGGTTTGAGGTGTGTGTGTGTCCATTTGTGCGTGCGCACGCTTGGGAGCGTGCACACTTCCATGTTTGTGTGTGTGTGTCCGCGTGTGCATGTGGGCGTGCACACTTCCCTGTTTGTGTGTTCTGGCATACCCTTCTTTCATCTGAGCTCCCTGCTGCTGAAGAATCTCACTCAAAGTACTGAGTTCATTTTCTCTTCAGCGTCATTAAGAGGTTATCAGGCAGCTGTGCACAGGGAAGAGAAGGTTTTCTATTCTGTCAAAGCATATTTATGTATAGGAAATAACTCGTATGTTTTACTTCAGCACACTGAAGTGAAAAGTGTTTTTAAGTGCCTTTATCTATAGGTTTGAATCTGCTTTACAAAATACGTCAAGATGTCCAAATAGAATATGCGCCTGTTGGATTTTTATGAGGGAGAAGGGGGGGAAAAAGAGGGGGGTTATCTTGAATTCAACTGATATTCTGATTCAGTGGACGGTGTGGAGTGGAGCTCTATAATTGAAGACACATTTGAGAGATGTCTCAACAGCTGCCAAAGAGCTCCACAGACAGCAACACTGGTGAAAGAGGGACCTCTACTGGCTTGAGCCTTTTATTATTTTTTTGTTGTACAGACCCTCATGTTGTTTCTGTGCCGATTGAACCTGATAGCGAGATTGAGTTGATGCCAGATACATGCCAATCAAAGGAACCCCTTTAAAGGTTTACGACCTGGCTGACCATATTCTCATTGTGACAACTATTGTCATGGCTCTCTTCTACATTTAGTAACACATACGTGAGTGCTTATGCCCTATGGCAGACAGAGGCTTTAAAAGTCCCCTGTATTTACATATTTGTACCATGTACTTGAGCTTGTGTCCTCAAAAGTGAGTACATCTCAGCAAGAATATTGGACCTCTCTGAAATAATAGTAAAATAAATATTGAATGCTTTAAAAAAAAGTGACCCTACCCTAAACGCCAAATAATAATGAAAACATAAACTGGATAGCAGAGAACATGCCTACTGTTTACTACCCTCACTCCTAGGACAGACCAGAGCCTTAGATATGCAGTTCTAGAAACTGTTCTTCATTTTGTAAGCATTACATGGCAAAGTAGCCAGAATGTTGTGGATTCGCAGGGTAGGGTAAAGAATAAAAATATCTCCATCATCATAAAAGCACTGCATGAATCGATCATCTTATTTGCGGTCCGGGAAGAAAAAAATTGCTTTTATAAACACATTTCATGCAATTCTACCTAATTTTACGTGACTGGAGAGAAGCAGAATCTTTTTTAATACCGCAACAGAGCATGGCAACAAATGAGCGCATGTTGCAGTACCAACGGCGTTTGATTTCTATACAGGTCATTGTTAAAAAAAGAGGACAGTCTAAGTTTGGACAAGTGCTAAAGTTGTCTATCAAGTGTAACAATTGAGTGGAACAGAACCAGTTACAACTGAAGTATCTGATCATCAATCAATTCGAGAAAAAAAAGCCATTTGTTTTTAACATAGCAGCCGCATATAATTAGGTGGGTCTATATGCACTTAACTTTTTTTCATTTGGGAAACTAGCATTTTCTAACTTATTCTATTTTATTCGATGATATTGTCATTACAAAACATGTATTGACTGTGATTAGGGCATGGGAATATACAGTAAGAGCATCTGCTAGACTAAATTAACAAACTAGGCATACATAGCTCACTGCATGATCCTCAAATCAAAGACTTGCCAAACTCGTGTTTCTAAAAGTGAATTCAAATGCACTGTAGAATGACTTCATAGCCTAACAAGGCATTTTTCTTGAATTATTATTTAATTGTAAGTTAAAAAAACGTTTTTTTACATAAAACGTTACACAGCCTAAATCAGAGATTTACAGGCACGTTATTGAAGTGCTGTTGTTGATGTGTTTTTGAAATGCTGGGCGCTCCTGCCAGCCTGTAACGTGTCACAAATGCTTCACAATTGGTATCTTAAATGGCAGGCTATAGCCTTGAAATAATAATAATAATATAGCCTAAATAATTCATTTTCGTTCCTTCTTAGTTGCTCCCAACTGATTTAGAGTTAGCATGTAGTTTAATAGCCTGTTTAAAAGTTGATGGTCAATTGAAAGTGACTGAATCACACATTACTTCCCAAGCAAAGTCGTTTTTTTTTTTTAATAAGATGAAGTGCAGCCTCCAAATGTCATAAAGACAAATTCCATATGCACCGGAGGCACGTCTTTCCCCGGTGTTTTACAGCTTGTTTTTAACATAAAGCATTGATGACTAAAGCATTGTTAACTGGTTATAGATCGCTTTATATAATCAGGTCCATACATTTCTTTTCACTGACACTGAGATATTTAAGGAGTCCATGGTGTCTGGCGGAATTGGCTGACAAAATCTACGGACAGTAAACTATGATTTCATCTGTCAAAACAGGTAGACCTACCTGTTCTTTCTTGAATAGGAAGAAATAGGTTCCAACACAAAGCCTTTCTTGCTGTAAGTAGCCTAAAGTCAAAATAAAAACGAAAGACTGTTTAAATTAATTAGGCCTTCTCGAATGATCCTACTTTCAGCACCCATGCGCTATCCATCTTCGCAGCTGCCGCTTCAGAGTAATGTAAATTATGCATATTAATTGAATATGGCTTATTGTGAGGTCAATAACTCGGATAAATAGCTTCATCCATCTGTCAACTATAGCAGTAGCAAGCTTACCTCCGGTCCTCCTCCTCATCTTTGCGCTCTCTCTCGAACTGATCAGGACATCAGTAGGCCTAGTCCGCGCGCACAGATATTGAATTCTTTGGACAAATAAACAAATATTTTCAGAAGAAGCCTTTGACTCCCCTGCTGAAGTGTCACCGTACACAGCACAGCCATTGGTTAGGCAGCACAAAAGGGTTTACATCAGCAAGAGCAGGGCAGGCCGGGGCTCATGATTGGGCTAGCCTATCCATTGCCGTGTGTAATGCAGTGTAGTTTTATATCCATCCCAGCAACGCAAAAACTCAGGAATGACATTTTCTTAGAAATATAACTTTGCCATGTGCTTCTCCGAGCATACCCTTATAAGTCCAGGCCTATAGTATAGGCCAGGGCTACTCAACTCGTACCCTATGAGGTCCGGAGCCTGCTGGTTTTATGTTCTTCCATGATTATTAGTTGCACCCACCTAGTGTCCCAGGTCTAAAATCAGTCCCTGATTAGAGGGAAGCAATGAAAAAACGAGGTCCAGAGTTGAGTTTGAGGGAATATGCTATGGGTCATTTGATTGAAACCACACTCGGTGCACCCCATATTGCGAGCCTATCAGAGAATCAGGGATGAGCGGTAGCATCGGGCACACAGAGATATAATAAGCAACTAATTCTCAAACACTGAGCAATAAGACATTTCAATCGATTACAAATTACATGACCCACCCCTGGACTCAATTAAAAAAAAATACTCGCTGAAATTGAAAAAGCATAACCCTCCCCCATTTTCCTCTGGGTAACAATTGTGTAAATTTCGACCGCTCCCTTACTAGTTGTTGTTTATGGCCATCACGTGAAAAATAAGCGGGAAATCTACATTTTGCCATAACGTTCAAGAGGTTTTAAGTAACTAAACATGCCAACATTTGCAATCTTGTTTACGACGGCACACCTTATGTCAACATTACATTTGTTGTGTGTAACAAAGCAGTGTTAAAAAAAGGTTCTGCAATGCTTTGATACCCAGTATCCTGATACCCAGAATCCTCCTGCTTTTATCAACACTCTACAAGTTGGTGGACTATCATCGTGATTTAAGGGGTCCCGAGAAAAGCTTTGCAGCTGGTCCATCTAGCGGAAATCGCTCAATTCTGCCTCTTGGGCAAGATTCATGAGAATAAAACGTCAACTGGCCTGAGAAGAGGCCTTACTATGCACCATGATATATTTCCCCAAAGAGTGGAGGGGGCGGTAAGGGCGGGAGCTCGTTTTTAATGGCTAGGAGGAGGGAGAGGGAGGGAAAAAAGGGAAAGGACAAGAGCCATAAGACAACCCCCCCTTTAGTGATGGCTGACAGAACCTCCAGATTTCCCCCCCAGGATACTTAGCAGGCTCTTCCCTCATTCCTTCTTTTATTGTTGAAAAAAATTCCAGTTGGGTATCAGGAGTGGGAGGCTCGGGAAGATGAAAAGAAAAGAAACACGCTGAGCAGAAATGATGCTTCAGAACCTGCCTGGCACTAAGGTATTTAGACCCTGTGAGAAAATAGATTACAGATGGCTCCTAAAGTTGCAGGGCAAAATATCTCCAGTCTGGTGCACCTTGTATCCCTTATGGGTGCCAGCCAGATGGAATGATACCTTGCTGTTTTCACGTTCAAACGCAAATTCAACTCATTGAAGTCATTGTAGTAGACAGGGTTCCAAAAGTGACTCAGAGGTATATGTTACTCAACACCTGGAATGACATATGAAGGGATGGGTACAACTCTATTGCACACAATTCCATAGCAAATCCAAAAGGATTATAACAAGCCAAAATGAGAGGACTAGAAATTCAAAAGTAAGGGAATGTATCATACATTCCTGAGGGTCATATACTTTAACTTTAAACCTCTGAGATTTTTGTTGGGGTCATTCTCTTGTGATTTACCGACCATTTGCAAGAATATTGGCGATTTTTACAACTTAATTAACAATGAAACGTTTAAGGCGTAAAATCAAGCACTACTTCTTGCCAGGGTAAATAGCCAATTTTGCTAAAACTAGGCCTACGGTCCTCTGCATAACACGTAAAAAGCCCATCTGTCTTCTAGACACACTAAGAGTTGGAGGTGCGCTGACATACGTCTTATACAGCAGTAAACTGAGTCGTTTCTCCCCACCAGCTGAAGGTTGTAATGACCCAGCCTACGTCACTTCACCCTGTGGCCTGGCTGCCTGACTAGCAGGCCCGTGGCGGGCGTCCCATCACCCCTCCCCCCAAACCCACCTAGTCACCCCCCGGTCACCCCCCGGTCACCCCGCCAGCTGTAAAATAAGCTGCTCCCGCTCGCTAACAGTGGGGGGGTCAACGGTGTGTCAACAATTCTCCGTCGAGCCATGAGTCCTCACCAACCCCTTCTCTGTTTGCACCCCGAGCTCTGAAGGAGCCCCTATCCTCTTTGTTTGGAGAGCGCTATCCTCTTTGTTTGGAGAGCGCTCATTGAAGCTGGACAAAAGGAAGCCGCTGAGGTGGAGGGGCTGTGGGTGCTTACTAGCACACTGGATATCAACGCCACTACTATCCTCACTTGACAGAGCCACTCACTTGTTTTTACGGAGCAACTGTTCTGCGGGTGATGTCATTGTGAGTTTAAGAGTTTAAGACTAAGAATAACATCTTGCTTTCGGTAGTGTTGGTGCCACAGGGATGTTCATGTGGAAGCATAGCGCCACGTGGGTGTCACAGTTTGGCCGGGCGGCCCCTCTCCAAATCCCAACGCCTAACCCCTTGTGTGTGTTTACACACTCCAGGGTTAAACATTTATATATCCCTCTAAACACGGTGTCAAACAACCACATCATTCCACTCTGTTGTGCATTAACATACAGACGACGACTTTGTCTTTTCCTCCGAGAGAGACAGAAAAAGCCCCCCAAACCATCCACAATAATGAATCTGGTCTAACCAAAAAGTGAGACCTTTCAGTAAACAACTTTCACCTCGTTTAGGGTGAAACCTCATCTGTGAGATCGTGAGGAACCAGACAGGTCTCAACGTTCTGGCGATATTTTCTCTTTAATGAGCAAGAAACCTCTGCCAGAAGCCATATGTCTGTCGCTTGTTAGAACCAGAGGTCAGGAACGAGTTGAGAAGTGAAGTGTTTTCTGAGGAGACACGTAGAGGCATTCCTTAACATGAACCCTGTGTCCCCCATAAAGTGGAACATTTACAAACAATCAAACAACTCCCAGCCACTTCTATTTACAACCGCTAGGTGTGAACTTCACGCTTAGACAAGCAGCCGAATAGACAAACGCACAGTACACACACACAGCAAAATACAAGTCTCTGGGTCTCACTTTTTTTGGGGGGGGGGATTTATCCTGGTGTAAATGTACATGTGTTTTCCCTGGCTGCGACTAAGGTTAAACATAAAAATGCTATTCTTGTCATACTTATAATGGTGCCATTAATAAACCCCATAAAGAGTGCTCTTAGAGGTTGGGTTCTGCATGGTCGGGTTTATAACTTTTTATTGTGTGCAAATTCAACGAGTTTCCAGCTGCCACACATAGTTAATCCTTGGCTACACCTTTGCCTTCCAGAACACCTTAAGGTCATGTGACTTTACACCTGGCGGTGACACGGAATCCTCTTGTGGGTGACATAGAAAGGAAATAGACCACGTCTTCGAAACAAACCCCTGGCGAATTGGTGAATGAGACGAGTGAACGTGCATCATCAGCTCGTGTTGTTTTCTGCTCATCAGCTAGAGTCATCATCAGGATTGGTAGAGTGACAAGACAGGTGTGTTTATATGTTTTTCCTTGTTGATTACTATGTTCCACCAGTGTGTCTGGAAATAGACAATGACCGGAACGTGTGGCCAAACAGGAAAGCACTGTGCAAAAGACATTAGACTGTGACACAGCTGCATATCACTCTCCAGTACAGTCATGGAGTGCTTTCAAGACAGGAAGCCCAGCGGTTAAGAGCGTTTGGACAGTAACCAGAAGGTTGTTGGTTCGAATCCCAGAGACGACTAGGAGAAAAATCAGTCAATGTGCCCCTGAACAAGGCACTTAACCTCAATTGCTCCTGTAAGTAGCTCTGGATAAGGTCATCTCCTAAAATGACGTAAATGTCAAATGTAAGACAGGTAAACAAACAATGACAAAAACAATAGAACAGTGAGGTTATATGGTTCTTCGCAACAGTTGGATAGCAAGCAACAAACAGCCAAAACTGAGGAGTGCCTACGCTGGGTTGAAGAGAGGAAAAAAAATATTTCATGGTTTTCTAACCTCGGGGAGGTTTTTGGTATCAGTCGACAGCGTGCCCCCTCTGAGAATGCAAAATAAACTATAGGTGAGCCCAGCCAAAGGCAATGACCATAAACCACACACACACACCTACACAATTTACAGTGAGAAGAAAAAGCATTCTGGAAAATTCTACATCTGCTTTCTCTGCAAACGTTTATATAAGTAACGGTATGATATTTTTTTTTATCTCCCTCAAATTTAAGAGTCACAACATGAGTCCGGTCTCCCGTGTGTGACTCGACCGTATAAATCATGTAAAATGGTAATAGATTTTTAGCATGGTCGCTTGTCTCGCTTCCTATATCTCCAGCTAACTTCCTTTTCTCTCGGGCTCACTAGAGACTACACTAGAGGCGAAAGAAACGTACACCTATTTAGGCGAGGCGCTGGCTAGCAGAGTAGAACACTTGAACAACTAAAGGAGAGCGGCACACTCTAGGAGCTCAGATGCAATAATTGAAATAACCTAATAACCAACGTTTCGACAGAGAAGCTGTATTCATCAGGGTATAATGACAAACACTGCGGGATGACTAGTTTATATGGTGTCAACGGACACACACAGGTGTCTGTAATCATGGCCGGGTGGGGCCTGATATCATTGGTTAATTCTCAGATATAAAAATAACATACCAAAAACATAAATGATAACATAGGATCATAGATACAATTTGGCTACATTAGCCTACAAACATTATTTACAATGGATAGCAAACAATAATCACAAGAATGGCTATAGATCAAAGTCTGCATATAGGAGCAAGGGTCTTTAAATGAAAGATCTAGGCAACCTCTCATTTTAACAATAAAATGTCGAGGTCATCCCCTCTCCTAGGGGGGGTGACGTGTTCTATGCCGATATAACGTAGAGTGGTTTGCTTCCAAAAAGTGGGCCACAACTGGATAAGTCAAGTTTAGGGCCAGTCAGAAGGGAACAAAGCAAGGAGACCACTAGCAAACACCTACTCCAGTCATTAGTCATCACTTTCCATTGGTTTAGAAGAGCAGCCCGTTGCCTGGGACACAGCCATACAGAGAACAGACTGCCTGAGAAAACCAGAAAGATCCATGCCCAAGAAATATCAAAATTCACTTAACATAAGATTCCCTAGATCCTAGGCAGTCATATTACTCATGCCATGTCCATTTAGACCAGTGCTGCACAACTCCTGTCTGTAGTCAGGGTATATTAGTAGTACCTTCTCATTCATTCTAAACCTTGCCAGCGAACTAGCAGTCAAACTCATCAATTAGTAATACACAGCAAGACGCAACTCTCTACAGCCCCTGAAGACTAGAAATGTGCAACCCGTGGCCCATGGTTTGGACAAAGGCAGTGTAGGCTATGCTTACTTGGTGGGTGGTGAACTGGCTGGGTAAGTCCTCATATACAGCCCTCTCCATTTGTCGACCTGGGTTTGCAGGTCAGCCATCTCATCGGATTCCCATTAGGGAATTCTGCAGAATTGGAAAGGGAAGGAAACAAGTTCACATGGAGATGTGTGACTGAGAACATCCTGTGTCTATAACCGCTGTTCCCAATTACATTAGCTATGTCTAAGATAACTGTTATGGACACTATTTTGCTGTCACATAACTGAACTGACTGTCAATGGTATGACTGAGGAAGAAAAACTGATCAAAGATAAGTTGTTAAAGGAGGCCTGAGCTCATTGAGGACAAATTGCTGTTACCTGTCACAGTGCTGGCTGTCAGTGTCCAGTAGGGGGCAGCACAGGATCTGGGTGTGGCTCTCTGAGCCCTGTGAGCTCCACCTCAACTCCTCTACCTCCTTCTCCAACCGTTCACCTGCTGAAACAGAGCCGTCTTCTCCTTTGACAGGCAGTCTTGGAGTCTGTAGTTTTTATTCAGATATCAAATCTGGGGTTATGCACTTACTGTGTCCGTCCATCTGTCTGTCTGTGCTACATAACCAATGACAACAGAGTGATGGGTAGAGCATAGCTACCTCTTGACGCAGCACATCCAGTAGCGCTGCTGTTCACGGCCACTCAAACTGCTCAGCCGCCTCCTGGAGCTTCCTCAGGCTGCCCTCGATTTCCCGCTGCAGTTCCTGCACCTTCCTCTGATTGGCATCCTTCCTGAATGTTGCATGAACAGCCAATATATCCAACCAACATGTTACCCCCCTGCTGACGTGATTTTCTTGCACTATCAATCATGAAAACATTATTTTTTAGAAAGACTATGATTCCCCAGTTTATCTTTCACGGGCAAACAATGAATTTCAGCTCTAGGAAGGGTTTTGAGCTGAGCTCATGTGAAACTCCCCTCTCTCCATCATCCCCATAGTGCCAGAGTACCGCTGGAGTCACGATGTGATAACGTATTCTGACCGTCAGCCAACTTTCCAAACGGGGGATTCAAAGTCAGCGAATTACGGCACAGCATGCTTAAGGGCGTGTGTGTTTTCGCTGACATAGAATCACAAATTCAAACTCAATGTTTTTATTTGACGTGTGACAATATGACTAGCTGGAGATATGTTCGACATGTTTTTAAAACAGTGGGGTACCGCTTCACTTTGTGTTTGCAGGAGATGGCAATCAAAAGTTAGGAGTTTCATAAATTTTTATGTGTCTTTGCTGAGACTGGCTCTACTACATTATGTCCATTTGTACAGCTGGCTTAATACTGCTGCCATTTTTTTTAAATAGTATGTCTTATGTGTTAAACATTCAGGGGGGTTAGGGTACACACACACAGCCATTTTACTTGCCATTTCCCACAGTGCAGAGCCGTGTAGGCCTAACTGTACAGCTGCGCTTGAAGGCCCCTTCGAAAGTGCAGCCCTCTGCAGGGCCTCAGTATGCAGCTCCTCCACCAGGCCTTCCAGGTGCACCTTCAAGCTCTGCCAGTGCCATAGCTCTGAGTGGACCTGTTCCAGCTGTAGGCCCAGCAGTGCAGCGTCTCTGGAGCTCTCCTACACCACAAGATGCACCCGTTGCTGCAAGAACACAACCAGATCCTTGGTGAGGGCCACATAAACCACACAGACAGAAAGGCAAGAACACAAAATATATGTATTCAACACATGCTATGGTAAAGACTCTTTCAGAAATGGGAGGAATGTTCATGACATTTCCCTTTATTGCACCATTAGTATTCACGTCATCCACTAGACAGATTCTGGAGATGTTACCAGAGTATTTTCCATAAACACCTATAGATAAAGGTGGCTAGCGAACCCACACTTGATAGTTGAAAAGAATTAAGATTTGACAGGAATGTGTCGAGGCATTTTGTATAGCTTCGATTGCATCGGAATGTATTGTTTTTGGCATTGAGATTCTACGTTTTGCCAATTGAAGGTAGACCCTTAGAAAGATATACTAAAAGTAAATGATTCCTAATCCATGCAATTAAGATCACTTTATTCGTCAATTGTACACAATGTCGAACCTGTTCATGATAAATCCTGTAGAGCAGTTGGTCATGTTTGAACATTAGCTATGTTGATCTGCTCCTGTTGGCAGAGCTGTCCGGACAGAGCCTCCGGCTCATTCTGCAGGCTCCTCTCTCTCACTGGCCACCAGGCATTCCCCCTCCAGCACTGCCGTACCAAAAGAAGACGACCCTGTGAATGGAAATCTTGTCTCCTCCTTAACCACCATCCCTCCACATCAGAGGACAACTTTCTCTTACGTATTCAAATGATTCTCTCAGTCACTGTACAGTAGGTTTGGAATTTGAACACTGTAAAATGTGATAGGATATACAGGATTGGTACATCCGAACATCACACCTGCGGGACAGGTACAGGATGGCAACAACAACTGCCCGAGGTACACCAGGAAAGCACAATCCCTCCATCAGTGCTCAGGCTGTCAACAATAGGCTGAGAGGCTGGACTGAGGGCTTGTAGGCCTGTTGTAAAGAAGGTCCTCACCAGACATCACCGGCAACAACGTCGCCTATGGGCAAAAACCCGCAGTCACTGGACCAGACAGGACGGGCAAAAAGTGCTCTTTACTGACGAGTCTCGGTTTTGTCTCACCAGGGGTGATGATCGGATTCGGGTTTATCGTCGAAGGAATGAGCGTTACACAGAGGCCTGTACTCTGGAGCGGGATCGATTTGGAGGTGGAGGGTTCGTCATGGTCTGGGGCGGTGTGTCACAGCATCATCGGACTGAGCTTGTTGTCATTGCAGGAAATCTCAACGCTGTGTGTTACAGGGAAGACATCCTCCTCCCTCATGTGGTACCCTTCCTGCAGGCTCATCCTGACATGACCCTCCAGCATGACAATTCCACCAGCCATACTGCTAGTTCTGTGCGTGATTTCCTGCAAGACAGGAATGTCAGTATTCTACCATGGCCAGCGCAGAGCCCGGATCTCAATCCCATTTTGCATGTCTGGAACCTGTTGGATCGGAGGGTGAGGGCCTTGCAGGTGCCTTGGTGGAAGAGTGGGGTAACATCTCACAGCAAGAACTGGCAAATCTGGTGCAGTCCATGAGGAGGAGATGCACTGCAGTACTTAATGCAGCTGGTTGCCACAAGAGATACTGACTGTTACTTTTGATTCTGACCCCCCTTTGTTCAGGGACACATTATTCAATTTCTGTTAGTCACATGTCTGTGGAACTTGTTCAGTTTATGTTTCAGTTGTTGAATCTTATGCTCATACAAGTATTTACACATGTTAAGTTTGCTGTAAATAAACGCAGTTGACAGTGAGAGGAAGTTTATTTTATGCTGAGTTTATATATGAATCAGCTTATGTATTGCTTTGTTTCATGTGTCAGTTCCTTGCCAGGTGGGGGAGACAAAGCACAGCTATTCCTCATTTGTTAGTACTTGATTACCTGCTTCCATGTGAGGTTAATAAACATGTCAATCACTACCTTACATCACACACATGTGTGGAACGTATAAAATAAACTATTTAGAGTCAATGGTTGGATCCATGTGAGATCTGAAGGTTCAGTAGTCAAGGAGGAACCATTAAATAACTGAGGCTCTTCAAAGGTCTCATACCGAATGCAACTAGGACGTGTTGATATTGGAGTTTGATGAACAATTAATTCAATGACAAGATGTTCAAAAATGGCATTTATTTAGAAAAGAAAACCACCGTGCTGACTTCTGCCTCCGAACACAAAACTCGTAGATAGAAAATGGCAATTGGACATCTACACAGTGTCTGCTAAAACAAATAAATAAAATATTTCAGGTCTGTGAAACAACATATCTTTCATAAAAGAAATCCGTGACAAACCCATCCCATGATTAGAATGACCTGATTCAGCAGTTTGTTTGTTTTGAATTATATTGGAATTTGTTGGACATTTCTCAGACTTTCACTATGTAGTACTCGGTCTTTTACAATCATTTTGTGATTTAAAACCGTATGGATTACCTTGGATGTCCAACAACTGTAGATATACCATCAGTGCATTGCTGTAGGCATAAATGTACAGTATCAGTCAAAAGTTTGGACACACCTACTCATTTTTCTTCATTTTTGACTATTTTCTACACTGTAGAATAATAGTGAAGACATCCCAACTACGAAATAACACATATGGAATCGTGAAGTAACCAAAAAAAGTGTTTCTTTGAGATTCTTCAAAGTAGCCACCCTTTGCCTTGATGACAGGTTTGCACACTCTTGCATTCTCTCATCCAGCTTCATGAGGAATGCTTTTCCAACAGTCTTGATGGAGTTCCCACATATGCTGAGCACTTGTTGGCTGCTTTTCCTTCACTCTGTGGTCCAACTCATCCCAAACCATCTCAATTGGGTTGAGGTCGGGTGATTGTGGAGGCCAGCTCATCTGATGCAGCACTCCATTGCTCTCCTTGGTCAAATAGCCCTTACACAGCCTGGAGGTGTGTTTTGGGTCATTGTCCTGCTGGGAAAAAAATGTCCCACAAAGGGCAAATCAGATGGGATGGCGTATCGCTGTAGAATGCTGTGGTAGAAATGCTGGTTAAGTGTGCCTTGAATTCTAAATAAATCACTGACAGTGTCACCAGCAAAGCAACCCCACACCATCGCTCCTCCACTGTGCTTAACGGTGGGGACCACACATGCGGAGATCACCCGTTCACCTACTCGTGTCTCACAAAGACACAGCGGTTGGAACCAAAAATCTCAAAATTGGACTCATCAGACCAATGGACAGATTTCCATCGGTCTAATGTCCATTACTCATGTTTCTTGGGCCAAGCAAATCTCATCTTCTTATTGGTGTCCTTTAGTAGTGGTTTATTTGCAGCAAATCGACCATGAAGACCTGATTCACGCAGTCTCCTCTGAACAGTTGATGTTTTGATGTGTCTGTTATTTGAACCATGTGAAGAATTTCTATGACTGGTCACTCGAATGAACTTATCCTCTACAGCAGAGGTAGCTGATTCTACCGTTCCAGTTTCATTGTAGCACTTGATGCTTTTTGCAACTGCAATTGAAGAAACATTCAAAGTTCTTGAAATTTTGCAGATTGACACGAAGGTCAGTCAAAGTAATGACGGACTGTCATTTCTCTTTGCCTATTCGAGCTGGTCTTGCCATAATATGGACTTGGGTCTTTTACCAAATAGGTCTATCTTCTGTATACCAACCCTACCTTTTCACAACACAACTGATTGGCTCAAACACATTAAGAAGGAAAGAAATTCCACAAATAAGGCACACCTGTTAATTGAAATGCATTCCAGGTGACTACCTCGTGAATCTGGTTGAGAGACTGCCAAGTGTGCAAAGCTGTCATCAATGCAAAGGGTGGATACTTTGAAGAATCTCAAATATATTTATTTGTTTAACACTTTTTTGGTTACTACATGATTCTGTGTGTTATTTCATAGTTTTGATGTCTTCACTATTATTCTACAATGTAGAAAATAGTACAAATAAAAACCCTTGAATGAGTAGGTGTGTCCAAACTTTTGACTACTGTATATTTGATTATTTGTTTTGATGTATGGAAAGTTCTAGTTTCAATTTGACTTACATAAAAGGATAACAAAAACACCAAATGCCATTTGCTGTGACATTACCTTTGTTAATTAAGGTAATAAATATTATTTAAAAGTTCTGCTAAACTCAAAAAGGTGCAAAAGTTGTTTTCATTATGATACAATTAATACAATCACTATCTTCACTGAGGTTGTGGTCTCTGGAAGACTGGAAATAAGAAGGACAAACTGAGTGACACAAAGAGATAACAGATTCATGAGCGCTTCCGGTCATATCTGGAATATTTGTCTCTCCAGAGACCACTTTTCACAAAGATAACTGCTCCTCCCGCAAAAGAAAAGAAAGAGATCATAAACACTCAATCCTTCCACCCAGATGAACAAACCAGTGCAGATGGGGTGACAGCTGCTTAATACCTTGGTTAGCTAGGACTAATTCAGTTAAATGTAACAAACTCCAAAGCTGCAGCACACTGTTCACTGAGACCTTTAACTAATGACAAACTACACTGAGAGAATGTATGGTATCAGCACACCCAATGCAGGCATACAAAAAACACATTCAAAACTAGTTTTGGCCTATACGGCGAGCTCATTTCCTTCAACAAGAGGACGCGAGTACATTTTAGCGCAGCTATACAAAATATAGGCCAAAACAGGATGTGACTCGGTAAACACTGGGGTTCGTCCACATTTATCTTTGAACCATAATTACAGAGCAGCCTTCGTTTCCTACTCCAGGTATAGAAACCAATAGAATACCTGGTAAATCCAGGCCTAGCAGTATTACCCATGGTTATAAGTAGCCTAGATCTTAATTTGGCCATGATTCCACCGGCTAGCCCTAATCCTGGGCTGTCTAACAAAGGTTTTTGATGATTTCTAAACCTTGTCCAACAAATCGATGCCGACTTTGTTTTAGAGAGAAAAGACGACACTGGGTTACAATGATTTCTAGACATTTTTCAAAAGGAACAGAATATGCTACACTAGGCTAAACAACAAAGCACAAGAGGCCAGTATCAAATGAACGTATTTGAATAGCTGAGTCATTAGAATTGATCACTGCAATAAGTGACAGTGCATTGTATAATATCAATGTATGCTGTATGTACGTTAGTATTGAAAGGTTTCAATCTGAGAGACTAAAGCTCACAGCTTTCAATATGCTCTTCAAAAACAACACATACTCCATACAAAATATCCTGTGCTGTCTGCACTTGGAGGGAGAAACTTTCCTCAAGACTGACCAGCACGCTATTGTACAACGTCAATCCCAAAGGAGTAACAACATTTGTCAGTTAGATATCTTTGTCACAGGAAAAGCTTCCACCTTTCAGACAATCCCAATCCCTCCCATAGGTCAATCTGAGTCCAGGTTAACACTGAGTTTGACATTTTTACAGATAAGATGGACTTTTATGATTTCAACATTATAAAGATTTTGACTCTCAAAAGATAAGCCTGTACAGTACATGAATGGAGAAGACTCAAACATGGAGCAAACAAAAAGTACATATGAAAGTCAGCACATCCACCTGAAGTCAGTCTGACGTTCCGCATGACAGTTAAATCAAATTATTGCACTGGTTTAATGCGTCTGTGGATGGGCGGTCATAAATATACAACAAACAACAATAATAGTAATCATAATGACAATAATAATAATAACAATTCTAGTAATATAAACAGTTCAGACTTAGTCCCCCACCTCACGCTCCCAATTTTACCACTGCTGCCAACTAAAGTCGTCGTTTGATCCGAAGACCAAGAAGAATCCCAGAATGGTTGCGAAGATCACTACATTGCCTGTTAACACAAGCGCACATGCTCCCCAGGCAATCTGTAAACAACAAACATGAATAATTCAGTACGCACGTTACAAAATTCTGCATTGCACACTTTCAATCTGTAGTTTGGACTGAGCAAAACAAAGTCCCTTTTAAACTGTTATTTAGTAATGGAGCATTTATTGTTATTACACAAATGGTAGCCTATAAGATTTAAAAGGAATGGTCCTTATTCCATTTGTGTAACAAGAAAAATGCATGCAAATAGAAAGCAATTACTTTAACAGCAAAGCTAACGCAATGTTGTAACTGCACAGGTATAAGTGCAAAGTGTTGCCAAACACCACTTAGCCTACACACGCAAAAATCCCAAAAATGTGTACTTACAACATCGGCTCTGGCGAAAATTATTGGCAGGCCGAAAGCTGAAACCACTATGCCTGTTGTGAGAAATAAAGCCAGCTCTTTGCAGGCGTTGCTTGCCGAGTCTGTGTCGTCAACAATTCTCCGGGAGATGCCGTAAGGGATTGGGGCGAGGATGTAGAAGAAGAGGAGGAACAAGGGCCAGTATTTACTGTGAAGAGAGAAGTTCCCAGCAGTTATGACTGGAAGAATACTAAATCTGGGCGGCATCATATTACAAAGGCCTGCATCATGACAGTCAGGTTGAATATGATGGAGATACTTACTCATACACTGGAAGGGCACATCCTAGCATCAGGAACATGAGTCCAATGGCCCCACCAAAGGACAGGCTGATCAGAGCTGGAAAGGAGTGGTAAAGAAACTAAGCAGCTGTGTGTGTGTAAGACTAAATCCTTTGGTCATAATTGATAATCTGACCGTTGGCCTAATGCTTGGGCGAGGGGATGCTGATTATTTTCAGCTACCATTTATTATGTGAATTGGTGGCTAGGTGCTATTATTATCGTTTGATTTGTAAACATCCAGGATGTCATGTTATTTAGCTAATAGCTAGCTAGCTGGTGAGGATTGAGACAATGCTATAGCTAGCTAGTTGGTGAGGAGAGACAATGCCATTTCTGTCGAAGTATAGCTAATCTTAGCTTGAAGTCATCGTTGCATAGCTTGATAGCATTCTTAGTTAGCGCCATCGTCATTGCCTAGCTTGACATAACAACCAATCAATAACAACACAGATTTGGCCGGAAGGCAAATATCATTTCTAACGTGGATTTCATTGATTCAGAATGGCAATCATTAGCTAGCTCGCTTAGTTCACCATTCGAAACTACGCTACCAGAACTAGCCTGGTGCCAAGCTAGCTAGCAATAGCTATACTGCTTCATCTCTCGTTGATATGTAGCTAGCTAAGCGGCAAAATGTTTATTTAGACAGTTAGCTAGCTACACCAGTATTTGTCGGCCTGTCAAAGCTAGTAGACGTTAGCCTAGCCGGCTAACTAGCTAGTACTCAGTTGTTAGCTTAATAGCTAGCAGCACATGCATCCTTTCAGCGTTTATATATGTGTGTGTGATTTATGACTTTTGTTGCAATCCAGTTAATGTATTATCTTAAAGTATGATAGTAACTTCCTCACCTTTAATTCCGGCCATTTCTGTAAGACATAAAGTTGTCACACAGTCCACAACAACACACCCTTGCTACTGGATCAAACCGTGCAAACGATTTCAAAGAGCTGTCTGTAGCTAGCATCGCGCATGCGCGAAACCCGTCACCCAAAACAAGAAATGTGTCTTTGAATAAATAGACAATAATCAATTTATCGCAGACAAAATAATCTGACTTATGCATCTGTATGCTTAAACCCCACCCTGTATCAGTATCTATACATTAGCTCATTATCCTTGTGTTGATGAGAGAGCTTATTCTTAATACTCTGTTAATATCAATGCCATTTTTATTGACAAAAATGTAATAAGCTAGTGTATTATGCTGTATTGTGATGTTTGTCTTTGTAAATTCATGGGAATTCCTTTTGTTTTCTTTAGGTACAGTTGTGATTCTATCAACCCGGAAGAAGAACATTTTGCTTCCGGCTACAGTTTCGCATGCAGCGAAACATGTCGAGTGGAGGAGGCTCCGTTGCTTCGCTGTGGACTGAAGTGAATCGCTGTGGACAGAATGGAGACTTCACTCGGGCCCTCAAAGCTGTCAACAAAAGTAGGCTTTTGCTCTTGTTCACATGTTTGTAACTGTCAAGCTATGAGCTATTGTTTGAGGGCTGACTAGTTTGTTAGGCAGTTGGCTAACACAGCTAGCTACAGCTGTTAGCACTTAGCTAAAGCGTTAACAGAAATATGCAACTATACGTTACTCAAGCCAATTGCTAACTAGTTTCTGTTTATATTTGAGTAATTTTGACAACTGACGAGTCGGAGTCGAGCGTAGATGTTGTTGAGGACAGTAATATCACATTTTGACCAATATTAATTATTCAACACTGTGACGTGTCCCAATTAGCTAACTACTAGCTTAGCCACACGATAGCAACTACCGTGCTATACGCTTAGTTATCACTTTATTTTATTTAACCTTTATTTACCTAGGCAAGTCAGTTAAGAAATAAATCTTATTTACAATGACGGCCTACCGGGGAACAGTGGCTTAACTGCGTTGTTCAGGGGCAGAACGACAGATTTTTACCAGCTCGGGCTGTCCCAGCGCTCTGACCATTAACGTTAGGCTACCTGCCGCCCCATCTACCAGGAAACTGTGATTACTAGATTTGAGCAAAAAATATTTTTTCCATGTGCACTTCAAATTGAGATTTTATTACGTTATAGATAACTAGTTTGCTAGGGTTGACCTGAAGAAAAGGTATACATTTTAATGTAAATTGTAATCCCGAAGTGCATTTCTTCCACAGTTTTGCATGAAGTCAAGGAAGACGTGACAGCCCTTCACTGTAAAATAGTTTGCCTAGTGCAGAATTGCAGTTTCAAAGAGGCACTGAATGTCATGAACACTTATTCAAAAGTACTTGGCAGGTATGTTGAATATGACAAATTACTATAAATGACATATTGTTAGATTTTGCATTGCTACAAGATTATCAAAATGTATAAATACTTGACTTGGTCAGAGAAATTCCTGGTTGTACCCTTTTACAATGTTGAACACTTGATTTTTGTTCTTTCTCAGTGAGCTTATTGTGTTTGAAAAAGCCTACTGTGAGTACCGATTGAACAGAGTTGAAAGTGCCCTGAAGACCATTGAAAGTGTTTCAGAACAAACAGACAAGCTCAAGGAACTCTATGGCCAAGTGGTAAGACTTTTTGAAAATAAGACATTACACGAGTTGTTGTTAACGCTGCTTGGCTGTCTACCCTTCAGTGGATAATCCTTCCAGCCACTGTAAACTGGCCCAATGTACTGGCCTCAAGTCATCACTAGTTACCTCAGCCACAAAGTAATAATTATCACATTTATCTGTGAAATGCTCACTCACAAGCCCCTAACCAACAATCCAGTTCAAGAAATAGAGTTAAGAAAATATTTACTAAAATAAAGTAAAAAGTAACACAGAATTACATAACAATAATAAGTCTATATATACAGGGGGCCTGGTACCGAGTAGATGTGCGGGGGTACAGGTTAGTCGAGGTAATTTGTACATGTAGTTAGAGGTAAAGTGACAATGCATAGATGATAAACAGAGAGTAGCAGCAGTGTAAAACAAGGGGATGGTCTGGGTGGCCATTTGATTAATTGTTTAGCAGTCTTATGGCTTGGGGGTAGAAGCTGACTTGTGTGACTGGAGGGTTTGACCATTTTTGGGGTCTTCCTCTGACACCGCCTGGTATAGTGGTCCTGGATGGCAGGAAGCTTGGCCCCAGTGATGTATTGGGCTGTACGCACTACCCTCTAGCGCTTTATGGTCAGACACCGAGCAGTTGCCATATCAGGCGGTGATGCAACTGGTCATAATGCTCTTGATGGTGCAGAACATTTTGAGGATCTGTGGACCCATGCCAAATAGTTTGTCTCCTGAGGGGGAAAATGTGTTGTCATGCCCTCTTCACAACTGTCTTGGTGTGTTTGGACCTTGATAGTTTGTTGGTGATGTGGACACCAAGGAACTTGAAACTCTCCACCCGCTCCACTTGAATCTCATTTATGTAAATGGGGGGCTGTTTGGCACTCCTTTTTGTGTAGTCCATGGTCATCTCCTTTGTCTTGCTCACGTTGAGGGAGAGGTTGTTGTCCTGGCACCACACTGACAGGTCTTTGACCTCTTCCCTATAGGCTGTCTCATAGTTGTCAGTGATCGGGCCTACCACTGTTGTCATCAGAACTTAATGATGGTGTTGGAGTTGTGCTTTGCCACGCAGTTGTGGGTGAACAGGGAGTACAGGAGTGGACTAAGCACACACCCCTGAGGGAACCGGTGTTGAGGATCAGTGTGACAGATGTGTTGTTGCCTACCCTTACCACCTGGGGGCAGCCCGTCAGGAAGTTCAGGATCCAATTGCAGTGGGAAGTGTTTAGTCCTAGGGTCCTTAGCTTAGTGTTGAGCTTTGTGGGCACGATGGTGTTGGAACGCTGAGCTGTAGTCACTGAACAGCATTCTCACATAGGTGTTCCTTTTGTCCAGGTGGGAAAGGGCAGTATGGATTGAGATTGCATCTGTGGATCTGTTGGGATGGTATGCGAGTTGGAGTGCGTCTAGGGTTTCATGGCTACCGATGTGAGTGCTACGGTGTGTTAGTCATTTAGGCAGGTTACCTTCGCATTCTTGGGCACAGGGACTATGGTGGTCTGCTTGAAACGTGGGTATTACAGACTCGGTCACAGCGAGGTTGAAAATGTCAGTGAAGTCACTTGCCAGTTGGTCTTCGCATGCTCTGAGTACACGCCCCGGGTTTTGAGTTTGTTTTCCAGTGATTGCACGTTTGCCAATAGACCCGATGGTAGTGGTGATTTACTTACTCTCCTACGAATCCTAACAAAGCATCCCAACCTTCTCCCTCGGTCTCTCCATTTCTTCACGCGAATGACAGGTATTTGAACCTGTTCTCTGGAAAGCAGTATATCCTTAGCGTGAGACTTATTAAATCAATTGTGGTAACTGGTGACAACCCTGGCCTCCCCTTTTGTTCTCACCTTAGCTGTACCGTATGGAGCGCTATGATGAGTGCAAGGCTGTCTACACGGACCTGATCAGGAACTCCCAGGATGAATACGAAGAGGAGAGGAAGACCAACCTATCAGCAGTGGTGGCTGCTATGAGCACATGGGAGAAGGCTTCTCCGGTGGGTCTTCTGCACACAATTAGAACAGACTTCTATTTATAATGGTCCTCTGAGACACTTGGTTATTGAAGCCCTGGCATCCTTAATCTTTCCAAATGTCATTCCACCCTGTTTTTGCAGGATGATCTTGGCCTGTCTGAGACTACATATGAGCTGAGCTACAACGCTGCCTGCACTCTAATTGGTCGAGGCCAGCTCACGGAGGCTCTGAACAAACTACAGGAAGCAGAAGGTCAGGGCCACAGACGTATTGCAATTCATCCTGCTACATAATGTAGCACTTAAGGTTTTTGTCCAGCCCTTTTGTGGTTAATGTTGACAATATATATATATATTTTTTTCCAGAGCTTTGTCGGGTTTTCTTCTCAGAGGATTCGGTGAGTGCTCTATGCCTGTGAAATAAATATGCCCACAATGTCATGGCTGAGCGTACAGACAGAAATGTCAAACTTTTTTTTCATGTTTTGAATCGTAATTGGCTTGTCTGGTTCGTGCAGGATATAACTGAGGAGGACGTTGAGTCAGAGCTGGCCGTCATCCACTCCCAGATGGCCTACATTATGCAGTTACAGGGTCGGACAGAGGAGGCGCTGCAGCTCTATAACCAAGTCATCAAGCTCAAGTGAGTGTTCCTCCAAAGTGGAATCAATTGAGCCATTACATTCCATTGTAGCTGATGTGTAATTGTAGGCACAGGAAGAGAATAGCGGAAGCGGTGTCTCATAATTTTTTTTGTTGAATCCTAGGCCGTCAGATGTGGGACTTCTAGCTGTGACTGCTAACAACATCATTACGATTAACAAGGTGGGTACATGCATGACCATTCCCTGTACTGCTAGGAACGACTAAACATTGAAACAGGCTTTGCTGTTATTGACCGTGTTCTCTTATTGTTTGAACCCATCGTTTTGATCCTGGGCCAGAGCTGTTGCTCATATCCCTTTTTTCTCCCACAGGACCAAAACGTGTTTGACTCTAAGAAGAAGGTGAAACTGACAAATGCCGATGGCGTTGAGTACAAGCTGGCCAAGAAGCAGCTACAGGCCATTGAATTCAACAAAGCCCTGTTGGCTATGTACACTAACCAGGTATCGGATTTGAGTACATTAACTCTTCAGTTGTATTTTTACACGTAGTTATACAGTCTGAATAGGTTAGACTGGTATTCCAAACAGTCATTGATGACGTGCGTTACATTATACCCCACAGGCGGACCAGTGCAGAAAGCTGACGTCAGGCCTCCAGTCCCAGAACCCAGGCCACCCGCGGCCAGTTTTGATCCAGGTGGCTCAGCTGTGCAGAGAGAAGCAACACTCGAAGGCCATAGAGCTGCTTCAGGTACTCACTGTGGGCCAAATCCTAACTTGAGATAAGTGTAGTTGATGTATGAATATAAATAGGACATTGAAAGCTCTTCCTTTGCCTCGCGAGTGGCGCAGCGAGCTAAGGCACTGCATCGTAGTGCTAGAGGCATCACTACAGATCCAGGTTTGATCCCGGGCTGTGTCGCAGCTGGCCGCGAACGGGAGACCCATGAGGCGGTGCACAATTGGCCCAGCATCGTCCGGGTCAGGGGAGGGTTTGGCCATGTTGGACGGTGTTTCCTCCGATACATTGGTGCTTCTGGCTTCCGGGTTAAGCGAGCAGTGTGTCAAGAAGCAGTACAGCTTTGCATGGTCGTGTTTTGGAGGACGCATGGCTCTCGACCATCGCCTCACCCGAGTCTGTGCAGGAGTTGCAGTGATGGGACAAGACTGTAACTAATAATTTGGATATCACAAAATTAGGGATAAAAGGGGGTAAAAAGTGCGCACACAAAAACTAAAAATCTTCCTTATCCTGCAAGTATAATGCTAACTGTGTGATTCTGTTTTTAAAGCGTTTTTCAGACCAGCACCCAGACAGTGCATCTGGTATCAAATTGACGATGGCACAACTCTATTTGACTCAAGGTAAACTTCTTTCCAAATCCTTTTTTTTGTCACTGGGTAAAACACCCCAAAAATAAGTCTATTGAAGATAAATTAGATTAGATTAGTGCTAAACATTGCCTTTACTGATGCCTGATACTGTTATCTTTTTATTTGTTTTGGCAGCATTTAATTATGTTGTGTTTGCGCATATGACAGACTACAAGTTAACCTCATAATAATTAAATGTATCGGTGTCTTCTCCAAAGGTCACGTTACAAAAGCATGTGACATCTTGAGGTCGATCGAAGATTTCAAGCACAAACAAGGGATGGTTAGTTTTTATACTCTTCTGTTGCTCTTAATCTAATCATAGATGTAACATTTTCTGAACAAACATTACAAGGATCATAAGACTAAGAAATTGACATTGTTTTACAGATCTCAGCTCTGGTATCAATGTACAGCCACGAAGAGGACATTGACAGTGCAATTGATGTCTTCAGCCAAGCTATTCAGTACTACCAATCTGAACAGGTATTATACCCCTTTGACATGGAATGTGACGTCTTGAAAGCACCTCGGCTATGGCATGTTTTTTTGTCTGAAAGGGTACACTATGGCTTTTTAAATACCACCACGAAACCTTAGTAGTTTCGATAGTTTTGAAGTGCCA